>NC_141011.1:21531640-21937751 GCF_052327205.1 Somniosus microcephalus | reverse complement strand
TAAGTGACTAACAGCAGTAGGCTCAGGGATCTCAAGGCCAGCTTTCCCCACCCCCCCCCCCCCCCCCCTCGCTCTGTTTCGAAGACAATAAATGGGGGAATCAAAGGGGTAATTGGGACTTTAAGAAACTGTATATATATTTAACAGTTCACTGTACCCCGAATTGTTAATTTGTTTGTCCCAAAGAACAAACAGTCTGTTCTGGTTAATTGTCATTTTTGCTTGAAATTATTAAAACATCCAGTAATTTGAACAAAAAAATCAAATTAACAAATAATTCAAATTAACCATCTTAGAGTTAAAAGTAGACTGTATCTTGTCCACCTCATGATTTTGGTGTTAATGAATCTTGTTTGATTTTAAATCCAGATGTTATATCCCAATTATAAAATTATATTGGGTCCCCACCCAATACATTAACTTAGTTTCTCTTTCAGTTGCTGACTGACTTGCCAGAAATTCCCAAATTAATTTTCGATTTCCCCATTTGAAAAACACATCAGTCGCATGACTCTACAGTCTGTGCATCCTCCTCCTCCTGCCCCAACAGAAATTCACTCATTAGTCAGCTTGTTATGTAACATATTTTGAAATTGCTCCCGATTTAAAATGTCAACTCTTATTATCCAATTTTTCTCCACTCTTCCAGCTGCTGACTGAGGGGGGTCACAGTTCCACCTACTGCTGCCCGGCCCCCCCCCCCCACAACACACCCGATCAGTTAGTTCAATACAGACAGGGAATCAAAGCTCTTTCTGGTCCATGTAGCTACAGCAGACAGTGCAATGACCCAGTGACCCATCAGTTCTGAAATCTGCCTTTAAAACCTCCTCTCCAACTTCGCTCTCTGCAACTCCACCGAGCACGAAAGGAGGACTTTGGAACCTGAAAGCATATTCAAAACTCCAGACTTTTCTATATAAATGTGCTTACCAAGTGACCCCATGGGGAACTCCATGTAGCCACCAAGATCAATCTGCAATTCCACTTATGTATTCCAAAATTTCTCCCCCACCCCCCCTCGTTATTTGGGCAATAACTAAGATTGACTATTTATCCCCATATTCCCCCAGACTCAGCTTTATTTGCTTTGCATTTACCCTGCACCAGCACACCCCACCCTATGTAAACATTTACATAAACAGCCATTCATAATGCTAATCTCCTGTAATTCAGGTTGTCACTAACTGGATTTAGCATTTTGGTGTGTGCATGCTATAGGAAACATTGCACTGAAGAAAGCATGCTTCAATGTTAACAGGAGACACTCAATTTGTCACCTCAAATAGCTTACACTATTCACTTTTATGGGATGTGGGCGTTGCTGGCAAGGCCGGCATTTATTGCCCTCGAGAAGGTGGTGGTGAGCCACCTTCTTGAACCGCTGCAGTCCGTGTGGTGAAGGTACTCCCACAGTGCTGTTAGGGAGGGAGTTCCAGGATTTTGACCCAGCGACGATGAAGGATCAGTGATACATTTCTAAGTCAGGATGGTGTGTGGCTTGGAGGGGAACTTGGAGGTGGTGGTGTTCCCATGCGCCTGCTGCCCTTGTCCTAGGTGGAAGAGGTTGCGGGTTTGGGAGGTGCTGCCGAAGAAGCCTTGGCGAGTTGCTGCAGTGCATCTTGTAGATGGTACACACTGCAGTCACGGTACACGTTTAAGGTGGTCGATGGAGTGCCAATCAAGCGGGCTGCTTTTTCCTGGATGGTGTGGAGCTTCTTGAATGCTGTTGGAGCTGCACTCACCCAGGCAAGTGGAGAGTATTCAATCAAACTCCTTACTTGTGCCTCACTCCTTACTTATTACCACAACCGAAAGACTCCAAGCCCAAGTTCGGAAGATAAAACCTAGAACAATACCGCTGGCTGGTCTCAGATCACATGGACATTTCACACACCTCATTAACAATATTTTTCATACTTTTTATTCTAGCTTCATTTTCCTTTGTTACAGATCTGTAAGTCTTACTTCAAACCTATTTAAAATAATGAAAATCAATCAGGTGTAAACTTGAAAGATTATCTTGATAACAGCTGTCAACATGGATTCAGAAACGGAAGATTCGGCCTCATCAATCTCCTTGACTTCTGTGAGGAAGTTACATCCCAAGTGGTAATCCCTACGATGTGTTCTACCTAGACTTCCAGAGGGCAAAGTTCCATACTTTTAGTTAAGCTCAAAAATATGGGGATTCAGGGTAAATCTCAGGTACGCATTAAGAAATTGGCAATGGAGTAGAAAATGAGTACTTTTTAAGAAGAGTTACATCAGGTTGGGGTGGGTGGGGGGGCTGTAGAAAGAGTACCGAGGGAGATGTCCCAGAGATTGTTTTCAATTTACATCAATGATTTCGACTCAGAAACCCAATGCAAACTGGTTATATTTGCAGACAATACCAAACTAAGAGGGTTAGTGGAATCAGAGGAGACAGATCAGGAATTACAGAATGAGCTGGTCAAAATATGCAAGTGGGCGGAATACTAGACAATGACATTTAATACAGACAAATGTAAAACATTACATATTGGTAGGACAAATAGGTAATGCACGTACTCACTCCATGAATGGTATTGAAATAGCCAAGAGTGAAGTTGAAAAAGACCTAGGAGTTAAGTAGAACCAAAGTTCGACATGCTCAATCAATAAGAACATAAGAAATAGGAGCAGGAGTAGGCCATACGGCCCCTCGGGCCTGCTCCGCCATTCAATAGGATCATAGCTGATCTGAACCTAGACTCACGTCCACTTCCCTGCCCTCTCCCCGTAACCCCTAATTCCCTTATCTGCTAGGGAAATGTCTATCGCCATTTTAAATGTATTTAATACAGAGGAGCAATAGAAGGTTGAACTATAGCAGAAACAGTACAAGTCAGAGGAAGTCAAACTGCAGAGAGCTCTGGTCAGACCACACCAAGTACCATGTCTAGCTCTAGTCACTGGGAGACAAGGACATCCACGCGCTGGAGGCAGTGCAGAGAAAAACCACAAGGCTATCCCCAGTCTTAGAGGTCAGAGTTATGAAGACTGCAGAAACTTGGGCTCTTCAGCCTTGAAAGGAGGTCTGAGAAGTGACCTTACAGGTGTATACAATAGGAGAGACTGAATTAAACGGGGTAGAACAATTGATCGCAGGTTTAATCTAGCAAAAGGGAAAGTTAAGACCGACACCAGAAAGTCCTGACGAAAGGTCATCGACCTGAAACGTTAACTCTGTTTCTCTCTTCACAGATGCTGCCTGACCTGCTGAGTTTCTCCAGCATGTTCTGTTTTTATACCAGAAAGTCCTTCTTCATTAAGAGCGATTAGCATAAGGAATGAACTCCCACATACAGTAATGGAAGGGAAAAACCCTGCATAATTCAAGAACTAATAGGATACGGCAATGAAAAGACTCCACTCTCATCCTGGATGGATGAGCCGAGATGGGCTGAATTACCTCATTCATCCAAAATGATCTTATGAATGACCTCAAGTGGCTCCGACCACCATTTGTGGGAGACTTATAACCAAAAGCATTTCCCCAGATTGTTACACAGTCCAAAATACTCTCTCTCTCGCCCCCCCTCGCTCGCTCTCTCTCTCTCTCGCCCCCCCTCGCTCGCTCTCTCTCTCGCCCCCCCTCGCTCGCTCTCTCTCTCTCCCTCCCTCGCTCGCTCTCTCGCGCCCCCTCGCTCGCTCTCTCTCTCGCGCCCCCTCGCTCGCTCTCTCTCTCGCGCCCCCTCGCTCGCTCTCTCTCTCGCGCCCCCTCGCTCGCTCTCTCTCTCGCGCCCCCTCGCTCGCTCTCTCTCTCGCCCCCCCTCGCTCGCTCTCTCTCTCCCCCTCGCTCGCTCTCTCTCTCGCCCCCCCTCGCTCGCTCTCTCTCTCGCCCCCCCTCGCTCGCTCGCTCTCTCGCCCCCCCTCGCTCGCTCTCTCTCTCGCCCCCCCTCGCTCGCTCTCTCTCTCGCCCCCCCTCGCTCGCTCTCTCTCTCCCTCGCTCGCTCGCTCTCTCGCGCCCCCTCGCTCGCTCTCTCTCTCGCGCCCCCCTCGCTCGCTCTCTCTCTCGCGCCCCCTCGCTCGCTCTCTCTCGCCCCCCCTCGCTCGCTCTCTCTCTCGCCCCCCCTCGCTCGCTCTCTCTCTCGCCCCCCCCTCGCTCGCTCTCTCGCCCCCCCCTCGCTCGCTCTCTCTCTCGCCCCCCCCTCGCTCGCTCTCTCTCTCGCCCCCCCTCGCTCGCTCGCTCTCTCGCCCCCCCTCGCTCGCTCTCTCTCTCGCCCCCCCTCGCTCGCTCTCTCTCTCGCCCCCCCCCTCGCTCGCTCTCTCTCTCGCCCCCCCTCGCTCGCTCTCTCTCTCGCCCCCCCTCGCTCGCTCTCTCTCTCTCGCCCCCTCGCTCGCTCGCTCTCTCGCGCCCCCTCGCTCGCTCTCTCTCTCGCGCCCCCCTCGCTCGCTCTCTCTCTCGCCCCCCCTCGCTCGCTCTCTCTCTCGCCCCCCCGCGCCCCCTCGCTCGCTCTCTCTCGCCCCCCCTCGCTCGCTCTCTCTCTCGCCCCCCCTCGCTCGCTCTCTCTCTCGCCCCCCCTCGCTCGCTCTCTCGCCCCCCTCGCTCGCTCTCTCGCCCCCCCTCGCTCGCTCTCTCTCTCGCCCCCCCCTCGCTCGCTCTCTCTCTCGCCCCCCCTCGCTCGCTCGCTCTCTCGCCCCCCCTCGCTCGCTCTCTCTCTCGCCCCCCCTCGCTCGCTCTCTCTCTCGCCCCCCCCTCGCTCGCTCGCTCTCTCGCCCCCCCTCGCTCGCTCTCTCTCTCGCCCCCCCTCGCTCGCTCTCTCTCTCGCCCCCCCTCGCTCGCTCTCTCTCTCTCGCCCCCTCGCTCGCTCGCTCTCTCGCGCCCCCCTCGCTCGCTCTCTCTCTCGCGCCCCCTCGCTCGCTCTCTCTCTCGCCCCCCCTCGCTCGCTCTCTCTCTCGCCCCCCCTCGCTCGCTCTCTCTCTCGCCCCCCCTCGCTCGCTCGCTCTCTCGCCCCCCCTCGCTCGCTCTCTCTCTCGCCCCCCCTCGCTCGCTCTCTCTCGCCCCCCCTCGCTCGCTCGCGCTCTCGCCCCCCCTCGCTCGCTCTCTCTCTCTCGCCCCCCCTCGCTCGCTCTCTCTCTCGCCCCCTCGCTCGCTCTCTCGCGCCCCTCGCTCGCTCTCTCTCTCGCGCCCCCTCGCTCGCTCTCTCTCTCGCGCCCCCTCGCTCGCTCTCTCTCTCGCGCCCCCTCGCTCGCTCTCTCTCTCGCGCCCCCTCGCTCGCTCTCTCTCTCGCGCCCCCTCGCTCGCTCTCTCTCTCGCGCCCCCTCGCTCGCTCTCTCTCTCGCGCCCCCTCGCTCGCTCTCTCTCTCGCGCCCCCTCGCTCGCTCTCTCTCGCGCCCCTCGCTCGCTCTCTCTCGCGCCCCCTCGCTCGCTCTCTCTCTCGCGCCCCCTCGCTCGCTCTCTCTCTCGCGCCCCCTCGCTCGCTCTCTCTCTCGCGCCCCCTCGCTCGCTCTCTCTCTCGCGCCCCCTCGCTCGCTCTCTCTCTCGCGCCCCCTCGCTCGCTCTCTCTCTCGCGCCCCCTCGCTCGCTCTCTCGCGCCCCCTCGCTCGCTCTCTCTCGCGCCCCCTCGCTCGCTCTCTCTCGCGCCCCCTCGCTCGCTCTCTCTCGCGCCCCCTCGCTCGCTCTCTCTCTCGCGCCCCCTCGCTCGCTCTCTCTCTCGCGCCCCCTCGCTCGCTCGCTCTCTCGCCCCCTCGCTCGCTCGCTCTCTCGCCCCCTCGCTCGCTCGCTCTCTCGCCCCCCCGCTCGCTCGCTCTCGCGCCCCCGCTCGCTCGCTCTCGCGCGCCCCCTCGCTCGCTCTCGCGCGCCCCCCTCGCTCGCTCTCGCGCGCTCCCGCTCGCTCGCCCCCCTCGCGCTCGCTCTCGCGCGCCCCCTCGCGCGCCCCCTCGCGCTCGCTCTCGCGCGCCCCCTCGCGCGCTCCCGCTCGCTCGCCCCCTCGCGCTCGCTCTCGCGCGCCCCCTCGCGCTCGCTCTCGCGCGCCCCCTCGCTCGCTCTCGCGCGCCCCCTCGCTCGCTCTCGCGCGCCCCCTCGCTCGCTCTCGCCCTCGCTCGCTCTCGCGCGCCCCCCTCGCTCGCTCTCCCCCTCGCTCGCTCTCCCCCTCGCTCGCTCTCGCGCGCCCCCTCGCTCGCCCTCGCGCGCCCCCTCGCTCGCTCCCCCTCGCTCGCCCCCTCGCTCGCCCTCGCGCGCCCCCCTCGCGCGCCCCCTCGCTCGCCCTCTCGCTCGCCCTCGCGCGCCCCCTCGCTCGCTCCCCCTCGCTCGCCCTCGCGCGCCCCCTCGCTCGCTCCCCCTCGCTCGCCCCCGCGCTCGCCCCCTCGCTCGCCCTCGCGCGCCCCCTCGCTCGCCCTCAGCGCGCCCCCTCGCTCGCCCTCTCGCGCCCCCTCGCTCGCCCTCGCGCGCCCCCTCGCTCGCCCTCGCGCGCCCCCTCGCTCGCCCTCGCGCGCCCCCTCGCTCGCTCTCGCGCGCCCCCTCGCTCGCTCTCCCCCGCGCGCCCCCCTCGCTCTCTCGCGCGACCCCTCGCGCGCCCCCCCCTCGCTCTCGCGCGCCCCCCCGCGCGCCCCCCCCTCGCTCTCGCGCGCCCCCCCTCGCTCTCCCCCTCGCTCGCTCTCTCCTCCCCCTCGCTCGCTCTCTCCTCCCCCTCGCTCGCTCTCTCCTCCCCCTCGCTCGCTCTCTCCTCCCCCTCGCTCGCTCTCTCCTCCCCCTCGCTCGCTCTCTCCTCCCCCTCGCTCGCTCTCTCCTCCCCCTCGCTCGCTCTCTCCTCCCCCTCGCTCGCTCTCTCCTCCCCCTCGCTCGCTCTCTCCTCCCCCTCGCTCGCTCTCTCCTCCCCCTCGCTCGCTCTCTCCTCCCCCTCGCTCGCTCTCTCCTCCCCCTCGCTCGCTCTCTCTCTCCCCCTCGCTCGCTCTCTCTTTCCCCCTCGCTCGCTCTCTCTTTCCCCCTCGCTCGCTCTCTCCTCCCCCTCGCTCGCTCTCTCCTCCCCCTCGCTCGCTCTCTCCTCCCCCTCGCTCGCGCTCTCTCTCCCCCTCGCTCGCTCTCTCCTCCCCCTCGCTCGCGCTCTCTCTCCCCCTCGCGCTCTCTCTCTCTCTCCCCCTCGCTCTCTCTCTCTCTCTCCCCCTCGCTCTCTCTCTCTCTCTCCCCCTCGCTCTCTCTCTCTCTCTCCCCCTCGCTCTCTCTCTCTCTCTCCCCCTCGCTCTCTCTCTCCCCCTCGCTCTCTCTCTCCCCCTCGCTCTCTCTCTCCCCCTCGCGCTCTCTCTCCCCCTCGCTCTCTCTCTCCCCCTCGCGCTCTCTCTCCCCCTCGCGCTCTCTCTCTCCCCCTCGCTCTCTCTCTCCCCCCCTCGCTCTCTCTCTCCCCCCCTCGCTCTCTCTCTCCCCCCCTCGCTCTCTCTCTCTCCCCCCCTCGCTCGCTCTCTCTCCCCCCCCCTCGCTCTCTCTCTCCCCCCCCCCCTCGCTCTCTCCCCCCCACTCACGCTCTCTCTCCCCCCCCCCACTCATGCTCTCTCCCCCCCCACTCACGCTCTCTCCCCCCCCCACTCACGCTCTCTCTCCCCCCCACTCACGCTCTCTCTCCCCCCCCACTCACGCTCTCTCTCCCCCCCCCACTCACGCTCTCTCCCCCCCACTCACGCTCTCTCTCCCCCTCCCACTCACGCTCTCTCTCCCCCCCCCCACTCACGCTCTCTCTCCCCCCCCCACTCACGCTCTCTCTCCCCCCCCCCACTCACGCTCTCTCCCCCCCCCCACTCACGCTCTCTCCCCCCCCCACTCACGCTCTCTCTCCCCCCCACTCACGCTCTCTCTCCCCCCCCACTCACGCTCTCTCTCCCCCCCCACTCACGCTCTCTCTCCCCCCCCACTCACGCTCTCTCTCCCCCCCCACTCACGCTCTCTCTCCCCCCCACTCACGCTCTCTCTCCCCCCCCACTCACGCTCTCTCTCACCCCCACTCACGCTCTCTCTCCCCCCCCACTCACGCTCTCTCTCCCCCCCCCACTCACGCTCTCTCTCCCCCCCCCCACTCACTCTCTCCCCCCCACCCACTCACTCTCTCCCCCCCACTCACGCTCTCTCTCTCTCCCCCCCCACTCACGCTCTCTCTCCCCCCCCACTCACGCTCTCTCCCCCCCCCCACTCACGCTCTCTCTCCCCCCCCACTCACGCTCTCTCTCCCCCCCCACTCACGCTCTCTCTCCCCCCCCACTCACGCTCTCTCTCCCCCCCACTCACGCTCTCTCTCCCCCCCACTCACGCTCTCTCTCCCCCCCACTCACGCTCTCTCTCCCCCCCACTCACGCTCTCTCTCCCCCCCCACTCACGCTCTCTCTCCCCCCCCCACTCACGCTCTCTCTCCCCCCCCACTCACGCTCTCTCTCCCCCCCCACTCACTCTCTCCCCCCCCACCCACTCACTCTCTCCCCCCCACTCACGCTCTCTCTCTCTCCCCCCCCCCACTCACGCTCTCTCTCCCCCCCCACTCACGCTCTCTCCCCCCCCCACTCACGCTCTCTCCCCCCCCCCACTCACGCACTCTCTCCCCCCCCACTCACGCTCTCTCTCCCCCCCCACTCACGCGCTCTCTCTCCCCCCCCACTCACGCGCTCTCTCTCCCCCCCCACTCACGCGCTCTCTCTCCCCCCCCACTCACGCGCTCTCTCTCCCCCCCCACTCACGCTCTCTCCCTCCCCCCCCACTCACGCTTTCTCCCCCCCACTCACGCTCTCTCTCGCTCTCCCCCCCCAATCACGCTCTCTCTCCCCCCCCCCAATCACGCTCTCTCTCTCCCCCCCAATCACGCGCTCTCTCTCTCTCTCTCTCTCTCCCCCCCCACTCACACTCTCTCTCTCGCCCCCCCCGAAGTCAGTCTCTCTCTCCTCCCCCCCCCAAAAGTCTCTCTCTCCTCCCCCCCCAAAGTCTCTCTCTCCTCCCCCCCCCCAAAAGTCTCTCTCTCCTCCCCCCCCCCCCCAAGTCTCTCTCTCCTCCCCCCCCCAAAAGTCTCTCTCTCCTCCCCCCCCAAAAGTCTCTCTCTCCTCCCCCCCCAAAAGTCTCTCTCTCCTCCCCCCCCCAAAAGTCTCTCTCCCCTCCTCCCCCCCATCTCTCTCTCCTCCTCCCCCCCCCCCAAGTCTCTCTCTCCTCCTCCCCCCCGTCTCTCTCTCCTCCTCCCCCCCCCCCAAAGTCTGTCTCTCCTCCTCCCCCCCCCCAAGTCTGTCTCTCCTCCTCCCCCCCAAGTCTGTCTCTCCTCCTCCCCCCCAAGTCTGTCTCTCCTCCTCCCCCCCAAGTCTGTCTCTCCTCCTCCCCCCCCCCAAGTCTGTCTCTCCTCCTCCCCCCCAAGTCTGTCTCTCCTCCTCCCCCCCCCCCAAGTCTGTCTCTCCTCCTCCTCCCAAGTCTCTCTCTCTCCTCCTCCCCCCTCCCAAGTCTCTCTCTCCTCCTCCCCCCTCCCAAGTCTCTCTCTCTCTCTCCTCCCAGTCTCTCTCTTCTGGGCCGCACTCACCGAGCGGAGTTGTCTGCGCGCCGCCTCTACACACACGCTCCACACCTTCACCGCCAGCCACACGAAGCTGCGGAGTCCCATCAGGAAATACTTGCTGAGCATGGTGCGCTGCCGGGCCCAGGAGCAGGGGGCCGGGGTTAGGAGCCGGCGGCCAGGCCGCTCCGCTCCGGGCCGCGCTCCCCCCATCGCCGCGCCGGCCGCCGCCGCCATCTTCCCCAGCGCCCGCTTCAAGGGGCGGGCCCGGCCTCTTAAAGGCAACGTCCACTGCTGTCCGCCGACCCAGTCAGCCCAGCCCCCAGCACTGCCATCAAGCAGCTCAATCATTCCACTGCCCACAAACTTACTCAGAACTGTTCAGTCTCAGGGCTGAGCTCGCAAATCCACTTAACTACATGGCCCTGTTACCATATTTAAAGGTGCCTTCACACTGCAAGTCCAGCATCTGTTTTTTTTAAATTAAAACCTGATACTGGTCCACCCTTTGAGTGTACTCTTCTTGTGCATACCATAAACAAAAAACACTGTAACTAATAAAACATTAAATGAAATTTAACAACTTAAATTAAAATGTGGTTGTCGGTGGTGGTGATAATGCACTCCAGTCCCTCAGCATCAGTGTGGGTCTGGTGGTGCAAACAATAAACAAAAAAAACGTAACTTAACCAAAATGCATCGAATGAAACTTAACAAATTAAATTAAAATTTGGTTGTCGGGGGTGATGATGATGAGGCACTCCAGTCCCTGCGGTGCCCACCGGTCGCGGAAGGCCTCGAGTGTGCCGGCGGACATAGAAACATAGAAACATAGAAGATAGGAGCAGGAGTAGGCCATTCGGCCCCTCGAGCCTGCTCCGCCATTCAATGTGATCATGGCTGATCATCCAAATTCAGTACCCTGTCCCTGCTTTCTCTCCATACCCCTTGATCCCTTTAGCCTTAAGAAATATATCCAACTCCTTCTTGAATATATTTAATGAATTGGCCTCCACTGCCTTCTGTAGTAGAGAACTCCACAGGTTCACCACTCTCTGGGTGAAGAAATTCCTCCTCATTTCTGTCCTAAATGGCTTACCCCTTATCCTTAGACTGTGACCCCTGGTTCTGGACTCCCTGACCATCGGGAACATCCTTCCTGCATCTAGTCTGTCCAGTCCTGTCAGAATTTTATAAGTTTCAATGAGATCCCCTCTCATTCTTCTAAACTCCAGCGAGTATAAGCCCAATCGACCCAATCTCTCCTCATACGTCATTCCTGCCATCCCAGGTATCAGCCTGGTGAATCTTCGCTGAACTCCTTCCATGGCAAGGACACCGCCTGCTCCATCTCCAGGGCCACCCGGGCGTGAACGTGGCCCCGCGGAAGAGAGGCAGGGCAGTCAGGCCGAGCGATCAGCATCAGTGTGACATGTAAACAGAGAATGCTGGAAATACTCAGCAGGTCAGGCTGAATCTGTGGAGAGAGAATCATTGAGGTCATCGACCTGAAACCTTAACTCTGCTCCTACAGCTGTGATCTCATTGAATGGCAGCACAGGCTCGAGGGGCAGAACGGCCTGCTCCTGTTCCTATGTTTTTTTTTCTCTCTCCACGGACGCTGCCTGACCTGAGTGTTTTCAGCATATTTTTGTTTTTATTTCAGATTTGCAGCCTCCGCGGTATGTTTTGTTTTAGCATCGCGTGTGAGACGGTTTCGGCTTCCCGCCGACACTGAACTTGTTCGGTACAAAGCAGATCTTTAAGGCCTGAACACAAAAGTGAAGCAATGTGAAGCTTCTCTGGGGGAGTCTGACTCTGCTTCTCTCTGGTGTCGGATCAGGCCCCAACACCAGATTCTGACTGCATTTAGACTATAACTGCAGTGTAGGTGCGAACTTACAGCTGTAGTGTAACGGTGCCCTTAAAGTGATTTGCATCCAATCGGTCACATTGTCAATCCAAAAATAGATCATTGATGCTTCTGTAACAAGTGGTACCTGACAAGTCTGTACATCTGGTCTTGAACCTTTTGCAATAACAGTCAGAGATTTACAGTGCACGATTAATATCTAACAATTCAATTCCTTAAAATACACACCAGGCATTGACATAGTTAGAGAGCACAACAGTGAAGTTCCACTAGCACCATTGCCACTCCCTGGAATCAGTCCCCAAGGTCACCCACAAACCCAGTCACTCAGTCAAGCTCACCCACTACCACAAGGTACCATGTTTACTATGCTGTGTACACTGTGTTTTATCTATGTAACATATGTCAACCTGTTTTACTCAAAGGAGGATTTGGAATATAAACTCTCCCACTTGAACTTTGAAAGGAGTTCTGCCAACTTTTAAAATATTTCTTAACTGAAATATTTTAATTTTCAGAGTGAGCCTGATCATATTGAATCACAATCATCTAACATATAAATATCAAGGTCTAATATTATCCAAACAATTCCAAAATTATTTATGCTTTTATTAAAAAATTAGTTACCATATTCTTCTTCAAATATTCTCAAAATTAGCCCAGTGGCAGCACTCTCACCTCTGAGTCAGAAGGCTGTGGGTTCAAGCCCCTCTCCAGAGACTTCAGCACATAGTCTAGGGTGACACTCCAGTGCAGTACTGAGGGAGTGCTGCATTGTTAAGTGCAGCACCTCCTCAGCACTGCACGCAACAGATTGTTGAGACGTTAAACCGAGGCTTTGTCTGCATGTTCAAGTGCAGGTTAAAGATCCCATGCCATTATTCGAAGACGAGCAGGAGAGTTCTCCCAGCGTCCTGGCTAAAATGTATCCAGGAACAAACAGCACAGAAAAACAGATTATCTGGCCATTTAGCTCATACTGTTTGTGGCTCCTTGCTGTGAGTAAACTGGCTGCCACATTTGCCTGCAAAACAACAGTAACTACTCTTCAAAAATAATCAATTGTCGGCAAAGTGCCTTGGAACCTCCTGAGGATCTGCAAGGTGCTATATGAATGCAACTTCTTTCTTTATGTACAGTATTACAATACGACACTGATCAAATTAGTGATTACATATTCAAAACAGTTTAACGAATAAATAAATTGCATGCATTTAGTAACATTTGAAAATAAACTTATACAGAATTCTTTCCTGCCTTACCAACAATTTTCTCCACTCCTTTCCTAAAGGTGCTGACCCATTGTGTGGTATCTACTGATATCTCATTGAAGGAGCTATTCTCCCTCTGTGAGCCTAGACAGTGAATATCAACAGGATGTTTAGTTGTGGGGGCCATCAAAGTTCATGCACGCAATTTCCAACAGGGCACTCTAGACACTGACTAGGAGGGGAATCCCTGGTTGATTTTTCCCTTGCCTGCCCAAGGCCAGTGAGACTCATTGGAACGTCATTACTCTTCATAGAATCATAGGGGGAAAAATGCGGTTGCTTTGCACCTCCCATTAGCGCCCTAAGAGGGTGCTAACGGGGCGCAAAGCAACTAGCGCCCGGGCGCCGGCAACGCCTTCCGTGAAATTCAGTGGGAGGTTAGCGGCAGCGGTAACCGGTAGCACCCCGCGGCGCTGCACCGCCGGCAATGACGTCATCACCATGATCTTCGGTAGCGCCCCCTGACTTACCACCAGACGCCATGTCCGACGGGGTCAGGGGGGCCTACCTGCGGCCGGGGCGGCGCTATTTAAAGGCGAGGTGCGGGGCGGACATTTTTGTTGTTGGCTGCCTGCCAGCACCTGCCTCCGCTCCCGTCCCCGGCCTCCTTACCCGCCCCCCCTGCGGAGTACCGGCTGCGCTCCATGAGCCCGGCACTTCTCTTGCGTGCCGGGCTCGTTTGCCGGCACTCCCGATCCCCGGGGGCCCAGCTGGGCCCCGGGTCGTGCTGCGCAAGGTCCCTACCCTTTAAGAAGGGGAGGAAGGCCTGCAATACCGCGGCGCGACGTGCCGCTGCGCCACGCTTCCAGTAGCGTCCCGCTTCCCTCTTGGGGCGCTACCGCTCAATTTCCGTTGCGGGGACGCTAATTTTTACGGGGCGCTAAAAGTAGCGCCCCAGTGAAGTTAGCACCCCAAAGGGGGCGCGAATCAATTTTAAGCTCATAGAATCTTACAGCACAGTAGGAGGCCATTTATCCAATTACTGTAGTCCCACTCCCCTCCTCTTTCCCGATAGCAGTGCAATTTTTTTCTTTTCAAGTATTTACCCAGTTCCCTTTTGAAAGTTCCTATTGACTTGGCCTCCACCACCCTTTCAGGCAGTGCATTCCAGATCACAACAACTCGCTGCGTAAAAAAAAAATCTTCTCCTCTTCCCCCCTGTTTCTTTTGCCAATTATCTTAAATCTGTGTCCTCTGGCTACCGGCCCGCCTGTCAGTGGAAACCTTATTTACTTTATCAAAACCGTGTCGTCCCAGCTGAAAACAGCGAACTAATTGTGGAACCCTCCTTGTCGATCTGGCTCCTTTTCACTCAGGGCAATGCATTGGCCTACTGAGAACTGAGGGCCGTCAGCAGTCGCCATCCTAGTGCTTTTTGGCAAAGTGAAGTGAAAGGAATATGGGCACTGATTGACTTGTGCACTGCAAGTGTAAGTGCTTTACCCAATAAAGAAAAGCATTAGTATCTAAGTGGATGATCAACCTTTGACTGTAATGACATCTGCTCAGCCTTGAGTGCATGACTGCAGTGTGCTATTACTGTTCCATTGGGTGCCCTATCCACAATATAAAACTGAGCGAAAGGGTAGGAACAAAATGCTGGTGTTTTTCATTCCCATCCGTTTGAAAATATCTTGTGGGCATGGTTTGTTATTTTATTCAAGGGCTGGTTTGCTTCCTGATTAGTTGGCAGTGTTCCAGGCTTTCTTTGAAATTCAGCTTCGGAGTTGGTTAAAAAAAAAGCACATACATTTTCAAGGCTGAGGAATGAACCTCCACAGAGCTCCAGGGAGCAAGGAAGGACAGTCTTCCCCCACCAATGGTCTGGCGTAATAGACCCCCCCTCCCCCGTCACCACCCACACCAGTGTGCCCACCCACCAACTTGGAAATAAAATGGAGGCCCAAGAGAAAGGGTACAGCCCATTACAAAGTATTTACAGCACAGAAACAGGCCATTCAGCCCAACAGGTCCATGCCGGTGTTTATGCTCCACACGAGCCTCCTCCCACCCCTCTTCACCTAACCCCATCAACATATCTTTCTATTCCTTTCTCCCTCATGTACTTAACTAGCTTCCCCTTGAATGCAACTATACTATTCACTGAGACAGCGAGTTCCACATTCCAACCACTCTGTGGGTAAAGACATTTCTCCTGATTCCCTATTTGATTTATTAGTGACTATCATATATTTATGACCCCTAGTTCTGGTCTCGCCCACAAGTGGAAACATCTTCTCTACGTCTACCCTATCGAACCCTTTCATAATCTTGAAGACCTCTATCAGGTCACCCCTCAGTCTTCTCTTTTCTAGAGAAAAGAGCCCCGGCCTGTTCAATCTTTCCTGATAGGTAAAACCTCTCAGTTCTGGTATCATTCTAGTAAATCTTATTTGCACCTTCTCCAGTATGTCTATATCCATCTAGAATTTTTTAATTCTTCTTTCCTTTTTTTTTGCAGGCACACCTGAAGATGCTTGCTGAGATACAGTTCCATGGACACCAACAGTCCTCCAGCAATTCTCATAGACAGTGAGTGTTAGACAATGAGTGTTGGCAGGTTATTCAACTGTGTTCAACATCACAGCCAAGCCCGCTCCAGCCCTCACCTGATACCTGCACAGGGTTTACTATATAATGGAAACCCTGGCTGATTTCCCCACTCCCAGCTCAGAAATTCTGGGCCTAATTGCAGCACTGCTGTATCAGCTGAGATCAATCAGCTCACCATGATGAGATCTGGGGCGGGGGGCTCTTGTCTGTAAGACAGTCCATTTGCCAATGGAGCTATCTGGTAACAGGCTCTAAAACGATTATACTTATTTTGACAGGCCTTATCCATTCAACAGGACCCATCCCTACAGGACCAGGGAGGAGGCACCCTTCTTTAAACCAGCAAATATATACTTTTGTTTAAGATATGGGGAATAGAATAGTACTGTTCTAATGAATAATCTTCAGTTGAAATCATAACCTATTTTTCTCTTTCAGATGTTGACCAATTGTGTATTTTCTGTTTTTACAACTTGGGATTGTTACGATAAAGCTCCTTCTATTCACCCAATGACCTGGTGAATTCCAAACTCAGAAAAGCACACTTACTCCACTAGTGTGACATTTTCTCTCCATATGAGACTGCTAACCTAGTACCAGTTTTGTGCCAAATCCTAGTTAGAGCCAATTAACACTGAATTATGGACAGTTTTAGGCTATGCATTTGTGTGCAGCAGGATCTGGGCTGAGATTCCTCAAACGGGTTGCAATTAAAACCTTTACAGTTATTGAGGAAAAGAGTCTTTCATCACATCAGGAGTCAGGCACAAAGATGACAGAATGGTGAGCTAACTTCCAGCTTAGTGTGTAACACTGTTCACACCTTATTAGTTTTCACATGTATCATGCCATTGATAGTATGAAATTGTATATTTACATCGATGGTGAAATGAATAGCAAGAACTTGGATTTATGCAAGGCCTTAGAGAGAGTGCAGAAAAGATTCACGAGAATGATTCCGGGGATGAGGGACTTCAGTTACGTGGATAGACTGGAGAAGCTGGGGTTGTTCTCCTTAGAGCAGAGAAGGTTGAGAGGAGATTTGATGGAGGTGTTCAAAATCATGAGGGGTCTGGACAGAGTAGATAGAGAGAAACTGTTCCCATTGGCGGCAGGGTCGAGAACCAGAGGACACAGATTTAAGGTGATTGGCAGAAGAAACAAAGGCGACGTGAGGAAAAACTTTTTTACTCAGCGAGTGGTTAGGATCTGGAATGCACTGCCTGAGAGGGTGGTGGAGGCAGATTCAATCACGGCTTTCAAAAGGGAGTTGGATAAGTACCTGAAGGAAAAAAAAATTCAGAGCTACGGGGAAAAGGCGGGGGAGTGGGACTAGCTGAAGGCTCGATGGGCTGAATGGCCTCCTTCTGTGCTGTAACCATTCTATGGCCACGATTTTGCCGGCGCTCAGAGTTTGGGTTCGGAGGCGGGTCCGCTGTCAAAATCGAAACGATTGACAGCGGGTTGGGAACCTGCTCCGAACCCGTCTCCATGTAAGTTTCCAAAGTGTTGGGTCTTAGATTTCAGAACAGACCCGACACCAAGCGGCGGGGGAGGCATTTAAGATAGTTAAATGCTTGTTAAGTGCTTGTTTACTATTACTTTGCCAGCCTTTTTAACAGGGTTAAGGCCGTTCGGAGATCACATCAGGTAAATAGGTCGGGTTTTCTATGTCTCCCCATTGCTGTAAATAGGTGACAGCTGCAAAAGTGGTATGAAAGCTACCATTTCACAGCTGGTCACTTCGCAATGTCAGAAGCTTGAGCCTTCAGGACTTGGAAGACACTTTTGAGCTGTATGCAGTTTGGAAGTGTTTGGATTAACTCTATCCACTGTCACCTCCTTGGAGCAAGCTCTCTCACCATTGACAGATCACTTCTGTCATCTCAACTTCAGCTGCCATCTATTCCAGCAACATCGGTGCTGTTAAGTATGTGTATTGTATTGAACAATTAACACAAAGACTTAAACGTATAACTCAAACAGGTCTTTACTGGTTGGAGGTAGGGACTGCACGTAGGTCTTTACTTCATGCCCACAGGCGGGAACTGAGGGGAGATCAGTACCCACAGTACTATTTATACCCCTATGGCCAGGAGTGGTACTGCGTATCACTACGCCCTACAAGTAGTGCAGTCCTGTCCATAGGTTCAAGTAGCACACATATTGCATACACAACATTCCTCCCTTCTTAGCTTTACAGCCATCTCCCCATTTAACATAACGTAATAACATATATACATATATAACTTCAGGTTTACATAACAGAATAACATAGATACATAGATAACTTCATGTCAAAACAGATCACAAATTCAGTCTCTGCGGAAAACAGTTCACAGATTCAATCTCTGTGGTGTAGTCGGTTCACGTTGCTGGAGTGACTCATTCAATAGTCCTTCCATGGATTTAACAGTTTGAACTTCCGAACTGAATTGGCTCCGTTCGGAGGGACCACGTGTGTGATCTGGTAGAGGTAATAATGGTTCAGATGGGTCATCTTCTGTTTCGACTTTTCCTTTTCTGCTTCTTGGAGACTCTCTGGGCTCCACTGTCAGCTGCCAGCTGCATGCGCAGTTCCTCCTTCTCTTCCTTCTTTTTCCGTAGTAGAGCCACCTTCTCCCGATGTTCCGTAGACTTTCGGTGCTCCTCCATGATTTCTGTATGGTGGGAGTCGAAGTTACAAGTTGGGCAGGACAGGACATAGTAATATTCGGTGTCGTCCTGATCTAGGCCAGTGAGAGGGTCTTCTATTTCCTCCATACCCAGCTGGGCGTTAGCCAGCTTTTGTTCCAAGTCCAGACATCTTTCCTGAAGAGACTTCTTCATGCGTACCTCTTCATCCAGCTTTTTCTGGGCTTTCAGCAAGTCGTTTACTAATGACCTCATTTGAGATTTTACTACTTCAACTTCTTTTGGAGATTGATTGATCGGACTATTCAATCCCTCTACCGGAGCAGCTGTTTCAGCGGTCTGTTGTTCTACGTTGACGTGAGTCAGCGTACTTTTGGCATCCAAGGGCTGCTCTGTTGCAGTCATCTCAGTCTGTGTTGCCACCTCAGCTCTTCCAATAACCTTTGAGAGCTCCGAACCCCTTTCGTTTGAATATTGAAGTTCATGTTCAAGTTTTTCCCATTTCAGAGTCCTGTCCTTCAGCATATGCAGGAGTTGGCTGACCGTTAACTCCTCTGACATCAGACGTTTTGTGTGCTCCTGCTCCATTTTCTCCATCAGCTGCTTCTGTTGTCTTTCCAGATTCTCCAACTCTATATCAAAGAACTCTTTCGTTGCATTCAACTCTTGCTCAAAACGGCGAAGCATTTGTTCTAATTGCTGTTGTAGTTTGAAATGGAGTTGAGTTCGAGCCCGGTGTCCCTCAGAAATGGGCACATCAGTAGACTTGCCAGACTCAGAATCCACAGTTAAACTATGTTGTTGTTGCTCAGTGGAATTCTGTGCTGAAACTTTGTCTTTTGCACCTGAGTTGGGCTTACCATCATCCGTTCCAGAGTCTGGGCCGACTATCTTCACCGAGTTCTCACTCGTTATTGTTTGTAGGAAATGCCAGTCCATATTCATTTTCCTAATCCACTCCCGTCCTAGTAGTGGAGGACCTCCTTCAGATATCACATATAAGTCCATTATTTGACTGTCTTTGCCCTTGTGGACCACTGCAACCTCTATTTTCCCGATGGGGTACACTCTTTGCCCCGTGTATGTTTTCAATATAATCCCCGTATCCTGTAGGGGAATATGTTGGAATAACTTTCCGTAATCTTTCTTATTTATGACCGTCAATGCCGATCCAGTGTCCAATTCCAGTTTTACTTGGACTCCTTCTATCTGAAGAGTGACCCAAATTGTCTGGAGGTCTGCACCCTTACCAGCGTTGAGTACTCTTAAGCTAGCCAGTTCATTACAGCTTAAGCTAGCCAGTTCATTACTGCTAGCGTCTGAATCGGACTCCTGTTCGGTCACCTTGTGTACCTTTGCGTATTTTCCTTGCGGTGACTTCTTGTTGCTGGTCTTCTTCCCTGACCTGCATACTCTAGCTATATGTCCAAGCCTACCACAAGTTCTACATTCTTGGTTTTTAAACCAACACTGGTTCTGATCATGCGTTGTCTTTCCACAACGATAACATTTGCCAGAACTCACACCCAATTTGTGTGCACTGAGCTCCGGTGACCGTAGCTGCATTACTGCCGTGCCTCTCGCTGTGGCTTCGTGTGCTGCTGCCATAGTGACCGCCTTCTCAAGCGTCAGCTCATTCTCCTCGAGCAGTCGCTTTTGTGTATCCTGTTTAAATAAACCACACACAAATTTGTCTCGTAGTGCATCTGTCAGTCCCGTTCCAAACTGGCAATATTTCGCTAATTTACGCAATTCCAGCAAATATTCAGCATTGCTTTCATGCTGTAGCTGCCTTCTGTCATAAAATTTAAATCGTTCCGCTAGCATCAGCGGCGTGGGGTTTAGATGATCTTTCAGGACAGTAACAATCTCATCGAACGTCTTATCCGCCGGTTCATCTGGTGATAACAGGTGTTTCAATTGCCCGTATGTCTTCGCACCCATTAAATTTAATAATGTTAGAGCTTTATCTTGGTCACGAATTTTATTGGCCTTACAATAATTTTTTACTCTTTCAACATATATGGCCCAATCTTCGAGGTCACTATCAAAGGTGCTAATATTCCCGTGTTTAGGCATTGTAGATTTGCAATTTCTCAGATTTTATTTTCTTTACTTGTTATCAAAGATGGCGGCTTCCCGCTCTTGCCGTCGTCCTCCGCCCACAAAATGGCGGTTTTCCCGCGCTTGGCGGTCTTCACCCGTCCCCCGACGCCGTCTCCCTTCAGCCCCCGAGTGTGGCCCTTATCTTCGCCGCGATCGCCCGAGTGCGGCCCTTATCAGCGGATGCGATCGCTGGATCGCGAAGTGGCTCCCGACCGAAGCGGCTCTCGCACCTTGAGCTTCTGCAGCCGCCGCGCCTTTCAGTCCGAGTGCGGCCCTTATCTTTGGTCCCGATCGCTGGCCCGCGCTGCGCCTCGCACTTGAAGCGGCTCCCGGCCTCTGGCTCACCCGCTCGCGCGGCTCTTGCTCGCTCCCTCCCGGGCTCTGGCTTACCCATGAGGTTATGGAGGCTTCAGGGTCCTAATGCCTGTCGCTTCCAGTCGCTGGAAGCTGTCAGGATTTCTGCTGCCCTTCAGTTTTGAGTGGGGTGTTGAGGATTGAAACCTCTCTTCAACGTCCTGTCTTTGGACGAAGCCGCCGTGGACTAACTGCCGCAGGGTTCGAACCGACTCGTCGCCAGTGTTAAGTATGTGTATTGTATTGAACAATTAACACAAAGACTTAAACGTATAACTCAAACAGGTCTTTACTGGTTGGAGGTAGGGACTGCACGTAGGTCTTTACTTCATGCCCACAGGCGGGAACTGAGGGGAGATCAGTACCCACAGTACTATTTATACCCCTATGGCCAGGAGTGGTACTGCGTATCACTACGCCCTACAAGTAGTGCAGTCCTGTCCATAGGTTCAAGTAGCACACATATTGCATACACAACAGGTGCCCTTGAAAAAAATCTCACCTTGGTCCTCTGAATCCCTCCACGATCAGCCCCAGCACCAACATCACCAGGCACACCAACATCAACAACAATACCAACCTTCTCCGCAATCACCTGATGCTGCACTGGACACAGGGCATCAGCACCTGACAAAGTTGCTGCCCGGGAGGCCAGGGATGACATCACCATGGCCAGATTTACTTCACTTGACACTGTACACCCTGGCTGCCACATGATGCGCTAGGTTGGCACCACCCCACACCAGCACCATAAAGCATCCCTACAAAGTCCAAGCCATTCCTTTCACACTCATCACAATTGGGGGGTGGGGGGCGGGGAAAGTTCACTGGAACTCACTAAGACACTTGCAAAGGTGAGCACAGATCTGTCCAATAAGGTAAAGTGTTGAAAATATAGATTTCAATGTTTGAGAACACATTAACAGAAACTTCACATGAACATTGGCTAAACCACCGAGGTGTCTACCCTTGTGTGTTGTTAGTTGGTATGCTTGCAGTAGGATGAGGGTGAGTGTGAGGAGTGGCTAGTGAGATGGGGAAGTGATAATGTAAATAGAGAGGGATGGGTGGAGGTGCAAGGTAAGTTGTTGTGAGTAAAGATGTACAGGAGTAGGGTAGGGCAGGCAGAGTGATGTAGATGTGATGAGAGGCACAGCAGGATGAGGTTGAGTGTGTCTTGGCAGTAACGTTTCGTGATCTGCTCAGATCATTGAAAGGCATATGCCACTGCAGCCTGGTCCTCCTGATGACATCCCTGCTTGTGCCCTCCTGTGCAATTTGCAACCAGGCTGCGTTGATCTCCTGGGGAGGTCTCTTCTGCCCATGGGAAGGGAAGAGAACCTCCCTGCGTGCTTTGACTCCCTCCATAAGCATATGGAGGGAGTCATGGGAGAGCCTGGGTGCAGCCGTGCACCCCTGTGCAGTGCTTGTCAGTGTTTGCAGCACCTCAATGCTGTAGAACACTGACAGCAGAACTGTCAAGATCAATTTAGGCATGGCCCCTTTAAGGAAACCGGCTGTTGACGCGTCATCAAATGACGTCACCAGATCCGCTTCCTATTAATTGGCTGGGAACCTCGCAGGGCGGGCTTAACAAGCCCAATCAACGGAAAATCACTTGGTGAGTGCAGGCTGCAGTAGACAGCGGGCTGGGACCGCGACACCGACCCCGGCCGCCCCAGGTCCGCCTCGGTCAGCGAAATCGCGGCCTATGATTCTATGATTCTATGATATGTAGCACTTTTCCCAACCTCAGGCTATTCCAAAGTGCGTAACAGCCAATAAATTACTTCTAAACTGTAGTCACTGATGTTATGTAGGCAAACACAACAGCCAATTTGCATACAGCAAGGTCCCATAAACAGGAAATGAGATCAATGACCAGCTAATTGTTTTAACTACCTTACAACAGTGACTAGACTTCAAAAACTGCTTAATTGGCTGTAGAGCGCTTTAGGACGTCCTGAGGTCGTGAAAAGATAATTGTAATGTATACAACATTGAAGGGACTACTTTGTTTTGCGCATGTACATCCTTAGTTGCGAGCGTATATAACAGACGCGTATCGATTTGTATAGTCAGTGCCGAAGTTCCAGTTAACCAGTAAAGATCACTTGAAGTTACTCTCAGTCTCTGCTGCTTTATTATTTTATAGCTGGAGTGCCCGGCGGTGCCGAGGCTTTTTCGAGGGCATGTTGTTGTTGGAAGAGAGAGAGCGACTGGGGGGGAAGAGAGAGAGCGACTGGGGGGGAAGAGAGAGAGCGACTGGGGGGGAAGAGAGAGCGACTGGGGGGGGAGAGGGAGAGCGACTGGGGGGGGAGAGAGAGAGCGACTGGGGGGGAAGAGAGAGAGCGACTGGGGGGGAAGAGAGAGAGAGCGAGCGACTGGGGGGGAGAGAGAGAGAGCGAGCGACTGGTGGGGAGAGAGAGAGAGTGAGCGACTGGGGGGAGAGAGAGAGAGCGAGCGACTGGGGGGGAAGAGAGAGAGAGAGAGCGAGCGACTGGGGGAAGAGAGAGAGAGCGAGCGACTGGGGGGGAAGAGAGAGAGAGCGAGCGACTGGGGGGGAGAGAGAGAGAGCGAGCGACTGGTGGGGAGAGAGAGAGAGTGAGCGACTGGGGGGAAGAGAGAGAGAGAGAGCGAGCGACTGGGGGGGAAGAGAGAGAGAGAGAGCGAGCGACTGGGGGGAAGAGAGAGAGAGCGAGCGACTGGGGGGGAAGAGAGAGAGAGCGAGCGACTGGGGGGAAGAGAGAGCGACTGAGGGGGGGAGGGGGTGGGGGAGGGGGAGGGGGGCTGGGGGGTGGGGGAGGGGTGGGGGGAGGGGGTGGGGGGGAGGGGAGGGGAGGGGGAGGGAGGGGAGGGGGAGTGGAGTGGAAGGGGGAAGGGGGGGCGGAAGGGGGTGGGGAAGGGGGGAAGGGAGAGGGAAGGGGAGGGGAGGGGAGGGGGGAGGGGGAGGGGAGGGGAGGGGGAGAATGGGGGGGAGGGGAGGGGGGAATGGGGGGAGGGGAGGGGGGTGGGGAGGGAGGGGGTGTGGGGGGGAGGGGGGAGAGGAGGGGGGGAGGGGGGAGGGGAGGGGGGAGAGGGGGGAGGGGAGGGGGGTGTGGGGGGAGAAAGGGAGTGGGGGAGCTAGCAGACCCAATGGCTCCGCGGAGCTCCTTGCCGCCCCACGCACTGACATGGCTCAGCCCGAGCCCTGCCCTCCCGAGCACCGGCCTCCGGAGCCCCGCCCTCCCGCTCTCCGGAGCCCCGCCCTCCCGCTCCCCGGAGCCCCGCCCTCCCGCTGCGCTCTCCCGAGCCCCGAGCCCCGCGCGCGCGCCCTCCCCAGCTCCGCCTTCCCGAGCCCCGCCCCCCGCCCGAGCCAGCTTCAAGACCAGAGAGACGCCGCCGCGCAACCTACCGCGTGAGGCCCGGCCGGACGCAAGTCGCGCTCCGGGCGGAAGATGACGCGGACGCTGACTCCCGCCCCGCCCGCCTTTACTAAGATGGCGGCGGGTGGCGACGCTCGGCTCAGGCCCGCCCCCTCCAGCCTTCACAAAGATGGCAGCAATCGCTGGCCTTTTGTCGATCGCGACAGGAGGCGCCTAGCTCGGGTGTGGCTGGTCAACAGACGCCCAGGCTTTGAGACCTGGAAAAACGGTGAAAGGTAGGAAAATTATAGAGGTTAGACTAGAGATTTACAAATTAATTAACTTTTTTTAAAAACAATTTGTCTTTTAAAAGCAACTTTTTTTTTGCTGGCAATGTAGATTTGAAAAGAAACACGCAGAAAGCGGGAAAAAGAAATGAAAAGTTTGGAATCAAGATGGCGGTGACTCACCTCGGTTCAGAACGATAAGGCCCGCCCACACACGCACCGATTGGTGGACCGTCAGGTCACCGAAGCGTAGGATTGGTCAATCGTCCCGTCACTCGACTGTAGGAGGGCCCGCCCGCACGCGCCAGGAACCCGCCCCCGCCACGCACCGATTGGTCGACCGTTGGGTCGCTCGACCGTACGATTGGTCGACCTCGACGTCACTCGATGCTCATGAGCGGATAATGAGCGGAATGTTGAACGTTTTTTGGATACCACGGGTGCAATTTTTGTCTGGCCGAAACGTAAATACGCTTATGATGGTTCTGGAATCGTAAGCTTTCTTTCGATGTAACACACGTGTAGGTACGCTCTATAACTTTCGAGTTTATTCAATACAGACAGACAGACGGAATGACAGACAGAAGAACCGCTTTATATATATAGATAGATGTAGTTGTGTATAGCGGTACAAACACAACAATAATATAAATGCAAGTCTTTCTTTTAGTACTGTTGGTTGATGGATGAATGAATGAACTAGGACACCCGGCTCTTCTTCAAATAATGGCAATAATGGGATCTTTTACATCCAGTTAAACAGGCAGATGGGCCTCAGTTTAACATCCCGTTCAACAGATGGCAGCGCTGACTATGCAGCACTTTCCCAGCACTACAGCGGAGTGTCAGCCTAGATTATGCGATCAAATCCTCGAGTGGGACTTAGTTCCTCCCCACAACCTTCTGACTCCCAGGTGAGAGTGCTGTTACTGAGCCAAGCTGACACCTCAATGAATGCATGATATATGTACAATTACTTGCACGTACAGACCAGGAGCAGAGCGAGAGGGAGTCGAATCCCAGGTGAACAGGTGTGATATGTGGCAGTAAGGTGAGGTTGGGAAAAGGATGGGTGTGAGGAGGAGGTGCTGGAAGTGCACTATGACAGTGTAGGGAGATTAGTGAACCAATCAATGAGATTCAGTTATCAGAATGATGAACATGGTTAATGCAGATGTGCAGAGGTAGTTTTCAGGAACGAAGTAACCACAGTGATCAAATTTTTTGTTCTATTAATCCAGTTTATTCAGTTCTAATTTAATGGTTAGGATGTGTTGAATTGCTGTTGTCCCACCTTTCAATTACTGGCCATTGTCTAAAAATGAAAGGTATAAGAGGAGATATTAGTAATAATGATAAAAGGTAGAGACATGCACAGAACAGCAGGCTGGAGGGCTAATGCTCTGTGTTTTTACCTCTACTAAGCTTGGATCATAAAGCAGCTGAGGCTCAGAGTGTAGGCCTGTAACCTGTGCTTGGGCCCCACTGATGCTGCTAAGAACCGAATGCCAGCAGCCCATGGGAGCCTTTCCTTCAGCTCCTCCCGGCATCCATGGGGAAAAAATTTGGGTGGAAAAATTCGGTTGCTTTGCGCCTCCCGTTAGCGCCATAAGAGGGCGTTAACGAGGGCGCTAATGGGGCGCAAAGCAACTAGCACCCGGGCGCGGTGCCGCCAATGCCTCCCACGAAATTCAGCGAGAGGTTAGCGGTGGCGCTAACCGTTAGCGTCCCGTGGCGCTGCGCCACCGGCGATGACGTCATCGCCATGCGCATGCCCCACTTGCTACCCGGCCACAATCTTCGGTAGCGCCCCCTGACTTACCGCTGGACACTATGTCCGACGGGGTCAGGGAGGCCTACCTGCGGCTGGGGCGGCGCTATTTAAAGGCGAAGTGCCAGGCGGCCATTCTTGTTGCTGGCCACCTGCCAGCACCTGCCTCCGCTGCCGTCCCCGGTCTCCTGACCCGCCCACCCCCCCCCCCCGCGGAGTGCCAGCTGAGCTCCATGAGCCCAGCACTTCTCTTGAGTGCCGGGCTCTTTTGCCGGCACTCCGATCCCTGGTGGCCCAGCTGGGCCCCGGGTCGCGCTGCGCAAGGCCCTTCCCCTTTAAGAAGGGGAGGAAGGCCTGCAATACTGCGGCACGTAGCGCCGCAATATTCCCTTGCAGCGCCCCAAGAGGGAGGCAGGGCACTTCCAGTAGCGCCCTTTTTCCCTCTTGGGGCGCTACCACTCAATTTCGGCCGCGGGGGCACTAATTTTTCCGGGGCGCTAAAGGTAGCGAAGTTAGCGCCCCAAAGGGGGCGCGACTCAATTTTTCCCCCTTGGCCTCTGTTCGGTAGCTGAGCACATTGGCAATGCTGAGATTAGGAACTCAACAGAACGGACGATGCAACCCCTGTTCCGCCATTCCATAACGCAGCGCATTGTGATGCTCTACAGGATGAAATAGCCCGCTGACACTCACTAGCTAGGCTCATATATGAAGGATGACCACTTGGAATGAAGCTGCCAATACCAATGGAATACCCAGCACGACTCTATGCCTTCAGGAGTAAATGAGAGAAAAGCAGAGAAAACTGGGGGAAAAAACCCAAAACTAAACAGAAAATTTCCCACATTAGTGACGACTTCCCAACAGTCTTATTGTATTGAAAGCATAACACAATGGCAGTGTCGATGCCTCTGTTATATTTTTGGATCTTTTCTATCTTTCTTGCTTTGAGTTTATCATCTCTCATATCTGAGACCAATCCCATAGGTGAGTTCCAACTCCCGGTGCCTTTGAGAGTTTCTTCACTAGCCGTGATAGCTAGATAAGCTTTTGGCATTGTGCCCAAGACAGTGAACATAACAATCATTCAGTTAATTATTTTAGCAACTGGAATTATCCTGGGCCTCCACAGGATCGCTCTCCCATCTTTGACAAGTGGTAGAGCATGACATCAACAGGCCCCGTTTTAGGTTTAAACTATTAAATGAATTTGCTTTTCTTGACTTCTTGTATTTCTTACTACTTTGGGAGCTATGCTAGTCTGCAGTATAGCTATTGGATGTTCCAAACTTCAAGTTTTAATAGCCCCAGTTCCTTAAATATCCCTAAACACAGTTGATGTAAGAAAACTACTAGGCACTTGGTCTAAGCGTTAAACAAAGCTTTAATCAACTGTTTTACAACGTGGAGGCCTAGTTGTGTCCTTCACTAGTTCCTGTTAAGAATGTCCTGCGCAAGCTGGGCCCATGCCTGAGTATTTATACTCTCCCTGGACAGCGCCACCCGCAGGCCGCTCAGTTGATTCATGTCAACAGTTATCTGGACTCTGGATCGACGAACTGTCAACCACACTTGAAAATAATTGGCTGTTCAACACATAACTAAAAAAGAACTGCACAGGGCGTGTTGGCTCAAAAGTAGCTTGACTCTTCCCACAAGCTTTGCAGACAACCAATCCAACCCACAATATTTGTACTGAATGAAGGTTGGAACGAGATTCTGACTGTAGCTAGATTTTGTTTAAACTCCTTGGGGGCTAAATTCGGTTGATTTGCGTCTCCCGTTAGCACCCTAAGTGGGCGCAAATCAACTAGCGCCTGGGCGCTGCGCCGCTAACGCCTCCCACAAAATTCAGCAGGAGGTTTGCGGTGGCCATTTTGTTGCTGGCCGCCTGCCAGCACCTGCCCCCGTTGCTGTCCCCGGCCCCCGTGAAGCCCCCCCCCCTCGCCCCACGGGGTGCCGGCTGCTCTCCGTGAGCCCGGCACTCCTCTTGAGTGCCGGGCTCGTTTGTCGGCACTTCCGATCCCTGGTGGCCCAGCTGGGCGCCGGGATGCGCTGCGCCAGGCCCCTCCCCTTTAATAAGGGGAGGAAGGCCTGCAGTACCGCGGCACGTAGCGCCGTGATATAGGCTCACAGTGCCCCAAGAGGGACGCGGGGTGCTTCCAGTAGCACCCCACCTCCCTCTCGGGGTGCTACCAGGGAAAATCGGCCGCGGGGGCACTATCTTTTTTGGGGCGCTACCCAATTTTTGATTAGTGACTGAATTAAAGGAGTCTCCACGAAGCTAAAACAAGCCAGAATGGCATAATTTTTGTCACAGTCTGCCCATGTTTAATATTTTACTCACCGAATCTATCCAGGAGTTGAAGGCTGATACTCGGGTGAAGACAGTGGGTTTCTTTAGGGTATTGCAGCCCCAACTTGACCCAAAGTTGACAACACCATAAACATACCACAATCCATCAGCACCTCGGCAGTTCAAAGGACCACCAGAGTCTCCCTGAATTAAGAGAAGGATAGAATAGGTCATCCAGTAGCAATATTGGGGATAATAGAGTCATAGTCATAGAGTCATAGAGTTATACAGCACAGAAAGAGGCCCTTCGGCCCATCGTGTCCACGCTGGCCATCAAGCCCAGTTTATTCTAATCCCATTTTCCAGCACTTGGTCCGTAGCCTTGTGTGCTATGGCATTTCAAGTGCTCATCTAAATGCTTCTTGAATGTTGTGAGGATTCCTGCCTCTACCACCCTTTCAGGCAGTGAGTTCCAGATTCCAACCACCCTTTGGGTGAAAATGATTTTCCTCAAATCCCCTCTAAACCTCCTGCCCCTTACCTTGAAACTATGCCCCCTGGTTATTGACCCCTCTACTAAGGGGAAAAGTTCCTTTCTATCTACCCTATCTATGCCCCTCATAATTTTGTACACCTCAATCAGGTCCCCCCTCAGCCTTCTCTGCTCTAAGGAAAACAACCCCAGCCTGTCCAGTCTCTCTTCATAGCTGAAGCGCTCCAGCCCAGGTAACATCCTGGTGAATCTCCTCTGCACCCTCTCCAATGCAATCACATCCTTCCTATAGTGTGGCGATCAGAACTGCACTCAGTATTCCAGCTGTGGCCTAACTAGCGTTTTTTTACAGCTCCATCATAACCTCCCTGCTCTTATATTCTATGCCTTGGCTAATGACGGCAAGTATCCCATAAGCCTTTTTAACCACTTTATCTACCTGTCCTGCTGCCTTCAGGGATCTATGTACATGCACACCAAGGTCCCTCTGATCCTTTGTCCTTCCTAGGGTCCTACCATTCATTGTGTATTCCCTTGCCTTGTTAGTTCTCCCAAAATGCAACACCTCACATTTTTCAGGGTTAAATTCCATTTGCCACTGTTCTGCCCATCTGACCAACCCGTCTATATCATCCTGTAGCCTGAGGCTTCCCTCCTCGCTACTTACCACTCCACCAATATTCGTGTTATCTGCGAACTTACTGCTCATACCTCCTACATTCATATCTAAATCATTAATGTACTCTACAAACAGCAAGGGACCCATCTCCGATCCCTGCGGTACACCACTGGATACAGGCTTCCAGTCACAAAAACAACCTTCGACCATCACCCTCTGCCTCCTGCCACTAAGCCAATTTTGGATCCAATGTGCCAAATTGCCCTGGATCCCATGGGCTCTTACCTTCTTGACCAGTCTCCCATGCGGGACTTTGTCAAAAGCCTTACTGAAGTCCATGTAGACTACATCAACTGCACTACCCTCATCCACACACCTAGACACCCCCTCGGAAAATTCAATCAAATTGGTTAGACATGATCTCCCCCTGACAAAACCATGCTGACTATCCTTGATTAATCCTTGCCTCTCCAAGTGGAGACTAATTCTATCATTACTAAACCCTTCCTAAACTGTAGCTTGAACCAAGACTTAATAAGACCATGCAAGTCCAGTACAGGCCTATCCTTTTACCTCTTTGCCGATATTTGAAATTTCAGAGATGGGGAATATTCCTCATGTCATTAACTCAGACCCTGTGTCCTTTCACAAACATGTATGGCAGGATCGGAAGGTACAGTTGACCTTTCAGCTCTTGGACCTGGGTTCAGATCCAACCCAGATAGAAATAGAGTAGGAGACTGTGAGATGAGTCCTGGGGGGAAAAATTCGTATCGACCATTTTGGGGCGCTAACATCGCTCAGGCGTAAACATTAGCGCCTGGTGCTAATTATCGCCGGCGACTGCGAAATTCAGTTTTAGCGCCCCTAGAGGGAAGTGGAGCGCTAAATCAAGTGCTACACACTCCTCCTAGGGCGCTAACGTCGGGGAGCGGGGCGCTACCTCAGAGCGCTACTCAAGTTCAGGCGCTGTCAATTAGAGAGTCCTCAGACAGACTGGCGCCTTCCAGTTCTTTAAGGGGAGGTTCAATCATGCTGCACAGCCTCACCCTGATCATTGCTGCTTGTGACCTGGGCCTGCAAGAAGGTGCAATTCATCAACCACAAATCTCATGGCTGAGCAGAGGCCCAGGGAGAGAGCTCGTCGGTTCAGTGACCAGGCATTGGAGGCTCTGGTCGCGGCCGTGGAACGCTGATGGGCAGTGCTGTTCCCAGATGACAGGCGCTGAGGCAGGGATCGAAAATGAATTTCCGGTCCGGGGCGATGCGCGGATGGATGACGTCCCGATCTCCGGCCGCAGGAGATCATGGCGGTAGTGCTTAACGCCACCGCAAACAGCCAGGTGAATTTTGCCGGCAGCGCTAAAATTGCCATGCCCGAGTGGTAATTGGTTAGCGCCCCATTAGTGCCCCCCGGAGGCGCTAACGGGAGACGCTGACCAACCGCATTTCTCCCCCTAAGGATGCAGGCAGGAGATAAATATGGGGTGTTTGGAGCTTAGAGGCAACATTAGAAAAGTGTTCAGAGGAGCAATGGCCATAGTAGTAGCGATAAAATAGAGAAAGGCAGGAAAGGTTGCAAGAGAAAGAAAGAGATTTGATGCTAGCACCTCAATGCTGTCAAACACTGACAATTCAGCTGTCAAAAAATTATGGGGCCTGTCCCTTTAAGAAAACCGGCAGATGAAGCGTCATGCACTGACGTCATCTGACACCGGCTTTCCCTTAATTGGCCGGCAAGCCCGCAGGGCGGGCTTAACAAGGCCAATCAAGGGAAAATAGCGTTTGTTCGTCAGACGTTGTTGGGGGCGGGACTAGAACCCGGAAACCAGCAGTCCCGCCCCCAACGCGCCTCCTCAGGTAAGATCGTGGCCCATGACATCACCTCAGCCATTACTGGATGACTAAGAAAGGAGCATCAGCAGGGTTAGTATAACTCCTCATTGCCACTGGCTTGTGTCTCAGGAGATCTTAATTGTCTCATCGTAGTTACATTAAAGAAGGAAGAAAGAAAGACTTGTATTTATATAGCGCCTTTCATGACCTCAGGACATCCCAAAGTGCTTTACAGCCACTGGAGTATTTTTGAAGTGTAGTCACTGTTGTAATGTAGGAAATGCAGCAGCCAATTTGCGCACAGCAAGCTCCCACAAACAACAAAGTGATAATTTTGTTTTTATTAATTCTTGGGATGCGAGCGTCGCTGGCAAAGCCAGCATTTATTGCCCATCCCTAATTGCCCTTGAGAATGTGGAGGTGAGCCACCTTCTTGAACCGCTGCAGTCCATGAGGTGTTTTCCTTGTGGTTTGATACAAATGAGTGGCTTGCGAGGCCATTTCAGAGGGCAGTTAAGAGTTAACCACACATTGTTGTGGGTCTGGAGTCACATAAAGGCCAGACCGGGTAAGGACGGCAGATTGCCTTCCCTTAAGGACATTCGTGAACCAGATGGGTTTTTGCAACAATCAGGTAGATTCATGGTCACCATTACTGATACCAGCTTTTTAACTTCCAGATTTATTTAAATAACTGAATTTAAATTCCACAGCTGCCATGGTGGGACTTGAATTCATGTCTCAGGATGCAATGAAGGTTCACCAGACTGATTCCTGGGATGGGGGGATTGTCCTATGGGGAGAGATTGAGTAGACTAGGCCTATATTCTCTGGAGTTTAGAAGAGGTGATCTCATTGAAACATACAAAATTCTTACAGGGCTTGACAGGGTAGATACAGGGAAGATGTTTCCCCTCATGGGGAGTCTAGAACCAGGGGTCACAGTCTCAGAATAAGGGGTCGGCCATTTAGGACTGAGATGAGGAGAAATTTTTTCACTCAGTGGGTTGTGAATCTTTGGAATTCTCTACCCCAGAGGGCTGTGGAGGCTCAGTCGTTGAGTATATTCAAGACAGAGATCGATAGATTTTTGAATATTAAGGGAATCAAGGGATATGGGGATAGTGCAGGAAAGTGGAGATGCGGTAGAAGATCAGCCATGATCTTATTGAATGGCGGAGCTGGCTCGAAGGGCCGAATGGCCGACTCCTGCTCCTATTTCTTGGGCCAGAAATTAGGATCGGGAGCTTGCCGCGCGTGCAAGCCCCCGATGTGCACTCACCCGGCGCGCCGACATCTGAAGCCTGGGCCTGCTTGCATTTCCTGTCACTGGCCCGGTTCAGATGTCGGCGCGATGTGCTTACCTGATCCAGCGGCGTAGTTAGTGCGATGTGCCGGCTGGGATCAGGTGAGCACTGTGCAGCCAATCAGGGGAGGGGAAACTTCATTCATGAGTTTGATAGTAAAGACTGTCAAACTCATGAAAAGTACGGGCGCCCAAAAGACTAGTTTAACTTTAATTAAAATTTTAAAAAACATCCCAATAATTAAATAAACTATAAATAACTTAAAAAAACTATTTAAAACAATTAATAAAATTTTTGAAAAAAATAATTTTTTACGAAATCGGGTCTAAAAATAAACTTACCTTACTGTAAAGTCCTTATAAACAATGAATCTGTGGAAAAAATGTAATAATTTTAAATAATAGACCACTTACCTTCAAGAATCCACTCCTTACGCCTCCTTTTTTCATTTCTAAAATGTTCAGGCCCTTGCACACGCGCAAACCTGTCAAAAAGAAGGAAGTTCAACGCGTGCGCGCAGAGTCCTGCGCGTACGCGTTGGACCTCTTAACCCCTTGGTTCGATGGAGAGGAAATGCCGGTTTCCCGCGCATGCGCTGTGCATGCTGAAATCCGGCACTTCCAACGGGCCCACGCGTGAGTACCCCGTCCATACTCACGTGTTGGGACCGGAATTACTGGCCCATAATGTTCTTATTAGTCCAGGCCTCTGTGTTTCTAGTCCAGTAACATAACCACTATGCTACTGTTCCCATAAATGACCAGATAATCTGTTTTAGTGATGTTGGTTGAAGGATAAATATTGGCCAGGACACCTGGGAGAACGCCCCTGTACTTCTTCGAGGTAGTGCCATGGAATCTTTTACATCTACTTGAGAGGGTAAACAGGGCCTTGGTTTAATGCCTCATCCGAAAGACGTCACCTTTGACAGTGCAGCATTCCCTCAGTACTGCACTGGAGTGTTAAGCTATATTTTGTGCTGAAGTGATTGGAGTGGGACTGGAGCCCACAACCTTCTGGCTCAGAGGCGAAACTGCTGCCCACTAACCCACAACTTAAAAAATGATCCGGTTCCCAGAACTGTGAGCCCGTCTTCTCTCGAGGCACAAGTCCACACAAAGCATTTTAAACGGAATTATGTAGAAATTACGTACATTACATCCAGACATCTCATACCCTCCAGCGCAAACCATGGTGGTCTTCACAGTGTTAGCCCACCAGTCACTTTGCTTGCAGGTCTGATGGTCAACAACTGGCAGAAGAGCCTGTTGCAGCTTCGTTGCGAGTGGGCCACCAGCTGTGGAATTCCGGATATAAATATTAATTCATTAGGTTAAATAGAATCTGTAATACACAACACAGTGGTCGGAGGAGTGTAATACTTAAAGCTTGGGTATGGAGCAAAGATTGAGATGCATACACTGTGACATAATAAAACTCACTACGTGCTTGGTTTGAGTATAAAGCAAGGCTTTAATCAACTTGTTTCAGAACATGGAAGTCTAGTTGTATTTCACTAGTTCCTTGTCTTACAAAATGTCCCTGACAAGCTGGGGCCCACGCCCGAGTACTTATACTCCTTGGACGGCGCCACCAGCTGGCCGTCCAGCATTATTTCATAAGTAGTTTCTTGATGATGAGATTTATAAGACACTGCACACACACTCTTGATAGCTCTACACACTTCGATTATGCATATTCCAGTATATTGCAACAAGACTGTGTTTGCATGCTAGTATGTAAGTAGCAATAACCACATCATTGACTAGATTAAAAGGCTTTAATAGGACTTGGGTAATAGTAGGATGCTTCCAAGAGAAAGTGAGAGCATTCTATTATTCTGACTAGTTCAAGGTTCCCATGTGAAGAATGGCCATTATTATTATAGAGATCAGCCATGATCTAATTGAATGGCGGAGCAGATTCGAGGGACTGAATGGCCTACTCCTGTTCCTATGTTCTGAATCTGTACTTGGTATAAGGTCGTCCATGGAAATGAAATTCCTTACTTTGGGGAAGATTTCCTTCGCAATACTGGATGCCTGTCATTCATAAACAGATCTATGACCTTGCTACATATAAGGGTAGATTTTACAAACTTCTATTCCCAGCACAGAGCTTTGCACTGGGAGTGTATATCGGGAATGGAAGTCATGGTGCCACGCAGGATATTCCATCCATTACGCTGGGATTATTCCCAATACGCGCCTGAATCCCCAATATGTATTCCCAGGGCACAAAGCTCTGCGCTGGGATCACAAATTCATGAAATCCACCCTTTAGAACACAGAGGAAAATGGTGTGCAGCTTTCCCATTTGATCTAAATGGCACAAGTGAGAAGATGTGAGTGAATGCAAGTATTCTTGCCTTGGCCGATTATGCTCTGTGTAGTGGATTCAGCTTAGCTGAGTTACTGTAAGTTTCAGGCTGTAGCTTTGAATTGCCAATTGTGCACTACAGTCATCCTGTTGTTAAAGCCATGTATTACAGAACTGATTTTCCACCAGGCGCATCTGAATCAAGTCCATAGTGTTACAGCCTGTTCTTTAACTCTCCCCTCAGTCCTAAAGTTGCTGGTTCATTTTGGGATACAGTTTCAGAGCTTTGGGTGCCATGCTGTAACTCAACCAAGTGGCCGTCGTTCACATGTGAACTGTGGTCATATCAGAAAGAAAGAAAAAAAAAACTTCCAATTATATAGCACCTTATCAGTCCTCAGGACATCCGCCAGCACCTTCACAGCCAATGATTTACTGTTTAGATTTACTTGCCATAGAGGGAGTGCAGCGAAGGTTCACCAGACTGATTCCTGGGATGGCAGGACTGTCGTATGAGGAGAGATTGGGCCGACTAGGCCTGTATTCATTAGAGTTTAGAAGAATGAGAGGGGATCTCATTGAAACGTATAAAATTCTGACAGGGCTAGACAGACTGGAGGCAGGGAGGATGTCTCCCCTGGCTGGGTGGAGGGGGGGTGGGCGGTGGGGGTGGTGGTGGTCTAGAACCAGGGGTCACAGTCTCAGGATACATGTGGGTAGGACATTTAGGACTGAGATGAGGAGAAATTTCTTCACTTAGAGGGTGGTGAACCTATGGAATTCCCTACCACAGAAGGCTGTGGAGGCCAAGTCACTGAATATGTTTAAGAAGGAGATAGATAGATTTCTAGACACAAGGGGCATCAAGGGGTATGGGGAGAGAGCGGGAAAATGGTATTGAGAGGATCAGCCATGATCATATTGAATGGTGGAGCAGGCTCGAAGGGCCAAATGGCCGACTCCTGCTCCTATTGTTCTATGTTTCTATGTTGGACTTTTCACTGTTGCGATGTGGGTAATCGTGGAGGCAGTATAACTGAGTTCCATCGTGACCTTAGCCTACATCCACATACATGTACTTTCTAACATGGGTCACTGAACAATGGGAACTATGGATGATTTTCACCCTTCCTGACCCAAAGGCACTGAACTAAGTTGTAGCACCTTTACTGCTACCCTACTAGACCTAAGTTAACTCAGCACAGACTGAGGATCAAACTGGGGCCTTCTTGGTCTAAAGAGCTCAGTATTGCAATGGGAAGTGGTTTACCCACTAAACCATTGTGCAATTCACTAATATTAGTTTGCTAAGATTCTCGTAATGTGAAGGTAAAGGTAGACAGAGCATCTTTTCCACAAAACATAGGCCCCTTAAATTTCAAAATATCACCCTGTATACATAGAATTACGCATTTGATTCGACATATGAGATGTGTTTCTAGAATGACTTTGCTGGAGGCCAGTCTAGTAACTTTAGTACTGGACTTACAATTAGTGAAGTCAAAGGAATCTCGGCCTCGACTGCCATTCACATTTCTATTCACAAGGCAGTTGAGGCCAATTCATTAAATATATTCAAGAAGGAGTTAGATATATTTCCTAAGGCTAAAGGGATCAAGGGGTATGGGGAGAAAGCAGGGCCAGGGTACTGAATTTGGATGATCAGCCATGATCTCATTAAATGGCGGAACAGGCTCAAGGGGCCGAATGGCCTACTCCTGCTCCTATCTTCTATGTTTCTATGTTTCTCTTCAATGGTTGCATTTCGTGAGTTCTTGGCTGAGCCTGTAAAGGCAGCACTGGTGGGGAGTGGGGCCTTCCACCTGAGTGGCAGCAAAATCCTACTGGGAGCGGGCCTACTCTGCAGAAGGGTTCTTCCCGGTGACTAAGTGCCATGGATGGTCCCTGCCCATAACCCAGCCAATTGCAGAGCTTTGGGTGAATCAGCGAGTATGATAGCAGAAGACATTAATGGGTTAAGGCAACAAAGGAGAAAGAATGACAAAAAAAAACCCTCACTGGAACAAAATAATTCTCAGGCAAATGCACCAACATCATCAATGTGATTTTATGTTCCTCCCTGCTAGAAAAGCATCACAAAGATTTAAATAGAAGTGCGGGATACTTACTGTACAGTCTGCCCCATCCAGTCACGTAACAGGGATAGTTATTTTCAAAGATCTCACCAGGTGGAGGAATACAGGCAGGCTTGATCTTGTCATTCAAGGTTGCAGGTTTGGAAAGCTTGATCAAAGCAATGTCATTCCTAAAATGAGAACGTTTGCAGGGAGTTGTTAGGCAATCAGGCTTGTTTAGTGAAGGCTGCGCTCGATTCAAAGGAAAGGTTAAATGCAGCGAGTACATCTTTTGCTGCGTTGCTTGTACGCTGCGGAGCCGAGGCCTGCGGGTCAGCAGGCTGGTGGGTTGAGGGTGTGGAGAAGGGGCCAAGCGACTGGCAAGGGCTGAGGCCCCCCCCCCCCCCCCTTGAGAGCAGGAGTCTCAGGGAGCGAGCAACAGTATTGGGGAAGGCAGGCTACAGCTGGGGCGGTTGTAATGTGGTGAGGCAGCTGGGAAGCTTATGAAGGAAAGAGGGTTTTAATCAACTGTTGAAATGATTCAGGACTCGTTATCTATTCTTCCATATGTCCTTGGAACATTTTACTATGTTAAAGGTGCTATAGAATTGCAAGTTGTTGTTGTTGTTTTTTTTCCTGGGCTTGCTGTCAACACAGACAAGAGAACTGTAACGCGGGCTGAAAAAGGAGCTGAAGATTTTCTCCTACTATCTGATTCGGAAAGGGGACTGATTTCTTTCCCCTATGTATGTGATTGGTTCAGTGTTTCTACTATGGAAAGTAACCAATCAGAAAGCTTGGACAGCAGCCTGCAGTCAAACAGACATTATAAACATAAAATAAGAACATAAGAATTAGGAGCAGGAGTCAGCCATTTGGCCCCTGAGCCTGCTCCACCATTCAATAAGATCATGGCTGATCTTCGACCTCATCTCCACTTTCCTGCACTACCCCCATATCCCTTGATTCCCTTAATATTCAAAACTCTATCGATCTCTGTCTTGAATATACTCAACGACTGAGCCTCCACAGCCCTCTGGGGTAGAGAATTCCAAAGATTCACCACCCTCTGAGTGAAGAAATTTCTCCTCATCTCAATCCTAAATGGCCGACCCCTTATTCTGAGACTGTGACCCCTGGTTCTAGACTCCCCAGCCAGGGGAAACATCCTCCCTGCATCTACCCTGTCAAGCCCTGTAAGAATTTTGTATGTTTCAATGAGATCACCTCTCATTCTTCTAAACTCCAGCGAATATAGGCCTAGTCTACTCAATCTCTCCTCATAGGACAATCCCCCCATCCCAGGAACCAGTCTGGTGAACCTTCGTTGCACTCCCTCTATGGCAAGTATATCCTTCCTTAGGTAAGGAGACCAAAACTGTACACAATACTCCAGGTGTGGTCTCACCAGGGCCCTATATAAATTGATAGATATGCAGAAAGACTGGATCACAGCTGCACTGTGTTCCACAGAGTATTTAACCATCTTTGTCCACACCCATCCCTGCAATCTTCAATCCCATCCTGGTCAGATAGTTTTTGTGAAAGAATTAATCAGAACTGTTTTTGCTGGGAGTCTGTGACACATATGAAAATATCTCTAGTTTAATGTCAAAAAATAAAGTATGAGAGTATAACTTTAAGTCAAAACAAGTTATTCTAACTTTGTATAACTGGAGAAGCCATATTTGAATACTAGGGGAGATTTGCCAGGTACACATAGTGGGAAATTGAGAGCCTTTATTTTCCATCCAAATCTCTTGTATTGGGGCAATTTGGGGCATTCTATTTTCAAAAAGGGATGGATGGATTGAGAGGGTTCAGGAACATGCAGCAAGAATGATTCCTGCACTCAGGTGGGGCTCTAAGTTATAACAGAGAAGAAGTTCATAGAACTGACCTTACTTTCATTAGAAAAGAGAAATGGACATCATGGTCCAGGAGACACGAGTGATGCAGCCATAAAAAGGCTATTTAAATTAGACTGTAAGTGCAGAACCTAATGGAGTGAGTATAAAATTAACAAGCTTCAAGTGAAACAAGGTAGTAGAAAAAATGATTTTACCCTCATAGAGTAGTGAATGTGTGGAAATAACTCCCAGTAACAGCAGGTAACGCTGTCAATTATGTGGCCAGATATCTGGTAGGATGGGGCTAAACCTTTCAGTGATGAGTATGGGCAGAGTTATTTAAATGCCCCATAGAGGGGATTTGAGGAGAAATTTCTTCACCCAGAGGGTTGTGGGGGTCTGGAACTCACTGCCTGAAAGGGTGGTAGAGGCAGGAACCCTAACCACATTTAAAAAGTACTTGGATGTGCACTTGGGATGCTGTAACCTGCAGGGCTACGGACCAAGAGCTGGGAAGTGGGATTAGGCTGGATAGCTCTTTGTTGGCCGGCGCGGTCACGATGGGCCGAAATGGCCTCCTTCCGTGCTGTAACTTTCTATGATTCTATGAATAGAATGCCCCCATTGTTGCTGAGTCAATAACTTTCAGAAATAAGGGGTGGTTCCATGATCCAGTGCCTGCTGGATGGAAGCATCTCAGGAGGTTGCCGTACTCAATGGGCAGAATTAACGGATGGAAAGCACAGGTTGGGCACCTGCATTTTCCCAACATACACTCCCTGTGAGCGGGTCATGGATTCGTCCCATCAATGTTAAAACTGCAAGTCAGTTAGACAGTTCTGGGCAGACAGACTGAAAGAACAAGCTCAGCACCTTACCCACAGGACAAGCAACTAGGGTTCCACTGAGGGTGAACGAAGATCTTGGCAGCGGCTATAGTTTCTTCCGAACTGTCATCCACATTCCTGTCATACTCCCCGAGCACCACACGGTAGGACCGGCCTGACCTTTGAAGGTAAGATGTAATATTAACGTAGTGCAGAGAAGCTCGTTGATAAAGATATCGGGTTACATTTTCATCTTTAGATCTCTTGGCGTAGAGCGTCAGAAATCTGGGGTGGTGGGAATCTCATGGTCGAATTACCAGCATGCAAAGCTCTGTGCCAGGAGTGTGAAAGACAAAAATACCCTCTTAAGGTTCGAAATTGATGTTGCTGATAATGGTTCCCAAACACTTACAGCATTTGTATGATATTTTTCTGTCTGCAGGTTTAACTGAGGCAATAACCTGGGTGAAGGTCTCCAGTAAAGTAGTGGACAGAAACATGTCACACAAATACATTAAGCCTATATTGGAAACATTATTTTGCAAAAGTTTTTTTCTCTCAGAATAGGCACTCACTGGATGCAGTGCCCCGCCGTCACTACCCAGTCACTGTCAATGAGGCTTCCTCCACAGTTGTGGGAATAATACGATCCTCGATCCACTTCCAAGGAAATCTATCAACAAGGACAACGAAGATTATTCTGGAGAGAGAGACAGCGTACCCACAGAAGTCAGTCACCATTATACACAGCCATCTATTGGGTCCCCGTTTCCATTGTCAAACAGCTATCTCCATCCGAGGACAGACACTCAAACAGTGGGGCAAGCTCTGTTCGGTCCCTGCCATCTCCTGTTACCTCCCCTTCCTAATACAGTACTTGGAAGGATTAAAGATTGAGTGAACCCTATCAGGATTCAAACCCAGGGCCTCCTGAGCCAGAGTTTGACGCTCAACTAGCTGAGTTTCCCAAAAGCGATCTACAACCTAAAGAGCATTTTTCTTTGTTTTTCCAACCAAATTTTATCTCCTTCTCTCCACTTCTCCTTTCCTGAAGATGCTGTTTCTTGCTGGGGTCCATGGGCTTCAGCAGGACTTTAATACTTTGCCCAAGGGGTGAGCTTAGGTAGTGAGCATTGGAGGCCTATTCGATTGTAGAGGGCATCAACAACAACAACATCAACTTGCATTGATATAGCGCCTTTAACATAGTTAAATATCCCAAGGCGCTTCACAGGAGCATTATCAAACAAAATTTGACACCGAGCCACGTAAGGAGAATAGGAGTGATGGGCTCGGGTCTGGAGCGGCAGCCAAAACGAGCACGCGAATGGACACGGTGCAGCAAAGGGAGGTGCCAGCCCAGGCGCCATCTTGAATTCCAGCATCGAGTCTAATCATTGGCTGTAAAGCGCTTTTGGGATGTCCTGAGGTCATGAAAGGCCCCATATAAATGCAAGTCTTTCTTTCTTTTAAACCTTTGCACGCCCAAAACAAACAAACACACTTTCCAGGAGTGGTCACTGGATAGCGATCCACAGTGGCAACCCCCGGTGATTTCTATTCCCTCCCTGACTCAGGGGCCGTAAGATCAATTGCAGCACTTCCACTGCTGCCCTACCTGAAATCAGCTAACCCATCAGAGACTGGGGATTGAACCCGAGACCTTATGGCCTGCATGGCACAGTACCACACCGAGCAATATATTTACCAGTAGGACATGGGGAAAGCTAAGAGTATTCTTTTTCTGTCTGCGATGCCGTTCCACCTGTAACTCACCTGCCAGGGCCAGCTGTATGGCCTTGCATCTATTCCATTGACTACCCTTGTATATGCTGGGTAGCTGGGATTTCCACAGGCATTGGCTGAAAAGACAAAGGGTGGCGATTGGACCTTAACGAAGTATATAAGATATATTGAACAGTTTAGAGGAGGTAAAATTTGAGCATTACTTCAAGGTAGAGCATGGCAGTAGGATAAAGGGCACAGGTTTAATCTGGTTCAAAGGGAAATTTAGGAGTGATGTCGGGCAGAATTTCTTCACACAAGATGTTTTCAACATTTGGAACAGACTTTTGGGGAGAGCAGTGGAGGCGACAACCTTTGTCTCGTTCCGAGAGTCAGTTTTGTATTGTGATGGGTGGATGGGGGAGCTGTAGCTTTCTCCTTCTGAACAAAGGAGCGAAGGTGGGCCAAATGGCCTTTTTTGTTCACATTTATCTCGTGATTTCTTTAGCATTCGGTAGCAGTACTCAAAAGCACCAAGAAAATGCATTCCATGTACACTGTAATTCAAGTATGAAATCAAATTACATTGCCCCCTTGTATCACACAGTAACCCTTCTATATCACAGAATCACAGAAACCCCACAGTGCAGATAGAGGCCATTTCGGCCCATCGAGCCTGCACCGATGCATATCCCACCCGATCCCCGTAACCCCTACACCAACACATATCCCACCCTATCCCCGTAACCCCACGTATTTAATCCCCCTAACACTAAGGGTCAATTTATCATAGCCAATCAACCTAACTCGCACATCTTTGGACTGTGGGAGGAAACCGGAGCACCCGGAGGAAACCCACGCAAACACGGGGAGAATGTGCAAACTCCACACAGACAGTCGCCCGAGGCCGGATTCGAACCTGGGTCCCTGGCGCTGTGAGGCAACAGTGCTTCTGACTGCACTTTCCACCTTCTTTTTGCAGTAACTTATGTTGGGGGGCGGGGGTGGGGGGAGGGTGGGCAGTCTGCAGGTGGTAGGTGGAAACATTTCAGCGGAGCAGCCTGTTGGAAGCTGTGCTTTTTGGATGCCTCTATCTCCAACAGGAGTCCAACATTGTTGTTGATTTGTGTGTTTGCTGCCAACTGTGGCACTGCTGTTTAAAGGATATGGCAAATATAAACACCAGCCACCCGTCGGCATCTGTGCCACGATCAGCACTGGCACTGGATTAGCAACAGGCTGGTTGTCGACCTTCTCAGCGGATTTATACCACAGGAATCATAGAATCATAGAAATTTACGGCACAGAAGGAGGCCATTCGACCCGTCGTGTCCGTGCTGGCCGAAAAAGGGCTATCCCGCCTAATCCCACTTTCCAGCTCTTGGTCCGTAGCCTTGTAGGTTACAGCACTTCAAGAGCATATCCAAGTACTTTTGAAATGTGATAAGTGTTTCTGCCTCTTCCACCCTTTCAGGCAGTGAGTTCCAGACCCCCACTACCCTCTGGGTGAAAAAAGTTCTCCTCAACTCCCCTCTAATCCTTCTACCAATTACTTTAAATCCATGCCCCCTGGTTATTGACCTCTCTGCTAAGGGAAATAGGTCCTTCCTATGCACTCTATCTAGGCCCCTCATAATTTTATACACCTCAATCAAGTCCCCCCTCAGCCTTCTCTGTTCCAAAGAAAACAACCCCAGCCTATCCAGTCATTTCCTCATATTATTAAGGACGTGGTAATAGGGCACTTAGAGAATTATAATAGGACTGGGCAAAGTCAACATGGATTTATGAAAGGGAAATCGTGTTTGACAAATCTGTTAGAGTTTTTTGAGGTTGTAACTAGCAGAATAGATAAAGGTGTGTGGTGTATTTGGATTTTCAGAAGGCATTCGATAAGGTGCCACACAAGCAGTTATTAAACAAAATTAGGGCTCATGGGATTAGGGGTAATATACTAGCATGGATTGAGGATTGGTTAACGGACAGAAACAGAGTAGGAATAACAGGGTCATTTTCGGATTGGCAGGCTGTAACTAGTGGGGTACTGCAATGATCAGTGCTTGGGGCTCAGCTATTCACAATCTACATGTGGTAAACCACTTTTATCGTTCACTATCGTTACACTATAGTTATCACTGTTGTATTGTTCTCACTGTTCTCACTGTTGTATCACTATACGAGGTCGCCTCTTGTCGCGCTGTTATACCTGGGCTGACCACCTCCGACTCCACCCATGGCTCCACCTACCTGCCCAGGTATAAAGGTAGTCGACTGGCTGGTATTCCTCCTTGTTGGACCCGATCACCCACGAGGGTGGGCTCTGTTATTTAGTCAATAAAAACCTTTAGTTACGTTCCTAACTCGTCGCTTTTTATTGGACGAATTGATAGGTATATCAATTTTATTGACTAAATTTTAAAGATGTCTACTACTGGCCAGCCAGAAGCCCTCCCAGAAGCACAGCCACAGCAGCTTTCAGACACCAGCCACACCAGCCGGCTTGGCTGCAAGCCCTCAAACCACCGTACCTGGATCTAAACCCACAGGCAGCAAACTCAGCCCTCAACTTCAAACACTGGCTGGACTGCTTCGAATCCTACCTGGAAGAATCCGGCGTCCCTCAGAGATCCAAACTAAGAGTTCTGAACGCCCAAGCGAGCCCGAGAGTATACGCACTCATCCAGGACACGACTACATACGAGGCCGCTATCAACCTACTGAAACAGCAGTACCGGAGCCCGGTAAATTACATGTACACCAGGCACCTCCTAAGATCCCGCCCGCAACAGCCAGGAGAGTCTGTAGCTGAATTTTTACGGGCGCTAAGAGCACTCGGCAGGAACTGTGACTTTAAAGCGGTGACGGCTGTTGAAAATACGGAAGATAATATCCGCGATGCCTTTGTGAAAGGCCTACGGTCCGACTACTCACGGCAAAGACTGCTTGAAGCTAAAGACCTCGACCTGGACAAAGCTGAAGCCCTCGCTCTCTCCCTAGAGGTGGCCCATCAGGACCAGGAGGCGTTTTCCAGGTACTGCTCGCGACCCTGGGACTCGGGCCCGACCCCTACCGCAATACCCTTCGCAGCGCCGCCCCCGGGACCTACCTCAGCGTCGGCGTCCCGGACCCGACCGGGACCGCCCCCCCGGTACCGGCTCCGACATCGGGCACCCGCGATCGGGCCGCCGGCTGCTTCTTTTGCGGCCAGGAGAAGCACCCGAGGTCGCGCTGCCCAGCCAGGAACTCTACCTGCTCAACCTGCAGGAAGAAAGGCCACTTCTCTAAGGCCTGCAGGAGCGGATCTTCAGAGGCCAGCAGTGCCTCATGCGAACTGTGGGGGCGGCCATCTTCTTTCAAGGCAACTGAGGCCAGCATCCCCACACGTGAGTCATGGGGGCGGCCATCTTTGATCAAGGCAACCGACCCCAATAGTGCCTCATGTGAGTTATGGGGGCAGCCATCTTCTCCGCCATTTTGTCCTACCTCGTGGGAGACGCCATTTTACCCACCACGCCCGACTGCCACCGGGCCCCCGGACCCGACGACCGCCTCGCCCGCAGACGACAACGACTCGCTTACCTACACACTAGCCTCCGTCACTCTGGATCAAGCCCGCCCACACCACCTGTCCAAGTCGATGATGGACATCAAAGTAAACGGCCACGCCACGACCTGCCTGTTCGACAGCGGAAGCACGGAGAGCTTCATCCACCCAGACACGGTGAGCCACTACTCCCTCCCTGTCCTGCCAACGCGCAACCGAATCTCGATGGCATCAAGGTCCCACGCCACGGACATTAGCGGCTACTGTGTTGTGACCTTGTCGGTTAAGGGTACGGAGTATAAAAATTTTAAACTCCTCGTCCTCCCCCAGCTCTGCGCTGCCGTCCTACTAGGGCTGGACTTCCAATCCCACCTCCAAAGTGTAACCCTAGCCTACGGTGGACCCCTCCCCCCACTCACAGTCGACAACCAGCGAATGTTAAACCGCCCACCGCGTAACACCTGCAGCCTATCCACCCTCAAGGTGCCGCCACCTTCCCTGTTCGCTAACCTCACCCCCGACTGCAAACCCGTCGCTACCAAGAGCAGGCGGTACAGCGCTGGGGACAGAGCCTTCATTAGCTCTGAGGTGCGGCGCCTCCTGAAAGAGGGCATTATTGAGGGGAGCAACAGCCCCTGGCGTGCCCAGGTCGTGGTCGTTAAGACCGGCGATAAAAATCGCCTGGTCATCGACTACAGCCAGACCATAAACAGATACACCCAGCTGGACGCATACCCCCTTCCCCGCATATCTGACATGGTCAATCAGATTGCACAATACCGCGTATTCTCGACCATCGACTTTAAGTCGGCCTACCACCAACTCCCTATCCACCCCGAGGACCGCCAGTACACTGCCTTCGAGGCGAATGGGCGCCTATACCACTTCCTTAGGGTCCCCTTCGGTGTCACCAACGGGGTCTCGGTCTTCCAAAGGGAGATGGACCGGATGGTTGACCAGAACGGACTGCAGGCCACATTCCCCTATCTAGATAACATCACCATCTGCGGCCGCGACCGGCAGGACCATGACGTGAATCTGGAGAAATTCCTCCGTACGGCCCAACGGCTGAACCTCACCTACAATAAGGAGAAATGCGTGTTTAACACCTCGCGCCTTGCCATCCTTGGCTGTGTAGTAGAGAACGGACTCATCGGCCCCGACCCCGAAAGAATGCGCCCCCTCATGGAGCTACCCCTCCCCCACTGCCCTAAGGCACTTAAGAGAACCCTGGGGCTCTTCGCCTACTATGCCCAATGGGTGCCCAATTATGCGGACAAAGCCAGACCCCTCATGAAGTCCACATCCTTCCCCCTCACGGAGGAAGCGTGCGCGGCCTTCTCCCTCATCAAGGGAGACATAGCCAAGGCCACAATGCACGCAGTGGATGAGTCCATCCCCTTCCAAGTGGAGAGCGATGCATCCGACTTCGCCCTAGCCGCTACCCTTAACCAGGAGGGGAGGCCGGTGGCCTTCTTCTCAAGGACCCTACAGGGCCCCGAGATCCGACACTCATCGGTCGAGAAGGAAGCCCAGGCAATTGTGAAGGCGGTACGGCGCTGGAGGCATTACCTGGCAGGCAAACGATTTACCCTCCTCACCGACCAACGTTCGGTTGCTTTCATGTTTAATAACAAGCTGAGGGGCAAAATCAAGAATGACAAGATCTTGAGGTGGAGAATCGAGCTATCCACCTACGATTATGATATCTTGTACCGGCCAGGTAAGCTGAACGAACCCCCTGATGCTCTTTCATGAATTACATGCGCCAGCGCGCATATTGATAGACTTCAGACCCTCCACAACGACCTCTGCCACCCCGGGGTCACCAGACTTTACCATTTCATTAAGGCCCGCAACCTGACCTACTCCATCGAGGAGGTCAGGACCATGACCGGGAACTGCCAGACCTGCACCGAGTGCAAACCGCACTTCTATAGGCCGGACAGAGCAAGCCTGATCAAGGCCACCCGCCCCTTCGAGCGCCTGAGCATCGACTTTAAGGGGCCTCTACCGTCATCTGACCGCAATGTGTACTTCCTCAACATCGTTGATGAGTACTCCCGCTTCCCTTTTGCCTTCCCCTGCCCAGACATGACCAGTACCACGGTCATCAAGTGCCTGAACGACCTCTTCGCCTTGTTCGGGTTCCCGAACTATATACATAGTGACCGGGGCTCCTCCTTCATGAGCGAGGAACTCCGTCAGTTCCTACTAGCGAGAGGTATTGCAGCAAGTAGGACCACCAGCTACAACCCCCGAGGGAACGGCCAGGTGGAAAGAGAGAACGCGACGGTATGGAAGGCCGTCCTCTTGGCCTTAAAGTCTAAGGGCCTCCCAACCTCCCGCTGGCAGGAAGTCCTCCCGACAGCGCTGCACTCCATCCAGTCACTACTTTGCACTGCCGTTAACGCCACCCCCCATGAACGAATGTTTGTTTTCCCCAGGAAGTCGACTACGGGAACCACTCTACCAACCTGGCTGACCTCTCCGGGGCCCGTCTTGCTGCGAAAGCACATGTGGGCCCATAAAACGGACCCCCTGGTCGAGAGGGTGAACCTCCTGCACGCCAACCCCCAGTACGCCTACGTGGCTTACCCAGACGGGCGGGAGGACACTGTCTCCTTACGAGACCTCGCACCCTCGGGCACTCCGGAGACACCACCTTTACCCCCCCCCACCACCCCCCCAATTCCAGCCCAGGTAGACGGCATGCCGGAACCCCACGAGCCTTCGCCGACCACGCAGACACCAGCATTAACACCGGATAATGCAGCACCGCCGCTGCGATGATCGGAGAGGCTTACGAGGCCTCCGGACAGACTGACATACCAGAACTGGTAGTACACTTCACCCCGCCGGACTCAAATCTAAACAAGGGGTGAATGTGGTAAACCACTTTTATCGTTCACTATCGTTACACTATAGTTATCACTGTTGTATTGTTATCACTGTTCTCACTGTTGTATCACTATACGAGGTCGCCTCTTGTCGCGCTGTTATACCTGGGCTGACCACCTCCGACTCCGCCCATGGCTCCACCTACCTGCCCAGGTATAAAGGTAGTCGACTGGCTGGTATTCCTCCTTGTTGGACCCGATCACCCACGAGGGTGGGCTCTGTTATTTAGTCAATAAAAACCTTTAGTTACGTTCCTAACTCGTCGCTTTTTATTGGACGAATTGATAGGTATATCACTACATCAATGATTTGGATGAGGGGACCAAATGTAATATATCCAAGTTTGCTGATGATACAAAGCTGGGTGGAAATGTAAGTTGTGAGAAGGATGCAAAGAGGCTTCAAGAGGATATAGACAGGCTAAGTGAATGGGCAAGAACATGGCAAATGGAATATAATGTGGAGAAATGTGAAGTTATCCCCACTTTGGTAGGAAAAATAGAAAAGCAAAGAATTTTTTAAATGGTGAGAGATTGGGAAATGTTGGTGTTCAGAGGGACCTGGGTGTCCTTGTACTCGAATCACTGAAAGTTAACATGCAGGTACAGCAAGCAATTAGGAAAGCAAATGGTACGTTGGCCTTTATTACAAGAGGATTTGAGTATAAGAGTAAAGACGTCTAACTGCAATTATATCGGGCCCTGGTGAGACTACACCTGGAGTAGTGTGTACAGTTTTGGTCTCCTTACCTAAGGAAGGATATACTTGCCATAGAGGGAGTGCAATGAAGGTTCACCAGACTGATTACTGGGATGGGGGGATTATCCTATGAGGAGAGATTGAGTAGACTAGGCCTATATTCTCTAGAGTTTAGAAGAATGAGAGGTGATCTCATTGAAACATACAAAATTCTTACAGGGCTTGACAGGGTAGATGCAGGGAGGATGTTTCCCCTCATGGGGAGTCTAGAACCAGGGGTCACAGTCTCAGAATAAGGGGTCGGCCATTTAGGACTGAGATGAGGAGAAATTTCTTCACTCAGAGGGTGGTGAATCTTTGGAATTCTCTACCCCAGAGGGCTGTGTCGTTGAGTATATTCAGGACAGAGATCGATAGATTTTTGGATATTAAGGGAATCAAGAGATATGGGGATAGTGCAGGAAAGTGGAGATGAGGTAGAAGATCAGCCATGATCTTATTGAATGGTGGAGCAGGCTCGAGGGGCTGAATGGCCGACTCCTGCTCCTATTTCTTATGTTCTTATGTTCTTAGTTCTCTTTAACAGATAAATTACAATGTCAGAATATTTTATGCTCAATTGGACGCAAGAACACCTTAAACATCAGGGCCTAGAAATTCAGTTTGGGCCCGCCAGCTGGTTTGCGCCCAAAAGTTAGCGCTGGGCGGGGAGCCATTTGCGACCGTCAGAAATTCAGTTTTTGCCCCCCAAGTCGGAACCGGGTGCTATTCCAGGGTGTGGCCGCCCCCGCTTGGGGTGCTGAAACTGAATTTCAGCGCTGTAGGCGCCGCTGCGCCACCCGATGTGGTGCGGCAGGCTGCGGTACTGCAGGCCTCCTCCTTCTCTTAAGGTGGAGGTGCCTGCAATGGGGAGATCGCCGCTGGATTGTGCCGGCAAATGAGCCCGGTACCACGGAGAAGTGCCGGGCTCGCGGAAAGCAGCCGGCAATGCCGCGGGGGGGGGGGGGGTGGTGGAGGAGGCCGGGGAAGGAGGTGCGGGCAGGTGGCCGCCGAAAAAGTGGCCGGCCGCACCTCCACCTTTATGCGCCCCACTAAGGCTGCAGTAAGGCCCTGGTCTCCGGATGTAAGTAGCGGCCGCCACGGAGGAGGTGGCGGCAACTGAATATGGGATTCGGGCTGGCATTGGGGCGGAACCGGGGCACTGCGCACACCGATGACGTCATCGGTGCCGGCGCAGCGCTACCGGCTACCGCCGCCATTACCGCAGCGCTGAATATCAGCGCAAACTCCTCTATTGGCGCAAAAGCCCTCTTTGGGCGAAAACTGGGCGCAAAGCCAACCGAATTTCTAGGCCCAGGTGACTTACCGCTGGCCACAAGCAGAAGGATGAGTAGGGCTTCCATTATTCTCCTCAGGTACCGATGAAATAAATGAACAGCAAGCATTTTATATCAACTCAGACAGTACAGTACAAGGTTAATCATTAACTTTCCAGAATATGAAAATATGCTTTAAAATTACTGATACACACTTTATCATACTAAACATTGATACCGTCCCTTCAGATTTGTGTCAAGGTTACACTATTTTTGTTTACTGTATAAACCTATGGACAAGGTACTTTTACGAAGCGTTGCACCAGATATTGGCAGTGAAAAAATACCTGCCAAATCCTGTTCAAAATGGCCCAATGATTATCTTAAAAATTATATTTTAAAAGTATTAGATTAGTTGTAAACATGTTAGGGTTAAGACAGTTGTGACTTTTTAGGTTGAGGCTAATTTGAAATTGTGAGTGATAATATTTATTCTTTTTTCATTCCAGTTCCTCACCGAATCCCCCACCATCAACATCCTGGGGGTCACCATTGACCAGAAACTTAACTGGACCAGCCACATAAATACTGTGGCAACAAGAGCAGCTCAGAGGCTGGGTGTTTTGCGGCGAGTGCCTCACCTCCTGACTCCCCAAAGCCTTTCCACTATCTACAAGGCACAAGTAAGGAGTGTGATGGAAGACTCTCCACTTGCCTGGATGAGTGCAGCTCCAACAACACTCAAGAAGCTCAACAACATCCAGGACAAAGCAGCCCGCTTGATTGGCACCCCCTCTACCAACTTAAACATTCACTCCCTCCACCACCGACATACCGGGGCTGCAATGTGTACCATCTACAAGATGCACTGCAGCAACTCGCCAACGCTTCTTCGGCAGCACCTCCCAAACCCGCGACCTCTTCCACCTAGAAGGTCAGGGGCAGCAGACGCATGGGAACACCACCACCTCCAAGTTCCCCTCCAAGTCACACACCATCCTGACTTAGAAGTATATCACCGATCCTTCATCGTCGCTGGGTCAAAATCCTGGAACTCCCTCCCTAACAGCACTGTGGGAGCACCTTCACCACACGGACTGTAAGCGGTTTTTGATCCGAGCCCAATTGCTAGACGGATGGTTCGAATCGCCCCCACCTTATGAAAGTTCTAGACCCGGGAATTATTATTCAGAGTGTAAATGAAATAAGTCACGGACAGGAATGCTTCGGTGAAAAATCAAACTTGTATTTATTTGGTCTAACATACACTGGCTAAAACATGCACTACTAAACGAAATCACTGTCCCTGTGGAGAATAAAACCCAGATTACAAACAACATACATACAGTACACAACTGGGGACTATAACAAGCAGTAATTCCCTTGTTGCTATGGTGGACTCTAACTCCACCCCTACCAACGAATTACCCAGTCGCATAAACCCCTTCGCCTGGCTGAACCATCCGAAGCTCCCACCCTTGGAATAGCCCAAAAACTTCACTTCTGAGAGTCCTTACAGCTCACCCAGCTCGCCTGGGGTACCGGGTTACCGGCTTGGGGCACTCGAGACAATGCTTACCCCCACACGCAGTCGGTTTCGATCGCTCCGCTCGGCGGCTTCTCTGGTACTTCTTGTTAGGTCGATCTTGTTGGAGCGGGAGCGAGAGAGAGAGAGAAAGAATGGTGGCAAAGAATCTATCATTATGGGAGTCTGACTACCCCTATCTTTTCCCACCAATCTTTAAAATCCTTTTGTTTCTAAGCACTCCGGTGCTTAATCAGTGATGGGTCATCATCGGACCCCTGAGTACTCCGTGATCGGATTAATGGCCCTAAATCTGGGACATATCTTTCAGTCTTTGTGTTGGGAAAAACCGGCTCCTCTTCGGCTGGCTGAAGCTAGTGGGTTCATTGTTCTGCTTCTCTTCTGAGATGGAGGTGAGAAGTGCTTTTGCATATTGGAGTGGCTTTCTAACAGGTTCAAGTTCAATGGCCCCCTTCCTTTTCCCAGGACTGTCGGACGAACCCATACATTCTGGATGACCGACAGTTCTTTTGTCACAGCCAACTGCCATGCGTTCTCTGGAGTTTTAACAAACCAGTCCCCCACGCATCTGCACAGGGCGATCCCACCACAGGGAAAACACCCTTAGCCCATAAAGTCCACAAAAATATTCTCGACTGAGTCCATTCCTCAAACAGAGACTTTGCGATCTCTTCAGGACTGCAGCTGTTCAAGAAGGCGGCTCACCACCATCTTCTCAAGGGCAGTTAGGGATGGGCAATAAATGCCGGCCTTGCCAGCGACGCCCACATCGCATAAAAAAACAAATAAAAAAAAGTTCTCCTTTTTTCTCGAAGACATTGATCCTTTGCAGGGACGCAGGTCCAAAGGCACTGGTAGTCCTCTAGTCCATGGTTCAAGTGGCTAACCTTTAGATGCGAGCCGAGACAGTGAGTGTCGGCTGACTTTTGGATTGTGGAGAATTCCCTGTTCTTCTGAGAATCGTGCCATTTACATTCATGAGAGCAGGTAGGTAGGGCCTCAATTTAATGTTCAATCCAAGAAATGACATCTCCGACAGTGCAGCGCTCCCTCCCTATTGTACTGAAGTGTCAGTCAAGATTATGTGCTCAAGTCCTGGAGCGGGGTTTGAACCCAGGACGTTCTGTCTCAGAGGCACAAATGCTACAAACTGAGCTAAAATGTTGCATACTGAAGAATTCTAAAATGAATAGCAAGTAATGTGTTGTCCCTCCAATCTTCTCCTTCTCTCCAAGGCTGTGTCATGCTCAACTGTGATATAAGTGACTCTTATCTAAAGTATACAAGCAAATCAAATAAAGGTGCAGAAAGACCTCAATGTTCTCAAAGAAAGAGAAAAATGTGGGATGGAAAGTAACAGGAGACATCTGTGTCAGAGTAATTTAACCCAAAATAAGTAACACATGTGCCAGCTACTTCCATTATCCGAATAAAATAAATTGGATTAACAGCTGTCAGAAAAGAGTATTGACATAGAAACATAGAAACATAGAAGATAGGGGCAGGAGTAGGCCATTCGGCCCCTCGAGCCTGCTCCGCCATTCAATGAGATCATGACTGATCATCCAAACTCAGTACCCTATCCCTGCCTTCTCCCCATATCCCTTGATCCCTTTAGCCTTAAGAAATATATCCAACTCCTTCTTGAATATATTTAATGAATTGGCCTCAACTGCCTTCTGTGGTAGAGAATTCCACAGGTTCACCACTCTCTGGGTGAAGAAATTCCTCCTCATCTCTGTCCTAAATGGCTTACCCCTTATCCTTAGACTGTGACCCCTGGTTCTGGATTCCCCGGCCATCGGGAGCATCCTTCCTGCATCTAGTCTGTCTAGTCCTGTTAGAATTTTATAAGTTTCAATGAGATCCCCTCTCATGCTTCTAAACTCCAGCGAGTATAAGCCCAATCGACCCAATCTCTCCTCATACGTCATTCTTGCCATCCCAGGTATCAGTCTGACAATCATAGAGATGTTAATAAATCTATTTGATGCACATGGGAGTTCGGAATAGATCACGATGATCACAGGGGATGGAAGCTTTGTGAAGCTGTCAAACACTGACATTCTCTGTAGTTTGATGAGTTCTTGAATTCAAGACCTCATCAAACCTCTTTCTTTTGCACAAATTAGATTGTTGTTGCATTGGAGAATCTGTCATCTCTGCCGCGGAGATGCGAGACTCTCTGCATACCCAAGGATTGAAGCCTGCAGGAAGAAACAAAGGTAAGTACACTTTTTCTAATACAAAAAGAAAATACTGCAGATGCTGGAAATCTGAAATAAAAACAGAAAATGCTGGAGAAACTCAGCAGGTCAGGCAGCATCTGTGAAGAGAGAAACAGAGTTAACGTTTCAGGTCGAGACCTTTCGTCAGAACTGGAAAAAAGCAGGAAATGGAAAGGTCTCGACCTGAAACGTTAACTCTGTTTCTCTCTTCACAGATGCTGCCTGACCTGCTGAGTATCTCCAGCATTTTCTGATTTTATTTTACACTTTTTCTATCACTTTCCACTTACCTCAGATACTCACCTCTCCACACTTGCACCCATCACTTACCTTCACAGCACACCTTTGCACTTCTCCAACCCCCGCAAACCCACTACTCGCCTTGGTGACCCTGGCGGGGTTCGGAGCCTTTGGGAAGCTCGCACTTTTGTGGGTAAAATGGGGATAATCCTCTTATCTGCCTGTTAACTACCTGTCAAAGTGGCACTAATCCCCTTCCCGCCTCCAAGGAGACGGGACCCAGCGCGGGACGGCTACCCGCCTCCTGGCAAGATGGCACGGGGACGGTTGGAGGCGGGTTGGGCACCCGCCCCCAACTTCTGCCATTTTCCCAGCAGTCCTGCCTTCACACCCGCCTCCCCAGGGCTGGCAAGATCACGCCCATTAATTCAAACTAGGGTCCTACGCTTCTTGCAGGACCCGTTTTCCATATTCGATCATCCCAGCATTTCACTCACCTTGTGCTGAACTTACACAGCACAACATGGTGCTGACTAGCAGGCTGGACCTCTCACCAGCTCTATTTAAAGGGATCATGCAGTACTTACAGAGTAGTTGCTGGTTTATCATTTCAGGCTGCTGGTTAATTTCTGGACATTTCTTGGTGTGCTTTATCGCTTACATTGTCTAAACAGAGAAAGATTTTGCTGGTTTGTGCCTTTTCCTTTTTTTTCTCTCTCCCACATGGCAACTGTCTCTCACTCTGCCAGCGCACTTCACACTTCATCTAGAGCCATTGTTTGTTTCTTTACCTGTCCTATTACCATCTCGTCTCACCTTGAATATCTCTTCATGTCTCTTCTTTCATCCCATCCCCCATTCCCCAGCCCCTAAACTGCCTTTTAATCTGTTTCATTTCCTGCCTTTTTTACTCAGTTCTGACGAAGGGTTTGGACCTGAAGCATTGACTCTATTTCTCTCTCCACGGATGTTGCCTGGCCTGCTGAGTTTTTCCAGTGTCTTCTGTTGTTATTTAAGATTTTGCTGGTGTTGCACGGTTTATGGCTGTCTCAGAAATAGTCTGGCTGCAGTCGTGGGTGGTCTCATAGGGCTGCCTTTGGGGTTGGAGAACGAGGGGGAGCAGCAAGGAAGACACCACAGAGCAGGAGGAGGAAGAGGGCACTGCGCAGGAGGCCACACCCAGAGCGGGTATTCAGGGAGCACTTCTCCTACATCAACATCACTCACCAGCAATGTCTCTCTGGCACCTTTGCTTCACTAAGGAGGCTGTCACCCAGATATGTCACCCCGTTGCAGTGACAACTCGAGCCACTTACCAGACCATGGACAACACTGCCTGTGTCTGTCCAGGTCACTGTGGCCCTTCTAAACCAGGCATACTTACAATACTAAGATGAGGCTAGTTGCCCAATGATGTTTTCCTAATGACAATCATTGCCATCAAGTGCCATTCGGAAATGAGTCCGGATACGTTGACAGTTAAAAAAAAATTAAAATCGTTGGCCCAAACAGCCCCCTCCCCCGACAGAGTGGCAAGATGTTGTTCCAATGTTCTTGACCTTCTACTGCGTGAATGCTCTGGGAGTGCTGTAAATGACACGGGTGCCCCCTCCCATATATATACATGACCCTTTTCCCAGGATTGGGGACAGGGCCAATGCCAGGCCAGACTGGCGGACACATTTGGCAGCAACAAGTCTCCAGGGATTTCAGGGCCATTGGGCTGGATTTTCTCAGCCCCCGAGGAGGTGGGCATGGAGGCGGGACTGCCGGTAAAGTAGCAGAAAGTGGGGGCGGATGGCAAATCCGCCCCCATCCCGCCTCCGTGCCCTTTTGCCAGGAGGTGGGAAGATGTGCTGCTTCGGGTCCCGTCTCCTGGAGGTGGGAAAGGGATTAAATCCTTTTAACTGCCTGTTAACAGGTAGTTAACAGGCAGAAAAAAAGGATTAGTGCCATTTTACCTTCTCAGGTGAAGGCTTCCCGACCTCGGAGAACCCCGCCGGGTTGGAGGAGACATGTGTAGTGTATGTACCCGTCTACCTTTAAGAGAACTATTGTATGTAACCGTTCACCTTTAAGAGAACTACTTTAGGTGTGGCACTACTTGTTTGGCTTCTGTATACTGTAATACCGACGGTGACCACACCGGTATATAAGTGTTGTGGCATGATTCCTTGGGCAGATTCGCCCTGACCTTCGAATAGTAAAGACCTGTTTGTTTGTTATTCCTGAAGTCTGTGTCGTTATTAACTGTACAACCCACAGACTTTACAGTGGCGACGAGTCCGATCGTACCCTGCGGCAAGACTACCAAAGCAACTAAAGAGCGTCGAAGAGAGGCAACCGCTCTCGTCGTTCTGCTGGAAGAAAACACGAGGCTGCAGCAGGAGGAAGGAGGAAGACTTCAGCAACAAAAGCTTCCATCAGCAACAGGCACTGACTACCCTTCTGCCACGGTGCGGAGTGAGCCGATTAGCAGGGAACAAGGCGGCCGCGGAGACTGTGAGTAGGGGAAAGTGTAAAGAATATCCGGAGGATAAGGGCTGTGCACTCGACCACGGTCAAGGGGGAGCGGAGCCGGTCAGAAAGTCGGGTCCAACGGCGTTGTGAGACAGCCGGACCGCGATCGGCGGGAAAAAGCCGGGCAGTGACCGAAGCCACGAAGCATTGAGACCGGGAGCTGGCGCGGGAAGAGAGAAACTCAGCCGCAGCCGGGGAGGGAAGCACCGGACTGCGTGAGGGCTGGGAGGCGAACGGGAACAGAGCGTGTGGGAGAGGCAGAGCCGACCAAAGGAGGCTGCGCGAGAGCCAGTCCAGCGGCTGAACTGTCCTCCACCAACGGGGTACCCAGCGCCGGTAGAGCCGAGTGTGCGGGAGAGAGAGAGACAGAGCCGAGCAAGGGGGAGAGAGACTGCGCGAGAGCCAGTCCAGCGGCTGAATTGTCCTCCACCAACGGGGTACCCAGCGCCGGTAGAACCGAACGTGCGGGAGAGAGAAAGACAGAGCCGAGTAAGGGGAGCTGTGCGAGAGCCAGCCCAGCGGCTGAACCTGTCCGTTGTGGGGAAAGCGTACCCCTTCCACCAGGGAAGAAACGCGGGAAGCCACCATTAGGCGGCGAAGACGACAGAAGCGGGAAACCGCCATTGAAGTGGGCGGGGAGAGAAGGAAAGAGCGGGAAACCGCCATTTTCGCGGGAAAAGCCGCCATCTTAGGAAAAAATAAATAAATAAATAAAAATTGTGTTGTACCCAAGGAAAGGAAGATGCCTAAGCGGGGGGACATCAACGATTTTAATTCTGAGATAGAAGACTGGGCCACGTATGTGGAATGTATTGAGATACATTGTAAGGCTAACAAAATAGCTAAGGATGAAAAAGCTTTAACCTTACTTAACATGATGGGTGCGAAAACATTCGGGTTGTTGAAGCATCTTCTCTCACCAGCTAAACCGGCGGATCAGACTTTCGATGATATTGTAGCAGTGCTGAAGGATCACTTGAACCCCACACCGTTGATACTGGCTGAACGATCCAAATTCTATGCAAGAACGCAGAAGAAAGACGAAAGCAACACGGAATACTTGGTCGAACTGCGTAGGCTAGTGGAACACTGCCAGTTCGGAGGGAATCTGACAGAGGCACTGCGAGACAAGTTCGTATGTGGATTGTCCAAAGAAGGGACGCAAAAGCGACTACTGGAAGAGAACGACCTCACACTAGACAGGGCTGTTCTTATAGCTGCATCGCACGAAGCCGCAGCAAAAGGAACGGCAGAAATGCAGCTGAAGGCGGTGGCACTCGGGGTGGACCAAATTACCTCGAATACAACAAAATGCTATCGTTGTGGGAAGACAACGCACGACCAGAATCAATGCTGGTTTAAGAACCAAGAATGTAGGAAATGTGGCAAACTGGGTCACATCACAAAGGTATGCCGGTCAGGGAAGAAGACCAACAACCAAAGGAAGCCACCACAAGAAAAGTACAACAAGGTACACAAGGTGGCTGAGAAGAGTTCAGACGAACAGAATTCAGACTCAGACCCAAACAGCCAGGAGCTGGGTAGTCTGAGAATTCACAATGTGAGTAAGGAAGCTGACCTACAAACTATCTGGGTCATACTAAAAATAGCTGGAGTCCAAGTAAGAATGGAGTTGGACACTGGATCAGCTCTATCAGTCATAAATCGAAGGGACTACCACCGGCTATTCTCTCACATACCCTTAAGAAATACCAAGTTCGTATTGCAGACATACACAGGGCATAAGGTATACCCCATGGGGAAGATAAGAGTCAAGGTGAGAGATAGGGGTAAAGAACACCCAAGAATGAACTTGTACGTATTATCTGAGGGAGGACCACCACTTCTAGGATGAGAGTGGATCAAGAAAATAGACATGGAATGGCACTATCTAAAAGCCATAATGAGTGAGGACTCGGTGCAAGCTATCAGCTCAGATTCTGAAACGGATGATGATAAGACCAACTCAAATATGGAAGACAAGGCTAAAATGAACTTGCCGACTATGGTGGAGAAAACGAAGACATGCATAAAGGCTTATGCTACCGAGAAGAATAAAGCTTCAGAGCAGAACTCCAGTTTGACAGAGAATTCTGAGCCTGTTCAAGTTAAGGACTTATCCACGACGGAAGAACACCGAACTCGGACTCAAACTTATTTCAAAGTACGACAACAATTAGAACAGTTGAGTTACCGTCTCGTACAAGAGATGAAAACAATGGAAAAGTTCTGGGACACCGAATGGGAGAACCTGGAAAGACAGCAGAGGCAGCTAGCTCAAGCAGAGAGCGACCATAGAGCCATCGTGACCAAGTACCGATCACATCTCCCTTATGATGTTCAGGAGTTAGAATATTTGCATGATCTAGAGATACAGCATAAAGGCAAACCACGCTACACTGAGGATTTTGTTCTGCAATTGGAGACGGAGCTAGTGCAGGCAAGGTTAAGAGAAGCTGAATCGCAGTGTGCACTTAAAGATATGCAGAAAAAAATCTTGGACATGGAAAAGAGAAACGCTTCTTTACCTGATGTGAATAATGTGGCCATGTTGCAAGAGGAGCTTATAGGGGCGAAACTGAAAGAAGCTAAGCAAAGGATGTTGGAACTTGAAACACAGAACCAAATCAGCAGTAACCAGCTATGTCGAGCAGAGAAGGAGTGCTATGGTCTACGTGAGACGGTGCAATATCTCTCAGCCCAGAATAAGGGACTACTCACTCAGTTAAATGAAAGTAAATGGAAAATGGCTGAGATAGACTGCAAGAATAAAGAAGATTTGATGGCAGTGAGACTTCGAGAGGCAGATAGCATAGCAGCCTTGGCTGAACTCCAACAGGAAATTGCGAAAGAAGCAAATGAAGAGGAATCTTCAGGAAGCCAGGATGTTATTCCAGTTCTTCTCTACGACTCCTTACAAGCAGAGTGTGAGAAGTTGAAAGAACAGTATGAACAGGCCCAGGCTACAATTCTGGAGGGGGTTAACTCGGCAACCTCCGAAAAGCTAGTTTCAGTAGAAGCATATGAACAACTAAAGGTTGAACATGAGCAAGAAGTCCAAAGGCTGCAGGAAATTCTTGATGAGCTCAAGGCCAAGACAGACTCATCGGTAGAAGTTCCATCCATAGATGAGAAATTAGAGGTGAAAGACATGGCAGAACATGAAAGACAAGATGTCCAAGAACTCATAAAAATATTGAAGGAAACCCAAGACAAATATGAGGCGGCAATGACCGAGGTTCAACAACTTGAAGAACAGATTCAACTGGGAATCCTTTCAGTGGAAGAAAAGGGAACTGTAAGAAACACAGAGACTGTAAGAATGGTCCCTGAACATGAGCTAGAGAGCATCAGGGCGCAACTTTTCCGAGCGCTGAAAGCCAAAGTACAAGAGGAACAGAAGGTGGAAGCATTGGAGGAAAAGGTGGATGAAATGGAGAAGACTCTGATCCACAGTGTTCCCGTGGAAGAGTTAACGGTCAGCCAACTCCTTCATATGCTGAGGGAAAAGACTCTGCAATGGGAACAATCTGAACACGAGCTTCAATCTTCAACGGGAAGGAGTTCGGAGCTCTCAAAAGTTTGGGAAATAGCTGAGGTTGCAAAACAGACTTTACTGGGATGCCAAAAGTACGCTGAATCACGTCTATGTGAACAACAGAATGTTGAAACAGCTGCTCCAGTAGAAGGATTGAATAGCCCGATCAATCAATCCCCGAGGGAAGGGGAAGTATTGAAATCACAAATGAGGTCATTAGTGAAGGATTTGCAGGAAACCCAGGAAGAGCGGGATGAAGATGAATGCATGAAGAAGTCTTTTCAAGAAAGATGTCTAGGGAAGGAACCACAGTCAGCTAACGTCCAGATGGGTAAGGAGGAAGTAGAAGGCCCTCTCGCTGGCCTAACTCAGGACGAACCCGAATATTACCATGACCTGTTGAGTGACACTGAATATTACGAGGATGTGGTCTGCCCAGTTTGTGATGAAAACTCCCAAAGTGCCGAAATCAGGATGAAGCACTTAAAGTCGAAGGAACATAGAGAGTTGGTGGCGCTACTGCTGGCAGCTGATAAGGGAGCCCCGAGAGTCTCCAAAAAGCAGAAAAGAAAAAGAAGAAGCAGAAGATGATAACTATCGCAAATATTATCACTTCTACCAGATCATGCGTGGACCCTACGAAAGGAGTTAAATCAGTTGGGAAGTAGGAAAATATCAAGGCAACCCAGTTGTTGTAAAAGTCAGCACTGCTGGTTAGCAGGACGAAAGTTCAAGTTGTTACGTCAAGAAAAGGATATGGAGGAGTCACGCTAGCAATGTGAACCATCTACACCAAAGAGATGTTGTTCGGACCGAGTCAAGATCAGAGACTGAATCTGGGAACTGTTTCCCACCGAGACTATGTCTGTAAATTGTTTTATATGAAGTTGAAGATATGTTATGTTTAATGGGGACTCTGTATGTAATAAGCTAAAAAGGGAGGATTGTAGTGTATGTACCCGTCTACCTTTAAGAGAACTATTGTATGTAACCGTTCACCTTTAAGAGAACTACTTTAGGTGTGGCACTACTTGTTTGGCTTCTGTATACTGTAATACCGACGGTGACCACACCGGTATATAAGTGTTGTGGCATGATTCCTTGGGCAGATTCGCCCTGACCTTCGAATAGTAAAGACCTGTTTGTTTGTTATTCCTGAAGTCTGTGTCGTTATTAACTGTACAACCCACAGACTTTACAACATGAAGGAGGTCTGCAGGGGTCGGAGGCACCTAAGAGTAAGGTGTAGAGGTTTAATAATGGGTGCAAGTGTGGAGTGGTAAGTATGGAAAGTGAGTGCTAAGTGTTAAAAAGTTTAGTTTTAGACCCGATTTTTAAAAAATTTATTTTTTTCAAAAATTTGATTAATTGTTTAAAATATTTTTTTAAACTTATTTATAGTTAATATAATCAGTGGGATGTTTTTTAAAATTTCATTTAAAGTTTAAGTAGTGTTTTGGCAGCCCATACTTTTCATGAGTTTGACAGTTCTTACTCTCAAACTCATGAATGAAGTTTCCCCTCCCCTGATTGGCTGCACAGTGCTCACCTGATCCCAGCCAGCACATCGCACTAACTACGCCGCTGGATCAGGTAAGCACAGCGCGCCGACATCTGAACCGGGCCAGTGACAGGAAATGCAAGTAGGCCCAGGCTTCAGATGTCGGCGCGTCGGGTGAGTGCACATCGGGGGCTTGCACGCGCGGCAAGCTCCCGATCCTAATTTCAGGGCCATTAAGAGGTATTCAAAACGAGACGAGATGGTGATAGGACTAGTGGAGACAAAAGATGGCTCTAGATTAGGTGTGAAATGCGTTGGCAGAATGGGAGACAGCTGCCATGTAGGAGAGGAAAAAAAAGAGGTGTGAGGGGGGCGGGCCAAAACAAAGGTGTGGATAAAAAATAAGTAAAAATGTAATGGGGGCCGAGGTTATAATCTGAAATTGTTGAACTCAATATTGAGTCCGGAAGGCTGTAATGTGTAAAACCTCCAAGGACAAGTTTTTCTCTTTGTCAGCTGCAATAGTTTCCACTGCCTATGCTCAAGGCTTACTGGGTAGTTTTTTGGTCAAGTAAATACATACATGTCCTTGGTACAGTTGATTAGTTTGGTTGAGCTCTTGTAGATCTTTGTGTGGTGAATCAACCCACCCGGCCGCAGTACAGCTGCTTAGTCTCACAGTCCTTTATATCCTCTGGGTCAGTCATATGGCCGGGCTGATATCTATTTGTCCTGTACGTGATGTTTTCCCTGTTCGTCCACTCTTGGTGCATCATGCTGTACCAGCTGTCTCGGCAATTAGGGTTTTGACCAAGTCTCAAAATGATGTTCCGCTCTTGTCTCAAATACAATCATATCTTCTTTCAACACCTACCCACAGGATTCAGTGTTAGCAAACTCAATCAATAGCAGTGATTAAATGTAAGAGACATCATCAAGGACGCTTTGGAGTTCCATAGCTTTCTTATTGAAGAATCCATAAAGTGAACAGGCCTTTGTAGTTCCTAGGCACTTATCACAAAGAGGAGCATAAGATCTAATCAACAGTTAAAACCTCCAAGGACAAGTTTTTCTCTTTGTTAGCTGCAATAGTTTCCACTGCCAATGCTCAAGGCTTACTGGGTAGTTTTTTGGTCAAGTAAACCAGACATTTAAATGGAGTCCACATCCATATTACAAATACATGATTGTGTATGGTTTCTTCATTCCCTGCCCCTCCAGAAAACGGTACGAGTTATACATACACTCCTTCAAGTACATAAGAACATAACCGGCTGAGTGAAGAAACTTCTCTTCATCTCAATCCTAAATGGCCAACCCCTTATCCTAAGAGTATGACCCCTAGTTCTAGACTCTCCAGCCAGGGGAAACAACCTGAAATGAAGAGTAGGTTGCCTTTCAAAAGCTAGGCTTTATTAACCTTAAAAAACCAGCAGTACATATTAAACACCCAGTCTCCACCAAACTGTGGAGAACTGACTTTAAGATGGCCACCACCGGTCACATGACATCAACTAACCAATAAGTTTACAGCATATATCTCAAGGCAGGAAAACAGGCAACCAATTACAATGCTTCTTATAAAACAAGAATAATCACCACACAACCTCTCAGCATCTACCCTGTCAAGCACTCGAAGAATTTTATACATTTCAGTGAGATCACCTCTCATTCTTCTAAACTCCAGAGAATAATGGGCCATTCTACTCAATCTCTCCTCATAGGACAGCCTTCTTATCCCAAGAATCAATCTAATGAACCTTCGTTGCACTGCCTCTAGGACAAGTACATCCTTCCTTAGGTAAGGAGACCAAAATTGTACACAGTACTCCAGGTGTGGTCTCACCAAAGCCCTATATAGTTTCAGCAAGACTTCTTTACTCTTGCACTCCAACCCCTTTGCAATAAAGGCCAACATACCATTTGCCTTCCTAATTGCTTCCTGTATCTGCATGCTAACTTTCTGTAATTTGTGTACAAAGGCACCCAAATCTCTCGGAATACCAACATTTACTAGTCTCTGACCTTTTAAAAAATATTCTGCTTTTCCATTCTTCCTACCAAAGTGGGTAATTTCACACTTCCCCTCATTATACTCCATCTGCCACCTTCTTGCCCAATCACTTTACCAGTCTATATCCCTTTGCAGCCTCTTTTGTGTCCTCCTCACAGCTTACTTTCCTACTTAGCTTTGTATCATCAGCAAACTTGGATATATTCATCAGATCTTCTGAATCTTTGGCAGGAGGAGGGGTGCGGGGGGGTGGGGTGGGTGGGAGGGGGGAGGGAGCGAGGAAGTGTCTAGCCATGATGCTCTAGCCATCATATTTCTATCATGGCGTGGGGCTGGCTTGATGGATCAGCTGGTCTTTTCCTGCCCATCAATTTCGTATGTTCGGAAATCCCTGACTTTCCTTCTCCTTCCTTCCTTTCCCAATGGTTCCTCAAGCTTCACTCCTCGGACCGTCACATATCCAACTACATACTCCCATTCCAACCATTCCAAGAGAAACTCACGCACATATAAAATCTTCTAAATATTTTTATTATATGATTGATAGACAAAATACTCCATACAAATATGCTCAAAATCTTGTGCAGATTGTATACATAAGAACATAAGAAATAGGAGCAGGAATAGGCCAATCGGCCCCTCGAGCCTGCTCCACCATTCAATAAGATCATGGCTGATCTGATCCTAACCTCAAATCTTCTATCACTCTCCATCCCACCCGAACCCATGTGATCTCCCGGGAGAGGCGAAAAACCAGATAAAAAACCAATGGCCAATTTGGGAGAAAAAATCTGGGAAATTCCTCTCCGACCCATCTAGGCGATCGAAACTCGTCCAGGAGATCACTCTGTCCCTATATTTTCTACAGTACTTACCTTCTGTAAAGGCGATCTCCACCCCAGCCAGGAACAGGAATAAAACCATCTCCTGAAATCTAACACAGAATTAGAACACAAGAAGTAGGAGCAGAACCAGGCTACACAGCCCCTGGACCCGCTCCACTACCCACAGGGCCATGACCATTCCGAACCTAGGCTCATGTCCAATTTCCTGCCCGCTCCCCGTAACCCTTAATTCCCTTTACTTCTAGGAAACTATCTATTTCTGTTTTAAATTTATTTAATGATGTATAAAAAATATTAATCCTGTAAAAGCCTTGTCTTTCGTGCAAACTTCCTGTAAGTGCCACGGTGACCTCCTGTGACACTTTCCCCATCATAGATAAAACCTGTTAGAAAACAACATATCCTCCAACACATTACGCGCAACGCCACAGGAGATTTGCTAGTAGAGGGGAAATGCTTGAGGGCATTCTACAGGATTATATAAATAAGCATTTAAAGATCACAGGGAGCGTAGGGAGTACGCAGCATGGTTTTAGATGGAGAGCGTCATATGTTACAGACCTATTGGAATTCCTTGAGGAGGCAACAACGCTAGTGGGTGGAAGTAATTCATTAGGTGTATTTGTGACATTTGTTATTATTTTCAGTGCGTAATAAACTTGAAAAGGCTTAAGAGCTTCAAAATATGCAGTTCGTATTTTGTCATTTTAATATGTAGCGTGCAGCTGGCAATCATAAACATTTTCAGGTCAGGGTCGAGGAACTTCCTATACTTAAGTACAGGTACAAAAGAACACCCATATTAATACAATAGTCTACTTGGATTTGGGCAACCTTCCTCCAGTGACGATTAGGGAAGGTTAAAGCTCATGGAATAGTTGACAAATTGTCGAGATGGATTGAGAACTGGCTATACGTAGAAATGTTCTAATATAAAATAAAAACAGAAAATGCTGGAAATACTCAGCAGGTCAGGCAGCATCTGTAGAGGGCTCAATTTTACCAGGCCTGAGGAGGCGGGTTTGGTGGCGTGTGAGTTGTCAAAATCGCAAAAAAATGGCGGGTGGGCCCGATCCCGCCTCCATCCCGCCTCTGAGCAATTTTCCCACTTTCGTGTTTTCAGACCCCGTTTCCATCCCGCTTCCAAGAGGCGGCATAGGCCCTTAAGGTCCTTAACAACCACTTAATTGCCTCTATAATCCCATTTTGAGAGGCCTTTCTGATTTTTAGACATTTCCCCCATCCTACACGCCTCCTCTGGAACACGCCAGGTAATCCTGGCGGCCTCACTAGTGGATTGCTTACTCACAGCTGCAGCTCCACCATTAAAAAGGAGTTTTCACCAATGATCACTTGCAGGTGGCAGAACTTTGTTGTCTCAGGTCTGGGGGAGCTTTTAGCAGGCATACTCATTGTTGTGGAAGTTTGGAGCCTGACACCCATCTCCAGTGTGACCTCCTGGGAAACCCCTCTCCCCACCTTGACTTCCTCAACTGAGGCATATACCAGAAGCATGGGAACCATTTATTTCCTTTCCTCCTGGACATCAGATTCTGACAAAGACCAGCCGTGGCAGCAGCAGACCCATGAGCAACAGCAGCACCAACAGCAGCAGCAACAACAGGAGCGACAAGCTGCTGCTCACTCACCTGAAGCTGCACAGGCCAGAAAGAGCCAGCGCGCGACCACATTGCTGGCCGGGATGCAAGGGACGCACTCATGTTGGCCAGATTTGCTTAGCCTGCACAATCAAACACTTTTGCCTCGCACCTTCTTACCAGACCATTGGCAATGGACAAGAACCTGTGGAATCCTATTACTCTGACCACCATACTGACAATTGCAAGTCACCCTAAGCCCTCAATGTGGAAGTCCCATTTGCGAAATGACACAGGCCACAACATCAACAGTTTGCCATCAAATCTGTTTATGATACCATGACAAGGATGGCTGGTCAAAAAATAATACATCACAACACCCAAGTGACAACCCTTGTGACTACTTGTGCTTTATCTTTCTCTTACACGTGCTCCTACGTGGTGCTTGATACGCTTATCAATTACTTCATAAAAGGTGATGAGTCGAAGAAGAGATGACGAGTCGAAAGAAGAGATGAATAAGGCTTTTATTAGCTAAGAAGAGACCATGCTTCTTCGTGAGTGACTGAACAAGTCTGAACGAAACCCACACAGTGGTGGGTGGAGTCAGCTGAGGCATGCCTCCATACACAGCGCCACCCAGAGGTGGCAATATACAATACAGTGGTTTACCACATTCACCCCTTGTTTAATGTGAAGTCCGGCGGGGTGAAGGGTACTACAAGTTAAGTCTATCAGGAGGCCTTGTCTGACGTCCTGATCGTCGTGGTGGCGGCGGTTCTGTTACAGCATCCGACGTCGGGTCTGGTGTCTGGGTGGTTGGCGAAGATTCCTGGGGCTTTGGCATGCCGTCTGCAAGGGTTTGGTTGGGAGGGGTGGTGGGGGATAACAGTGGTAAGGGGGATAACGGTGGTAAGGGGGATAACGGTGGTAATTCAGGGGTACCCGAGGGTGCGAGATCTCGTATGGAGACCGTGTCCTCCCGCCCGTCTGGGTATGTCACCCAGGCATACTGGGGGTTGGCGTGTAGGAGGTGCACCCGCTCGACCAGGGGGTCCGTTTTATGCGTCATCACGTGCCTCCGCAGTAGGACGGGCCCAGGAGAAGTCAACCATGCCGGTAGCGAGGTTCCCGATGTAGACTTCCGGGGGAAAACGAACATTTTCTCATGAGGGGTCGCATTAGTGGCAGTACAAAGCAGTGACCGAATGGAGTGGAGCGCTGCAGGGAGGACCTCCTGCCAGCGGGAGGTCGGAAGGCCCTTAGATTTTAGTGCTAAGAGGACTGCCTTCCAAACCGTCGCGTTCTCCCTTTCCACCTGGCCGTTCCCCCGGGGGTTGTAACTGGTGGTCCTGCTCGTGGCGATACCTCTTGTTAGCAGGTACTGCCGAAGTTCGTCGCTCATGAACGATGAGCCCCTGTCGCTATGTATATAGCTGGGGAACCCGAACAGAGCGAAGATGTCATTCAGACACTTGATGACCGTGGTACTGGTCATGTCTGGGCAAGGGATGGCAAAGGGGAAACGGGAGTACTCATCAACTATGTTGAGGAAGTACACATTGCGGTCAGCGGAGGGGAGGGGCCCTTTAAAATCGACGCTCAGGCGTTCGAAGGGGCGGGTGGCCTTGATCAGGCTTGCTCTGTCCGGCCTATAGAAGTGCGGTTTGCACTCGGCGCAGATTTGGCAGCTCTTGGTCATGGTCCTGACCTCCTCGATGGAGTAGGGCAGGTTACGGGATTTGATAAAATGGAAAAACCTGGTGACCCCCGGGTGGCAGAGGTCATTGTGGAGGGACTGCAGCCTATCACTCTGCGCGTTGGCGCATGTACCACGTGATAGGGCATCTGGGAGCTCATTGAGTTTCCCTGGCCGATACAAGATATCATAATTGTAGGTGGAGAGTTCGATTCTCCACCTCAAGATCTTGTCGTTCTTGATTTTACCCCTCTGCTTATTATTAAACATAAAAGCTACTGAACGCTGGTCAGTGAGCAGGGTAAATCGTTTCCCGGCCAGGTAATGCCTCCAGTGACGCACCGCTTCTACAATAGCCTGGGCCTCCTTTTCGACGGAGGAGTGTCTCGTCTCGGGGCCCTGGAGGGTCCTTGAGAAAAAGGCCACGGGTCTGCCCGCCTGGTTAAGGGTCGCGGCTAGGGCGAAGTCGGAGGCATCGCTCTCCACTTGGAAGGGGATGGACTCATCCACCGCGTGCATTGCGGCCTTCGCGATATCGTTCTTGATAAGAGTGAAGGCTGCACACGCCTCTGGTGTCAGGGGGAAGGAGGTGGCTTTGATGAGGGGCCTGGCTTTGTCTGCATAGAGGGGCACCCACTGGGCGTAGTAGGAGAAAAACCCCAGGCATCTCTTCAGTGCTTTTTGGCAGTGGGGAAGGGGTAGCTCCATTAGGGGGCGCATTCTGTCGGGGTCGGGCCCGATGACTCCGTTCTCCACCACGCAGCCGAGGATGGCCAGGCGCTTGGTGTGAAACATACATTTTTCCTTATTGTACGTTAGGTTCAGCCGTTGGGCCGTACGGAGGAAATTTGCTAGATTAACGTCGTGGTCCTGCTGGTCGTGGCCGCAGATGGTGACGTTATCCAAATAGGGGAAGGTTGCCCGCAGCGCGTTCTGGTCAACCATTCGGTCCATCTCCCTTTGGAAGACCGAAACCCCGTTGGTGACGCCGAAGGGGACCCTAAGGAAGTGGTAGAGGCGGCCGTTTGCCTCGAAGGCAGTATACTGGCGGTCCTCATGGCGGATGGGCAGCTGGTGGTACGCTGACTTAAGGTCGATGGTGGAGAATACTTTGTATTGCGCAATCTGATTGACCATATCAGATATGCGAGGGAGGGGGTACGCGTCCAGCTGGGTGTACCGGTTTATGGTTTGGCTGTAGTCGATTACCATGCGGCGTTTTGCAGTGGTTTTAACGACTACAACCTGGGCTCGCCAGGGGCTAGTGCTACTTTCGATAATGCCCTCCTTCAAGAGCCGCTCCACCTCAGAGCTGATAAAAGCTCTGTCCCCGGCACTGTACCGCCTGCTTTTGGTAGCGATGGGTTTACAGTCGCGGGTGAGGTTAGCGAACAGGGGAGGGGGGGGGACTTTTAATGTGGAAAGGCTGCAGGTGGTTTGCAGCGGGCGATTTAAAAGTTGTTGGTTGCAGACTGTGAGTGGGGGGAGGGGTCCACCGTATGCTAGTGTGACACTCTTAAGGTGGCACTGAAAATCCAACCCTAGCAGGACGGCAGCGCAAAGACGGGGCAGGACTAGCAGTTTAAATTTTTTATATTCAGTGCCCCCTACTGACAGGGTCACCACACAGTAGCCGCTGATGTCCATTGACTGGGACTTGGACGCCATAGAAATGCGATGGTGCGTTGGCAGAATCGTGAGGGAGTGGCTACGTACCGTGTCGGGGTGGACGAAACTCTCTGTGCTCCCGCTGTCGATCAGGCAACTGGTGGCGCGGCCATTTACCGCGATATCCATCATGGAGCTGGATAGATGGTGAGGGAGGGCTTGATCCAGCGTCACGGAGGCCAGTATGTGGCTTAGTGAGTCACTATAGTCATCCGCCGAGACGGTGGTCGGTTCCGGTGACGAAATGGCGGTTGAGTGCGTTGGATACGATGGCGGCGGATGCCATGCGGCCGGGGGTACACAAAATGGCGGATAAGATGGCTGCTCCCACGGCCCGCACGCTGCGCTGCTGGCTGGCTTCCCCTTGCAGGCGTTAGCGTAATGGCCTTTCTTCCCGCAGCCCGAGCAGGTAGCTGTCTTAGCTGGGCAGTGCGCTCTGGGATGTTTTAACTGGCCACAGAAATAGCATTTTTGGGCCTGGTTACTGGGCATCGAAGCAGTTCTTACCGGAGGCTGCTGTCTCGGTTGGGTCGCTGCAGCGGTTGGTGCCGGGGGCGGCGGTCCCGTGTCCCACGGTTTCGATTGCCATGTCTCGGCGCCGTTACGGGGGTATGCCTCGAGGTTTCGGTGGGCCTCCTCTAACGAGAGCGCAAGGGCAATGGCCGTCTTCAGGTCGGGTTCCTTGCTTTCTAGCAGTCTCTGCCGGGTGTGGTCTGACTGGAGGCCCCTGACGAAGGCATCACAGGCGAGTCCCTGCGCGTGCTCCACAGCCGTTACCGCTTTACAATCGCAGTCTCTGCAGAGTGCCAGTAGCGCCCGTGCAAATGCCCCTACCGATTCTCCCGGTTGCTGCCTGCGGGATCCCAAGAGGTGTCGGGCGTAAATTGTGTTCACTGGGCGCGTATATTGCCCTTTTAGTAGCTCGAGGGCCGCCACATACGTATTAGAGTCCCGGATTAGCATATATACTTGATGGCTCACCTGGGCGGTCAAAATTTTCAGTTTGTGATCCTCCTCTGTAACCTGTGAGATTGCGAGGAAGGATTCAAAGCAGCTCAGCCAGTGTTCAAACTTGGCTGATGCACCCACATCTTGAGGGTCGAGGTCCAGGCGTGGTGGTCTGAGGGCTCTCAGCAATGTCTGCTGTATCCGTTGCTGTTGTTGCTCCTCAGGTGTCGCCATTTAACTTTTAGCTAATAAAATTGATACGCTTATCAATTACTTCATAAAAGGTGATGAGTCGAAGAAGAGATGACGAGTCGAAAGAAGAGATGAATAAGGCTTTTATTAGCTAAGAAGAGACCATGCTTCTTCGTGAGTTACTGAACAAGTCTGAACGAAACCCACACAGTGGTGGGTGGAGTCAGCTGAGGCATGCCTCCATACACAGCGCCACCCAGAGGTGGCAATATACAATACAGTGGTTTACCACAGTGCTTCCCCTGTGTCTTCAGCAGATGTGGAGGCCCCTTGCTCACTTTCTTGCTGCTCCTGTCTCGACACCTTTGGCGGGCGTCCTCTGGGGTTACAAACCTGTGAGGGCTCGGCAACAGTCTGCTGCTCCTGCGGCTGTGCAGGTGCTGAGACGCCCATCTCAGTTGGGTGAGGACTCTGGTGGGGCTCTGACCGAGGGCTTTGCAGTGGCATGGTTGTGTGAGCGCTTGGCGAGGAGCCCCCACTTCCTTGTTCTCTGTCACCAACATCCCTCTCATGGTTCAGCCCCACTTCAGAGCTAGCAAGTGGCTTGACAGCACCTTGCTGCACTGCAGGGAGGCCATGAGGACCCGTTTCTGCACTGGAAGTCCTATTCCAGAGGTCTGGTTTGTATGCTCAATAGCTGATCATCGCTCCTCAAGAGATGTCATTCTATTCTGAACAATGACCATGTTTTCAAGACCCTGGCGACTAAGCTCCTCCGTGGCCGTAGCCATCCTCTCCTCTACCGTAGCCACCCTCTCCTCTACGGTAGCCAGCCTAACCACGGAGGTAGCCATCCTTTCCATGGAGGTTGCCATCCTTTCCGCGGTGATGCGTTCATGCGCCAATGCCTCCACAAAGGCTCTGCTCATGTTCGCGATGGACTCCTCCATTCGCTCCACACTCGCAGCGACCCTGGAGACAAAACCTGCCAGAGACTCCTGCACCTGTTCCTGGAGTTCCAGCACCGCTCTCCTTCTGGATGGACCCAGAGGCACAGGGTCGACATGTAGCTGAGCCGAGCTGGGAGTGTCCTGCGTCCTCCAACGAGGACTCTCCACTGCTGTCCCTGTCTCCACCATTTGCTGATGCTCACTTGTGAGCTGTGATATACCAGGTGACAACACTACTCTATCTTGCGAAGGTCCCACCGAGGTGTGAGTGTCTGCGCTGGTGCTGGGTGCACTTATTTCTGCTGACGCTGCGCCCTCAGAGGTTGCAGATTCCTCTGAGGAGTCTGGCATCTTAGGCTCTTCCTCCTGCACACTGGGAACGGGGGCTCTCGATGGTCCTGTGGGGGAGTCAAGGAAAGAGTTAGAGATGTGAGGCCAAGGTTACATGCACATTGAATAGTGCAGATGATCAAAAGTCAATCTGTTAGAGCATCAGAATCATTATCAGTGACTCATGCAATGTCAATGAGAGAGATGCCAAACTATTCTGTCACCAGCTTGCTGCGTTGCGCCCGTCTGTCTGTCCCCCACTTGGGAATCGTCCTCGATCCTGGCAATTTCCAGGGCCGCCTCCTCCCAGGCGGTGAGCTGGGCTACTGAGGGTGGCCCTCCTCCTGTCCTCGCTCTTTCCCTCTTATTGTGGGCTCTCTTTTCCTGCAATGAGGGACACAAGTGGAGTTTGAGTGAGAATGAAGGAGTGAGTGTAGAGAATCCATAGCATAGATGCTTAGAAGGAGACAAAGGGCTCTCCCTGTGTGTTGTAAGTTGCTGTCATTGCATAACAATGATAGGGAGTGTGAGGCTGCATGGTCGAATAGTTAAGTGAATGTGACCATAGAGAGAGAGGGAATGGGTAAGGGTGCAGGGATGTAAGTGTCAAGTGGGATGTGGAGGAAGAGGTTGACAAAGCAGAGTGTTGGTGAGGAGAGGCGATGGGGATCAGACTGAGGGTGATGGGAAAGTCATACTCACTTTTCCTGTGCGGAGAAGGTCATGGAACCTCTTCCTGCATTGCAGCCAGGTTCTGCGGCTCATCGAGATGGAGCTGACCTCCAGGGCCACTTCCAGCCACACAGCTTTAGTCTGCTGGGGAGGGTTTTTTTCCCTGAGGAAGGGAAGAGCACCTCCTTATTGGATCTTGCTCCCTCCACCAGAGCTTGGAGGGAGGGCTCATCGAAGCATGGAGCACACTTTGGCCTACTGGTGGACATAGTCAACCAATGAAGTGCTTACTACAATCGCCATAAAGTTTAAAGTCTCCAGAAGAAGCAAGGCTGCTTGCAGGCCTTAAATCCAGCAGCATTGATGACGTCATCGGAGGCGACTTTCTGGATGAAAAGACTTATTGGGCCAGGGGTTCCCACACACTGGAAATCAACTGCCCAATTAGGGGAAAATCGCACTTTCCCCCAAATTCACTTCGGAGTCAGGGTCCTGACACGAATGCCACCTGACACGCCCCAGCCCGACCCCAATGGCAAAATCGAGCCCGTTTCAGGTCGATGACCCTTTGTCAGAACTGGAAAAAGTTGGAGAGGTAAAAGGTTTTTAAGCAAGTGTAGGGGCAGGGAGAGATGGGGAGGAGAGGAAAGAACAAAAGGGAAGGTCTGTGATAGGATGGAAGGCAGGAGAATGCTCTGTTTGCTGTTGTGGAGAGATCTGTTCTGGGGAATCTGCTGTTCATAATAATTGTGAATGTTGTGGAACAGGGTCTCTGTAGTGATATCATTAATATGCCCCTGATACAAATTTAGGTGAAAAGGTTGGAGCTGAAATTCCATGGACTCTCAGATGGCTTCTTCTCGGCGCATTGTCAAGACTTTGCCCCCTGTCCCAAATCTCGGGGACTGGGTCATTCTTAATAATCAGGGTGGTCAGCCTGCATCAGTAGAGACGCATCAGAGGTGCCTGACCCGCTTTACCAGCAGAAAATCGGAGTGGCTCTGATGGGAGCAGGCACCTGAGGCCCTTATCAGGCCGAAGATTCTAATTGCCCGCAGGTAAGGAAGGGCCAGCATTCTGGGATCATAACCTCTGCTCATTGAATTCTTTGGGGCCTTTGGGAGGCTCCGGGCAGAACCCGTGTCTGCTGTCAGCACTCAGCAGATCTGCTGGGCATAAAAGGGCCGAGCTTGGCGGACCTCCCAGGATAGAAACCCCTAACCGCTGCTGGGACGTGGGAGGTGGTGGTTGAAAGACACACCCACCCTCCCCCTTGATTGGGATTTCCGGAGCAGGACAGATAGGTCGGAAACCCAGCAGATCTGGGTGCCGCCCCAAATTCTGTACCCCCTGCGGGAGTAATGCCAGATTTACTTTGATTATCTGCACCCCCCATTATCCACACTCTTGATTTTCCAGAAGAATTTTTGTTGGAGTCCTGACCTACTTTTTGACAGACCAGTTAAAATGCAATACAATGATTGAACTGATTGTTCAGAGGCTCAGGGCTTTGGATCCAGCAGAAGAAGGTAATTTTTATCTGGAAGTCCATGCAGCTCTGATATTTAGCCTCAGGCCAGGATACTAGTGGCAACGTTGAGTGTGGGAGACCAGCAGGTGTAAGGGCTTCGGGCGTGGGAGACCAGCGAGAGTCAGAGTTTCTAGTGCGGGAGACCATTGGGACTCAGGACCTCAGGTGTGGGAGACAGTGGGAGTCACAGATTTGGGTCCAGGATATTATGTCCGTGTATAATTGAGACACGGACTGCAGGAGTTGATTATAACAAGTCTTTACTGAATGGAGACAACCTGGAACTGAAACTACAGAAGCCTGCTCGGGCCTTTTATACAGGGGTGGTCACTGCCGGTACTGCAGTCTGAGACCAGTTATTCCCTTAAAGGTACATACACAACACAGTAGACCAGCAGGAATCAGAGCTTCAGGTCTGGGAGACCAATAGCCAGGGCTTTGGGCCTGGGAGTTCAACAGGAGTCAGAGCTTCGCATGCGGGAGAGCAGTGGGAGTCACACCTTTGAGTCCAGGACACCAACAGGACTGCAGGTGTTGAAAGCAGCTGGAGTTGGGGCTTTACATGCAGGAGACCAGCAGGGGTTAGGGCTTCATTTGTCAGAGACCAGCAGGAGTCCCGTTTTTTGGGCACAGGACACCAGCAGAAGTCAGGGCTTTGGGTACGGAGGACCAGTGGGAGTCAGGGCTTTGGGTACGGAGGACCAGTGGGAGTCAGGGCTTTGGGTACGGAGGACCAGTGGGAGTCAGGGCTTTGGGTACGGAGGACCAGTGGGAGTCAGGGCTTTGGGTGTGGAACACGACTGAGAGTCAGCGCTTTGAGTGCAGGAACCAGCGGGAGCCAAGGCTTTGGGTGAAAGAAACCAGTGGGAATCAGGGCTTCGCTAGTATAGGACCAGTGGGAATCAGGGCTTGAGATGTGGGAGACCAGTGGAAATCAGGTGTAGGAGACCAGTTGGAGTCAGCACTTCTGAAGTATAGGACCAGCAGGAGTCAGGGCTTTGGGAGCTCAGTGAGTCACGTTGGCTGTCTGTCTTTCAGGAATGGAAAATGTGAGTCTTATCTGCACTTAATGAAGTAATTTAAATAGACCAACCAAAAGCTTCAATCTCACAGGAGCCTGTAATGTGATGGCGGGCCCCTATGCTCTATATTATTGGCCGTGGAGGCCTCAGGCCGACTCTGCCTCAACAGTACCCAGCATGTCCTGACGTGGCCAGCCAGCAACTGTAGCACTGGGAGCCTGCATATAATTTGCATAAGGCCCCACACTTTAATTCCATGAGGGGGGGTCTCACTATAATACGACTGGATAGTCTCGAATGGGATCTGCAGGGGAGGCCCTACTGAAGAAAATTGGAATCTTTGCCCTGCCAGTAGCCCTGAAGCCTGAAACTCAGGCCCCTGCCTCTCGGCACTCCTGGGGGGACATGCCGGGGGCACCAGGAATAGATTTAAATGAGCTGATTTTGCATCTGTGGGAGAGAAGAGTCTCCCAAAGCTTTCCACCACTGAGGTGGTCCTCGCGTTTGTGTCTGTTGTAGACTAGTTGATTGCTATGATTAGTCAACAACTCCATTATTGTCTTATCATGTGACTACTAGGATGGAAGAATGTGAACCAGATGAACTTTGATCTTTTTTCGTCTAGCGATTCCTATGTTCTAGAGTTGGGGGGCAAGCCATAGGTTGAAGCAGAGGGCAAGGAGTGTGACATAAGAAAACTACTAGGCACTTGGTCTGAGTATTAAACAAGGCTTTAATCAACTGTTTTTCAACATGGAGATCTAGTTGTGTCCTTCACTAGTTCCTGTTAAAGAATGTCCTGAGCAAGCTGGGCCCATGCCCGAGTATTTATACTCTCCCTGGACAGCGCCACCAGCAGGCCGCCCAGTATTATTTCATAAGTCATTTCCCATGAATGACAAGATTCATGTCAGAGTGTTTGACGCTGGCAAAAGTGGGAAGAAGGATTCCCTTGCCCAAAACCGGCTCTTTTACCTCAAGCACAAAATCCAGTCAAAACTGTGTTTTATATATATATATATATGCAAATTAAGCAGAGGATATTAGCTGTTGAACTTTGTAACATCGTTAGTTTTTTGTCAGTACGTTGCTTATCAAAATGAGGGATAATGATGGTGGGGAATTGATAATTTTCCACTCCTTGCATCCATGCCCAGAATGAGGCTCTCCTCACATGTTAGTTATACTACTGGTGAAGGCTTGAACTCTTACAGTGTGTCCAGGGTTAAAACAGGTTTCTTTAAATAAGTTAGGTCAGTGTAGTCATTTTAAACTGCTCACTTGTTATTGTTGCCCTAAATATTTTTTTGAATACTTTGGTAACATTTTCCGTTTCCATTGTAGAAATACGTCCCTTTTTTAGGGGTTGATTTCCTCACAATTACCTGCGGCTGCCCCCTCACATGTGGTTTCTTTATAATGTTTTAATTGTTCTTTCTCAGAACCTAACCCAAACTTGACGTCATTTAACCACCACTTCCTGAGTAACTACCATTCATCTCATTGCTGTTTGGGAGCTCTTATTGTGCACAAAATGGTGTCCTTGCGACATGTTCAAGAAAGGGTGTAACCACAGGCCGGTCAGTTTAACATCAGTGGTGGGTAAATTTTTAGAAACAATAATCAAGGAAAAAATTAACGGGCACTTAGAGAGGTTTAAACTAATTAAGGAGAGCCAACACGGATTTGTAAAAGGCAGATCATGTTTGACTAATCTAATTGAATTTTTTGATGAAGTAACAGGGAGGATCGATGAAGGGAATGCAATGGATGTTGTCTACATGGATTTTTGAAAGGCGTTTGACAAAGTACCACATAGAGGCTGGTTAACAAAATTGAGGCTCATAGGTGGGTCAGTGGCAGCTTGGATAAGGAATTGGCTTAAGGACAGAAAACAGCGAGTTGTGGTAAATGGCTGTTTTTCAGACTGGAGGATGGTAGACAGTGGTGTTCCCCAAGGGTCAGTGCTGGGGCCACTGCTTTTTTTGATATATATAAATGACCTGGATATTGGAATACAAAATAGAATTTCTAAATTTGCAGATGACACCAAACAATGGCAAACAGTGAGGATGATACCAATCGACTGCAACAGGACATAAAAAGGCTAGCAAAATGGGCAGACAAGTGTGTAGGGGGTTTCTCTTGCTCGTTCTGGTCTCCTGCCAGGCTTTGTGCAATAATTACCCTTGAGTGGTTCGACCCACTCTCCCCTACGGTTCTAGACCTTGGACTTAGATGCAGAGAACTGTAGTGCAGAGAAAGGACTCAATAGACCAGGTTGAATAGCACGAAATGGATGCTTTTATTTTTAAACAGTTTGAAGCATTACAAAATACATGTCATAGGCACAGATTAAAGTAACTACAATCATGCACAAATTTATGAACTTGACTCTATGGAAGTGGGGAACACACGGCACGTCGTAAAAGGGGAAACACATTACGATTTAACCTTACTCCCTCCCCTAATACCTAAACTAAGTTTCGACTTGAGGAACTCGGGATCATGCTCACCACTATCAGAATCGCAAAAAAGGGGGTTCGCAGTCTTTTTGGCACAACTTTCCGTCGTCACGTGGATCTGGAAACTTCTGGCGCAGTTGGGTTTTTTTCTCTCTCTCTCAAGGCGGTGGGGCAGCAGACACAGCCTCGATGAGCGCTCGTCAAGGTTGAAATCCGCTAAATATTCTGTTGTGGATTTGGGTCCATGGAGGAGTCCCTGCCAACAATGGAATGTTGAGGCATGGAAGTGTTAGGCCCGGAGAGTCCTTTCTCTCCGGCCTGGATCGTCGGTCCTCCTGAGGGTGTCTTCTCCTTCGGCCTGGGTCGTCGATGAGCTCCCGACAAAGTACCCGGGCCACCCTCGTTGTCTTCCCGTTGTGGCCGAGTCTTGTCTGGCCGAACACCGACCGTGTCCCGAAATGGAAGTGCTGCCTTGCACTGAAAAGTCCGTCCCGAAGCGTCCTCGAAAAGAAGAAACGTCTTGGTCGAATTCCGAAGAAGTGAAGTGAAACGTGAACGTGATCCTGCACCTGTGTAACCGTACCTGAACTCCCCTGTTGGACTTTTCAATCCATAGTTATACCCTTTTGGGATAGTCTTATCTCCCGCCAAATCATAGTCCTGTCTTTGTAATAATTTTGGCGGGCAGAAATCTCTGCAGGGGCGCTTTGTCTTGTAACGGGGGCCGGTGATACCTTAACTGCCCTTCCTGGGCCGATAATGTCTTTTACTTTGTCACCGTAACTCGGTTCGTATATTGATCGGTCTGGAGATTTCCCTTGATGGCTGTTAAACGGTTTTTCCTTTGTACATTAAATGGGTTTAAGTGTTCATGCATTGTCCGCCCATATCTTGATGGGCCCCATCCTATCTCTGAAACTGTCTTGTACTTACAATCTAATTAATATGTATGCTCAGTTCCCTGAGTTTCGTTTTCCCGATACTGGCTTTCGCGGGCTTACTGTCTTCAATCCACAAGCCTGTCTGGCTTGCAGTAACAGAAATCAAATGGTCCAAGAAACTGATCACGAGGCCCGGTGGCCATTTTGTATGCCCTTTTATCAAAGGTTTTTCTGTACAAGCTTACCTTGGTCAATACTGTCTTATTTTATCCTGTTTTCTTGCGTGATTAATGCTGAAAATTTCGAATCTTACAGGCCCCCCTGTGATACTGATAGCTTGCTAGAGGTATCAATGATCCTTGGTGAGCAAATTTTCCATGATTCCCCACATCCAAACATTCCTGGCACTTAACTATCTATGACCCTCACGACACATGCAGTTCCCATTTCCGAAAAAAACGAAAATTACCTTGTGCACATTTGGACAATCATAGGCAGTACTTCTTAAACTATAACACATTCATCTGTCAGATGTGCAGGGGTTGATACCCTCTTGCACCACCTGCATACACCTTTTATTAATCCAAAAACTTAACAACGACTAATAACATAACAATATTCATACACTTAAAAGAAAACGCGCAAATGGACAAAATCTAAAAATGGAGGGATGCCTAACTTTCAATACTAGCAGCTTAAAGTGGGGTGTCTTCTTCCCCCATTCGCACATAGCGTTCTCTCCATTCTCCTGTGTTCTCGTGCCTCTGGAGGCGTTTGCCTCTCTTGCAATGCACGAACAGCAAAAATATGACAATTAAAACCTGACACACTACTAGGATGTGGGATGCTATTCTAATCCAGGCCGGGATCTCTATGTTAGTGGACAAGTCCCACCATGGTGGGATGACTTTGTCCAATATGTCTTTTCCTATCTCTAAAGTCTTCTGCTCCAGTGTGTAAAAATGTTTCTGTGAAACTATAACGGCTTTTAAAATCTTGGTGAGGTGTTCGGGAAGAGGGGGAATGACATAACCAAAATGCGCGACGAATCGTTGCAAGTCCGTGAAATTCTCTTTTACAGTGAGATGAACGGTGGAGGGTGCAGGAATGGGGACAATTCGTTGTTGTGCCACTTGAACCTCGGCCCTGGGTTTGAAACAGAAACTGCTATCACTGATCGAACACCACTCGTGCTGTCCGTGGCGGTAGTGAGGCGCTGCAGTGGTGACGCAGTATGTCCCACCCCCGATATATGCTACCTGCGGGGGCACATGGTCCTCTGCCATTGCCTCCATGGTGCAATTTATCGGCTTCGCGCTAGCGGTTCTGAACCCGCACTGTGGTTTCAAAAAGGCATTCAAGTGCTGGGGACACAGGATGATGTGTGCTCCCCGGCTCCGACACCCCAAGAGGTCGGTGCCTGTCATCGTACGCTCCCATCTGATGACGTAAGGCTGGACCACTGCGTAACGAATGTGCGCGCCCCCCTGAATGACTCCAATGTTCTCCACCCTGTATACCGGGGCGGGCTTTGCTGCGGGACCCAACACCGGCATTCTTACCACTATTCCCATGATAGTATGACTCGAACGTCCGCAGTCCACTGGGACTGGGTACGCTTCTGCAGCTAGTCTGAGCTGGCACGGGCTTAATGCATTCTCAAAAGGGTGGTGCGCTTGCAAGTGCTTGTTGCTGATCCAGGACGGGACCAAACCCTGTTTTAAATCCTCAAGATTACTGCGGCCCTCGCCCAGTAACCACGCCCCGTATAGCACACAGGCCTCGTTTTGCGCAGCTTGATCGGACGCATTCCGATCCTCCTTAATGAGCGCATTTACCGTTCTCGCGTGTTTCTCCAGCTCAGCTATTATTTCCTTAAAGTGTAGTGTCATGGCCTGGTCTTCATATAACTCAGAACCCACTACCTTATTTTCGTCTGTCAGTATGTTCCTTAACTGGGCTTTTAAACCGTTGATCTGTGTCTGCAGCTCCACGTTATCTAGAGCGTTGACGACAGATGTCCCGGTATTAAAAGCAGTGAATATGTCATTTACTGTACCCCTTCTTTGCCTCCCGACTCGATCCAAAACTTCCGGTGGTGTGGTGTATAATTTGTCTTTGTCGATGTCGGCAAAGTCATACTCGTAAAACTGTCTAAACATTCGGGTTAACAGGACCTGGTATAATTGTTCCGTTTCTTTGGGACACCACTCCGGCAATCGTACCTCAGTGAGGTTTAAAATCACTGAGGCTACCGCGTAGTGTACCCCTTGGTACAGCACCTGACCGGTGGGTACCAATACTAAACCGTTCCCGGGTCCCTTGGTGGTGGTGGGGCACCCTTCTTTCTGGGCTAGTGCTACCGGAAGCGTGGGCAGGAGCTTGCTTGGGCGGGTGATGAGTTCAGTGGTGTTTACCGGAATAGGGGAGTATGGGGCTCCGCACGCTCGAGTGCTGACATCCCATCTCATCCCTTTTCCTTCATCCTGCCACTGCCTCTGGAAGAAGATGGATACGCCCTTGGGGCAAACGCGTTTTGAACCCCACATACAGACATATATTCCTTCATCTGGTTCCCACCATTTGTCCCAACACACACGTAATTGTCCGTTAGTCCCCGTAATAGTCCGATGGGTATTGTTACCCAGTCGCTCCCACTCGACTGTAGAGTTCTTCATGTCCTTTCCCCGCTTTCGTAGCCACCACCATCGTCTTAGTGGCACGTTCCCATTACACACCAAACAGATCCTCTTTCCCACGGTAACACTGACTCTGGGTGCAAGGATCCTCACCCGAGGGCACGTTAACGAAGTCTCTTGGTAGGCAAAACCGAAATTGCTGGAGTATTCCGTAGAATTCGTCCCCAGCCAACCTGGCCATCTCCCCTGGTGGAAGTAGGTAGCGGTTTCCTCAACCTCTCGCTCCCCTGTCCCATCCGTCGCGATGGGGGCCGTGTCCCCGGAACACCCGAAGATGATGACGTCCTTGGTGCGGCCTCGGTAGGCCCACCCGCACCCGATCGCCACGAACATGATGAGAATCTTTTTCATCATATCCCAGGTTTCTGTAACCAATAAAATGATGTAGCCAGGCTCCCAATAGGTGCTGGCCTAATTAAATGGACGCGCGGGTTCCTAGACCCCGCTTCCAAACAAGCACACATACCGGGCAGACTTCAAAATTGTACTCTTAACATTTCTTAACACCGTAAACTTTATATTCCTTAAACTATCATCATAATTACCTAACTTAACTTATGTACAGCGCTGCCCTCCGCCAGGCGGCCTACTGAATTCCTGTGAGGGCTGCAGCATGCCGCACCCTGTGGTGGGGCTGCACTGACCTTCGGCTTTGATCCCCCGCAGCCTGTCGCTGTTGAACGGGAACCATGCCTTTCTGGGGCTGCTCTAGACCGAGGTTGGGAAGGATGGGGAGAATCTGGCCAAAACTTTCTGGGCTGGGGCGCTCGAGTCGACCTACGAGGGGCTGCTTTGGGTGAGGCTCCCGGGGCTGATGGACCGGGGGTTGGGACTGTCACCGTCACAGCCTGTGGTTCCACCACAGCTGCCGGCTCCAGCTCCCCTCCCTCAGGCTCCGCTCCCCCGGGGCCGGGATTTGTGGCTTCCGACTCCACCTCACTTGTCCCTACAGGTAGTGAGTCTCCGCCCCCATTCCCTACGTCCCCCAAGCTTGAGTCGAGGGCGGGATCGTCGTCCTCTGACTCTTCCTCCTCCGTGATTGGGTCCAAGGCGAGGTCGAGCTGTTCGGGCTCTTCCTCGTCCGAATCCCAAATTAGAGGGGAGACCTCCCACTCCGATGGGGTGGCCCCTCCCTTCACGCAGGCTACTGTTCCAGCCTGTGTGGTCTGTGACTCTGTTACAGGCTGAGGATTTTTGTTCTCAGACCTGGTCCCTGTTGTTGGCCCTTGTGCACCCGATTTAAACAGTTTACACTGGTTAATGTGATACCATTTAGTACGTCGGGGCACCTTCACTGCATAAACCATGGGGCTGGCCTTGTCTACAATGCTGTAAGGCCCCATGTACAATGGTTCAAAACTCCCTACCCTGGCATAGTTTCGGACCATGACCTGGTCTCTGACTACCCACTCTTGTTGCTTACGAGGTTCCAGTAACAGTCGGTTTCCCTGATGCTGTCTTCCCATGTTCCCAGCCGCCTGCCCATAAATCTGTTTCAGGCGCTCCAAAAGGGTTTGGATGAATTTGTCTCGCTTCACCTCTCGGAGCTGGCCCTCAGTGAGCACCGGGGCTAGTACATGGGTGGGTGTTCGCATGATCCTTCCAGTCATTAATTCGTGCGGGGAATACCCCGTACTTTTGGACTGGCTGGCCCGGATCCCCATGAGGACTAAAGGCAGGACCTCCGCCCATTTCTGGGGCGAGCCCATTGTCTCTTTCCTCAGCTTTTCCTTGAGGGTCCGATTCATGCGTTCAACAATCCCGGATGACTGGGGATTGTATGCTACGTGCCACTTCCCCTCAATGCCCAAGAGCATGAGGGCGTTCTGCATTACTTGACCGGTGAACTGACTCCCTTGGTCGGACTCTACAAAACGGGGGAGTCCCCACCGTGAGAACACTTCCCGAATCAAGATCTTAGCAGTGCCCAGTGCCGTAGCTGTTCTGCACGGGAAAGCTTCTACCCATTTGGTGAACACATCTACCAGGACAAGGCAGTACTTATATCCTCCCTGGGCGGCGGGCAGGGGCCCTATGTAGTCGACCTGAATCGACTGCCATGGTCCCTCTACCCTCCTGATGTGCCCCATGGGCACCTTCCTTTTGTGGGGGTCTGGGTTGTTTGCAGCGCACACAAGACAGCTTGTGCAGAACTCGCGGACATCGTCCCGAAGTCCCGGCCACCATCCCGCCTGCTCTACCCATTGCCAGGTAACCTCAGGCCCGGGGTGTCCCGCCCCTGGACCCTCGTGGGCCAGTTGCAGGAATTCCCTCCGGTGCTGCTGCGGCACAACCCACTGCTCCTCTCGGAACAGCATGCCTTCTTTGACTGAGAGGGCTGCCGTACTGTACGGACCCTCTACCTGCTTGCCTTCTGTGATGGCTTTTAGGACTGTTTTTAGGGCGGGATCCAGGGTTTGGACGGTCTTTATGTCTGGGGGCGGTGTCACCCCTGTGTTCCCTGGAGTTCCCTCCCCTTCTCGGATCGCTGCCACGGGTCCGGGTCCATAGGGGTCCCAGAAAGTGCCGTTGAGGGCACCCTCCCGGGCTAGCGCATCCGCCTGCTGGTTGCCCTGACTGCGGGGTTCTGTGGTAAACCACTGTATTGTATATTGCCACCTCTGGGTGGCGCTGTGTATGGAGGCATGCCTCAGCTGACTCCACCCACCACTGTGTGGGTTTCGTTCAGACTTGTTCAGTCACTCACGAAGAAGCATGGTCTCTTCTTAGCTAATAAAAGCCTTATTCATCTCTTCTTTCGACTCATCATCTCTTCTTCGACTCATCACCTTTTATGAAGTAATTGATAAGCGTATCAATTTTATTAGCTAAAAGTTAAATGGCGACACCTGAGGAGCAACAACAGCAACGGATACAGCAGACATTGCTGAGAGCCCTCAGACCACCACGCCTGGACCTCGACCCTCAAGATGTGGGTGCATCAGCCAAGTTTGAACACTGGCTGAGCTGCTTTGAATCCTTCCTCGCAATCTCACAGGTTACAGAGGAGGATCACAAACTGAAAATTTTGACCGCCCAGGTGAGCCATCAAGTATATATGCTAATCCGGGACTCTAATACGTACGTGGCGGCCCTCGAGCTACTAAAAGGGCAATATACGCGCCCAGTGAACACAATTTACGCCCGACACCTCTTGGGATCCCGCAGGCAGCAACCGGGAGAATCGGTAGGGGCATTTGCACGGGCGCTACTGGCACTCTGCAGAGACTGCGATTGTAAAGCGGTAACGGCTGTGGAGCACGCGCAGGGACTCGCCTGTGATGCCTTCGTCAGGGGCCTCCAGTCAGACCACACCCGGCAGAGACTGCTAGAAAGCAAGGAACCCGACCTGAAGACGGCCATTGCCCTTGCGCCCTCGTTAGAGGAGGCCCACCGAAACCTCGAGGCATACCCCCGTAACGGCGCCGAGACATGGCAATCGAAACCGTGGGACACGGGACCGCCGCCCCCGGCACCAACCGCTGCAGCGACCCAACCGAGACAGCAGCCTCCGGTAAGAACTGCTTCGATGCCCAGTAACCAGGCCCAAAAATGCTATTTCTGTGGCCAGTTAAAACATCCCAGAGCGCACTGCCCAGCTAAGACAGCTACCTGCTCGGGCTGCGGGAAGAAAGGCCATTACGCTAACGCCTGCAAGGGGAAGCCAGCCAGCAGCGCAGCGTGCGGGCCGTGGGAGCAGCCATCTTATCCGCCATTTTGTGTACCCCCGGCCGCATGGCATCCGCCGCCATCGTATCCAACGCACTCAACCGCCATTTCGTCACCGGAACCGACCACCGTCTCGGCGGATGACTATAGTGACTCACTAAGCCACATACTGGCCTCCGTGACGCTGGATCAAGGCCACCCTCACCATCTATCCAGCTCCATGATGGATATCGCGGTAAACGGCCGCGCCACCAGTTGCCTGATCGACAGCGGGAGCACAGAGAGTTTCGTCCACCCCGACACGGTACGTAGCCACTCCCTCACGATTCTGCCAACGCACCATCGCATTTCTATGGCGTCCAAGTCCCAGTCAATGGACATCAGCGGCTACTGTGTGGTGACCCTGTCAGTAGGGGGCACTGAATATCAAAAATTTAAACTGCTAGTCCTGCCCCGTCTTTGCGCTGCCGTCCTGCTAGGGTTGGATTTTCAGTGCCACCTTAAGAGTGTCACACTAGCATACGGTGGACCCCTCCCCCCACTCACAGTCTGCAACCAACAACTTTTAAATCGCCCGCTGCAAACCACCTGCAGCCTTTCCACATTAAAAGTCCCCCCCCTCCCCTGTTCGCTAACCTCACCCGCGACTGTAAACCCATCGCTACCAAAAGCAGGCGGTACAGTGCCGGGGACAGAGCTTTTATCAGCTCTGAGGTGGAGCGGCTCTTGAAGGAGGGCATTATCGAAGGTAGCACTAGCCCCTGGCGAGCCCAGGTTGTAGTCGTTAAAACCACTGCAAAACGCCGCATGGTAATCGACTACAGCCAAACCATAAACCGGTACACCCAGCTGGACGCGTACCCCCTCCCTCGCATATCTGATATGGTCAATCAGATTGCGCAATACAAAGTATTCTCCACCATCGACCTTAAGTCAGCGTACCACCAGCTGCCCATCCGCCATGAGGACCGCCAGTATACTGCCTTCGAGGCAAACGGCCGCCTCTACCACTTCCTTAGGGTCCCCTTCGGCGTCACCAACGGGGTTTCGGTCTTCCAAAGGGAGATGGACCGAATGGTTGACCAGAACGCGCTGCGGGCAACCTTCCCCTATTTGGATAACGTCACCATCTGCGGCCACGACCAGCAGGACCACGACGTTAATCTAGCAAATTTCCTCCGTACGGCCCAACGGCTGAACCTAACGTACAATAAGGAAAAATGTATGTTTCACACCAAGCGCCTGGCCATCCTCGGCTGCGTGGTGGAGAACGGAGTCATCGGGCCCGACCCCGACAGAATGCGCCCCCTAATGGAGCTACCCCTTCCCCACTGCCAAAAAGCACTGAAGAGATGCCTGGGGTTTTTCTCCTACTACGCCCAGTGGGTGCCCCTCTATGCAGACAAAGCCAGGCCCCTCATCAAAGCCACCTCCTTCCCCCTGACACCAGAGGCGTGTGCAGCCTTCACTCTTATCAAGAACGATATCGCGAAGGCCGCAATGCACGCGGTGGATGAGTCCATCCCCTTCCAAGTGGAGAGCGATGCCTCCGACTTCGCCCTAGCCGCGACCCTTAACCAGGCGGGCAGACCCGTGGCCTTTTTCTCAAGGACCCTCCAGGGCCCCGAGACGAGACACTCCTCCGTCGAAAAGGAGGCCCAGGCTATTGTAGAAGCGGTGCGTCACTGGAGGCATTACCTGGCCGGGAAACGATTTACCCTGCTCACTGACCAGCGTTCAGTAGCTTTTATGTTTAATAATAAGCAGAGGGGTAAAATCAAGAACGACAAGATCTTGAGGTGGAGAATCGAACTCTCCACCTACAATTATGATATCTTGTATCGGCCAGGGAAACTCAATGAGCCCCCAGATGCCCTATCACGTGGTACATGCGCCAACGCGCAGAGTGATAGGCTGCAGTCCCTCCACAATGACCTCTGCCACCCGGGGGTCACCAGGTTTTTCCATTTTATCAAATCCCGTAACCTGCCCTACTCCATCGAGGAGGTCAGGACCATGACCAAGAGCTGCCAAATCTGCGCCGAGTGCAAACCGCACTTCTATAGGCCGGACAGAGCAAGCCTGATCAAGGCCACCCGCCCCTTCGAACGCCTGAGCGTCGATTTTAAAGGGCCCCTCCCCTCCGCTGACCGCAATGTGTACTTCCTCAACATAGTTGATGAGTACTCCCGTTTCCCCTTTGCCATCCCTTGCCCAGACATGACCAGTACCACGGTCATCAAGTGTCTGAATGACATCTTCGCTCTGTTCGGGTTCCCCAGCTATATACATAGCGACAGGGGCTCATCGTTCATGAGCGACGAACTTCGGCAGTACCTGCTAACAAGAGGTATCGCCACGAGCAGGACCACCAGTTACAACCCCCGGGGGAACGGCCAGGTGGAAAGGGAGAACGCGACGGTTTGGAAGGCAGTCCTCTTAGCACTAAAATCTAAGGGCCTTCCGACCTCCCGCTGGCAGGAGGTCCTCCCTGCAGCGCTTCACTCCATTCGGTCACTGCTTTGTACTGCCACTAATGCGACCCCTCATGAGAAAATGTTCGTTTTCCCCCGGAAGTCTACATCGGGAACCTCGCTACCGGCATGGTTGACTTCTCCTGGGCCCGTCCTACTGCGGAGGCACGTGAGGACGCATAAAACGGACCCCCTGGTCGAGCGGGTGCACCTCCTACACGCCAACCCCCAGTATGCCTGGGTGACATACCCAGACGGGCGGGAGGACACGGTCTCCATACGAGATCTCGCACCCTCGGGTACCCCTGAATTACCACCGTTATCCCCCTTACCACCGTTATCCCCCTTACCACTGTTATCCCCCACCACCCCTCCCAACCCAACCCCTGCAGACGGCATGCCAAAGCCCCAGGAATCTTCGCCAACCACCCAGACACCAGACCCGACGTCGGATGCTGCAACACCACCGCCGCCACCACGACGATCAGGACGTCAGACAAGGCCTCCTGATAGACTTAACTTGTAGTACCCTTCACCCCGCCGGACTTCACATTAAACAAGGGGTGAATGTGGTAAACCACTGTATTGTATATTGCCACCTCTGGGTGGCGCTGTGTATGGAGGCATGCCTCAGCTGACTCCACCCACCACTGTGTGGGTTTCGTTCAGACTTGTTCAGTCACTCACGAAGAAGCATGGTCTCTTCTTAGCTAATAAAAGCCTTATTCATCTCTTCTTTCGACTCATCATCTCTTCTTCGACTCATCACCTTTTATGAAGTAATTGATAAGCGTATCAGGTTCTGTGGTGGAATGAGCCTTCACCTTGTGGATGAACACCTCCCCTTCCTCCCCCACAGCTGCTAGGATCTTTTCCAGCAAGGGCTTAACTGTTAAAGGCCGCCCGTCCGCGGAGGTATATCCGCGGCGGGACCAGATGGCGAGGTACTCCGTACACGAATTGCACGTGAACATGCTGTCTGAGCAAACCGTGTATGGGGTTGGGAAAATCTCGGGGTGGGTAACCACGTACGCCACCGCGGACAGTTCAGCCTGCTGTGCGCTCATAGTGCTGGGGAGCTTAATTGCCAGGGCAATGTTTGCCGCAGGGTCATAAACTCCACACCCTGTGAGTTGTTCGCCAGCAGATACCGTGCTGGAACCGTCTACGTAGATTTCGCGGCCTGTGGGGTGTATCCCGGCCTGTAAACCTATGTTGACCTCCCATACCCCTTCTACGGAACACCGATGGGCTGTTCCGGGGTATACCATGTTGGCTGCGAGCTTTGGCTCACAGAGGCCTTTAACTTTGAGATCCATCTGGGAAAGGAGGAGGGTCCAGCGCGCAATCCGAGCGCTGCTTACGGTCCCATCCTTAATCCTTCCATCCAGAAGCATCTTTGTGGGGGTGTGCTGGGTGAGGAGCGTGATGGGAGAGGTTCCTGTGAAGATCACTGATCTGTTCACAGCCCAATGCGTGGCCAGGAGATGCCGTTCGCAATTGGAGAAACTCCTCTCTACATCCGTGAGCACCCTGGAGGAATAAACTACCGGTCTCAGCTTGCCGTGCCGCTCCTGGAGCAGCACGGCGCTCAGGCTGTCCCCACTAGTGGCTACCTCCAGGAAAAACTCCTCTCCCCCATCTATGGCCCCTAGGGCTGGCGCGGTCTGCAGATCTCTTTTCAACTTCTCAAATGCTGTCTGGCACCCCTCATCCCAAGACCACTCGATTCCCTTGTGTAAGAGTCGGAGTAGCGGGGCTGCTGTGGCAGCATAGTCCTCGATGAAATCTCTGCAGTACCCGGTCAATCCCAAAAAGGACCTTACACCCGTTACTGTGTTGGGGATCGGCAGATCTTGTACTGATTCCCTTCTGGCCTTATCTATGGCTCTTTCTCCAGCGCGGATGGCCAGACCCAGGAATTTGACTTCCTGCTGGCCGATCTGTGCTTTCTTTGGGTTTACTTTGAAACCCTTCCTTTCTAACAGCTCCAATAATTCGGCTAATAGTGGGCCGTGCTCCTCCCTTGTGTCCGTGAACAGGAGTAAGTCGTCCACATACTGTACTATCTGGTTGGGCTGGCTAAATTCTTTTAAACTCCCCGCCATGCATTGATGGAAAATGCTGGGGCTGTTGTGAAAACCCTGTGGCAAGCAGTTCCAAGTGTACTGCTGCCCTTTGAAAGTAAAGGCAAACTTGTACTGATCCTCCCGCCGCAGCGGAATGGACCAAAAACCGTTCGAGATATCCAGCACCGTGAACGTGGTCGCCGATGCTGGAATACTCCCTATTAGGTCGGCAACTGCTGCTACCGTGGGCGCGCAGGCTGGGATGTTACTATTGAGGACTCTGTCGTCCACTGTGGCTCTCCACGAATTGTCCGGCTTCTTTACCGGCCATAAGGGGGAGTTCACGTGAGTGGCTATTGGTCTCAATACGCCCTGCTGCACCAATGAAGATATTGCGGTCTCCATGTCGGGTTCTGCCTCCTTGGGGAAGTTATACTGCTTTTGGGGTCGGATCATGGGGTCCCCGTCTACGCTGACTTCAAACCCAGTGACTCTCCCACAGTCGTGCTTGTGGGTGGCAAACGCGGTCAGATTTTCCGACACACACGCCTGCAAGTCCGTTGGGACGTTCGCTACCATGAGCTCGAGATCGTAACCTCCTGACGGCTTCATGGTGCACAGGGCCCCCTTTTCTTCCCTCCCTGGGATTACAACTACCTTACCTAAACCGCTCTCGGCTCCCCAGAGACAGTGATTTCTCAGGTCCACGAGGATCCCGTGTTCCACCAAGAAATCAGCCCCGAGGATGCCTTTTCCACCCCCCTCACTCCACTTCAATAGGATACACGTCCATGTGGTGTGGAGTGCTCCCAAATGAATGGAGAGCGGGATGGAGTACGCGCCAGCCTGTTCTCTGCCTGTGAAACCCGCTACTGAGAATGGAGCCTGGGTGGACAGAGGTGAGGCAAAAGGTCTAGCTGTGTGGATCACGGTGCACGAAGCTCCCGTATCCAACAGGTAACTACCCTTTTCCCTTTCCACCTCCATCTCCACCACAGGTCTTCTCCAGGCGTCATAGCGGAGCGGACACAAGTAGACGGGCTGCGCAGGCGTCAGTCATTTAGGTGCTTCGGTTGGGGTCTTGGGAGCGATAGGGCTGTTGGCGACTGCTACCTTCCCCTGCGAGGTCATCAGAGACCGCATAGTCTCTAAAATTGACTCAATCGTAGCGGGATCCACAACCGCACCACCTCCTGTTGCTGGGGCAGGGGCTACGGTTGGGTTTTGGGCTGGTGCTGGGGCAACGGTCTGGGCTTGGGCTTGGGCTTGGGCTGCGGGGAATCTCCCTCTATTATCCTTCCATGGATTTCTACAGTCCTTGCGCCAATGACCCTCCTTCCCACACCCATAACAACTGCTTTTGGCTTGGGGAGGGCGATTCCCCTCCTGATGCCATTCCTTTTTAGCAGAAGCTGCGGGCCTTGCCTCATGTACCTTTCCTTTTAAGGCAGGTGTTTTCCTACCCTTGTTGTTCCTGTAACTGATCGTGAGCTGATCGAGCACTACATCTTCCGTGGAGCGGGCGTTAGTGGGGTCAAACCATGCTTTGGCCTGCTCCCTCACTATTGGCAAGCAACCTGCTACCAGGCACCGGAGCCAATGAGCCCTTTGTTCATCATTTAGCACGTCCCGGTCCGGTCCTCCCGGGCAGCTGCGCCGATACACGGGCCACAACCTTCCGGCGAAAACCCGTGGGGGTTCTCCTTCTAGCTGCACTGTCTTTTCTAAACGGAGGAACGGAGTTCCGTCACCCTCTCCTATAATCTCCAGGATCTCGTCCCGTAACAACCCATATTCCCTGTGCCCTCTCTTGCTCTCGTCAGGGAGACACTGGAGGAGCGAGCTGTCCAGGGAGAACAGCAGCATCTTAGACTGTTCAACCCCGTCGCAGTCATTAACGGCTGTGGTCTGCTCCACGTCCCTAAAATGGACGGAGGGGTCTCCTGATTCAGTGAGTTTTGGGATGTGACTGATCATTTCCCTTAGCTGTCGTGCGCTATGGGGCATTATGATCTGATTCACGAGGGGTCCGTCATCGCCATTCGCTGCGTCCGGACCGAGCCTCCGGTGTCACGTGGGACACATCGGTGCCGGTCCTGACTCTGCTACCTGGGGTGGCGCTTCCTCAAGAATCTCTTCATCTACCGTCTCCGTTTCCTTTCCCGGAGTCCAAGACTCATCATAAGCAGGAGGCGCAGAGGGTTCGGGGGTTGGTTCCTGAACTATCTCTTGTGGAATCGGTCTTTTGGATTCCTTGGCTAGCAATAGCTGGCTCGCTGGTGGGTTTATGAGACACACCAACCCGTTTGCCTTGGCTAGGGCCGTTCTCAGGTCCTCTTGCTCCCGGCGGCAAGCGCTGTGGTCGGTGCTCTCAGATCTATCCTCCATGGCCATCTTATATGCTGCCCTGGCTCCCAGAAATTTTTCCTCTTGGGTCTCTATTTGCTTAGCTAGGCGGAAACACCTTTCTCTCATTCTACCTTCACAGGCCTTGGCTTCAATGACCTGACATTTTAAATACTCTACCCGGGATTCGTGGCGGTGAGTTGTGGATTGGCGTTCCTGATTCAGCGCGTTAAGCGATTCAATCAGTTTCTGACCTCCCGCAACCTTTTCCTCTACTTCTGTAAGCAACCCTTTGATCTGGGCTGTCTGTGCTACAACGACTTGGTCCAAAAGCTGGATTTGCTTCTTGTAGCACATCAGCCAGACCGCCTTTTCTACAGATTTCTTATGCTCTTTACCCTCTGTCCACTTGATGGCTGCGTCTAGCGGGCGCCTATCCCTTAATAGGTCAGATATCCATTGTTTTGTGAGGTTTACCTTTCCAAAAACATAATCCGCTATTCTTTCATCCATCACATTTAGTTTATTCAGACCTTGATCTAACACACTACTTTCCTGCTGCCAAGGTCCTGCTGCGGTCGCCATTTCTGTAGGGGGTTTCTCTTGCTCGTTCTGGTCTCCTGCCAGGCTTCGTGCAATAATTACCCTTGAGTGGTTCGACCCACTCTCCCCTACGGTTCTAGACCTTGGATTTAGATGCAGAGAACTGTAGTGCAGAGAAAGGACTCAATAGACCAGGTTGAATAGCACGAAATGGATGCTTTTATTTTCAAACAGTTTGAAGCATTACAAAATACATGTCATAGGCACAGATTAAAGTAACTACAATCATGCACAAATTTATGAACTTGACTCTATGGAAGTGGGGAACACACGGCACGTCGTAAAAGGGGAAACACATTACGATTTAACCTTACTCCCTCCCCTAATACCTAAACTAAGTTTCGACTTGAGGAACTCGGGATCATGCTCACCACTATCAGAATCGCAAAAAAGGGGGTTCGCAGTCTTTTTGGCACAACTTTCCGTCGTCACGTGGATCTGGAAACTTCTGGCACAGTTGGGTTTTTTTCTCTCTCTCTCAAGGCGGTGGGGCAGCAGACACAGCCTCGATGAGCGCTCGTCAAGGTTGAAATCCGCTAAATATTCTGTTGTGGATTTGGGTCCATGGAGGAGTCCCTGCCAACAATGGAATGTTGAGGCATGGAAGTGTTAGGCCCGGAGAGTCCTTTCTCTCCGGCCTGGATCATCGGTCCTCCTGAGGGTGTCTTCTCCTTCGGCCTGGGTCGTCGATGAGCTCCCGACAAAGTACCCGGGCCACCCTCGTCGTCTTCCCGTTGTGGCCGAGCCTTGTCTGGCAGAACACCGACCGTGTCCCGAAATGGAAGTGCTGCCTTGCACTGAAAAGTCCGTCCCGAAGCGTCCTCGAAAAGAAGAAACGTCTTGGTCGAATTCCGAAGAAGTGAAGTGAAATGTGAACGTGATCCTGCACCTGTGTAACCGTACCTGAACTCCCCTGATGGACTTTTCAATCCATAGTTATACCCTTTTGGGATAGTCTTATCTCCCGCCAAATCATAGTCCTGTCTTTGTAATAATTTTGGCGGGCAGAAATCTCTGCAGGGGCGCTTTGTCTTGTAACGGGGGCCGGTGATACCTTAACTGCCCTTCCTGGGCCGATAATGTCTTTTACTTTGTCACCGTAACTCGGTTCGTATATTGATCGGTCTGGAGATTTCCCTTGATGGCTGTTAAACGGTTTTTCCTTTGTACATTAAATGGGTTTAAGTGTTCATGCATTGTCCGCCCATATCTTGATGGGCCCCATCCTGTCTCTGAAACTGTCTTGTACTTACAATCTAATTAATATGTATGCTCAGTTCCCTGAGTTTCGTTTTCCCGATACTGGCTTTCGCGGGCTTACTGTCTTCAATCCACAAGCCTGTCTGGCTTGCAGTAACAGAAATCAAATGGTCCAGAAAACTGATCACGAGGCCCGGCGGCCATTTTGTATGCCCTTTTATCAAAGGTTTTTCTGTACAAGCTTACCTTGGTCAATACTGTCTTATTTTATCCTGTTTTCTTGCGTGATTAATGCTGAAAATTTCGAATCTTGCAAGTGGCAGATGGAATTTAATACAGAGAAGTGCGAGGTGATGCATTTTGGCAGAAGGAACAGGGAGAGGCAATATACATTTAATGGCAAATTTAAAAGAGTGTGCAGGGACAGTTGGCTCTGGGAGTTAATGTGCATAGGTCCCTGAAGGTGGTAGGACATATTGAGAGGGTGGTTAGCAAAGCATATGGGCCTAAAAATTCGGATGCTTTGCGCCTCCCGTTAGTGCCCAGGCGCAGCGCCACCAACGCCTCACGCGAGATTCAGCAGAAGGTTAGCGGCGGCGGTAACCATTAACGCCCCGCGGTAACCGTTAGTGCCCCGCGACACTGCGCCGCCGGCGATGACGTCATCACTGTGCGCAGCGCCCCGGCCGTGATCTTCGGTAGCGCCCCCTGACTTACCGCCGGACGCTATGTCCAACGGGGTCAGGGGGGGGCCTACCTGCGGCCGGGGCGGCGCTAATTAAAGGGAAGGTGCTGGGCAGCCATTTTTGTTGCTGGCCGCCTGCCAACCCCCTCTGCCGTCCCCCTCCTTCTCTGAAGCTCCCCGGTGGATTGCCGGCTGCACTCCGTGAGCCCGGCACTTCTCGAGTGCCGGGTTCTTTTGCCGACACTCCGATCCCTGGTGGCCCAGCTGGGCCTCAGGTCGCGCTGCACTAGGCCCCTCCCCTTTAAGAAGGGGAGGAAGGCCTGCAGTACCGCGGCACGTTGCGCCGCGATATTCACTCGCAGCGCCCCAAGAGGGAGGTGGGGTGATTCTAGTAGCACCCCGCTTCCCTCTTGGGGTGCTACTGATGAATTTCAGCCGCGGGGGCGCTAATTGTTTTGGGGTGCTAAAAGTAGCGCCCCGGCGAAGTTAGCACCCCAAAGGGGGCATAACTCAATTTTTCTCCCTTGGGATCTTGGGTTTCTTAAATAGAGGTAATGAGTACAAAAGTAGAGAAGTTATGCTGAATCTTTATAAAGCGCTGGTTAGGCCACGACTGGAGTATTGCGTCCAGTTCTGGTCACCACACTTTAGGAAGGATGTGAAGGCACTTGAACGGGTGCAGAGGAGATTTACCAGAATGTTTCTGGGGATGGGAGATCTTAGCTACAAGGACAGGTTGGAGAAGCTGGATTTGTTTTCATTAGAGCAAAGGAGGTTGAGAGGTGATTTGATAGAGGTGTACAAGACTATGACGGGTTTGGATTGGCTAGACGGGGAAAGGCTGTTCCCACTAGTTGATGGTACAAGGACTAGGGGACACAGATTTAAGGTTTTGGGCAAGAGATACAGGGGGCATGTGAGGAAAAACTTTTTTACGCAGCGAGTGGTGAGGACCTGGAACTCACTGCCGATGGAAGTGGTGGAGGCGGAGACATTCGGGGAAAAATTCAGTTGTTTGCGCCTTCCGTTAGCGCCTTAATAGGGCACTAATGGGGTGCAAAGCAACTCGCGCCCGGGCACGGCGATATTTGCACCATTCGCAAAATTAACTAGACATTTTGCGGCGGCGCTAAATACTACCGCCACGATCTCCTGCGCCGGCAGATTGTGACGTCAGTCGAGTGCGCAATGCCCCGGTAGCGCCCGGGACTGGATATTGAGTGACACCCCCTGCCTTACCGCCTGCCGCTAGCAACGACAGGTTGAAGGGAGCGTTTTGCAGTCAAAGGGACTAGGGGAGCGCTATTTAAAGGCGACCGCTTCCTGCCTTTTTTTGTTAGTGACATTTTTGCACCACGTATTCTGAGAGAGAGAGAGAGACTTCTGGAGAGATTCAACGCTGTGTGAAGGAGTTTTGGGTAGTGAGCAGCACTTTGCAGGTTCATTTTGATTTGCCCTTCCTTGCTTCGCCAGCGCTCTGAGGTAGCGCCTCACTGCTCAGCCTTTGCGCCTTAAGTCAGGTGTGAAGCGCCTGATTTAGTGCTCCAATCACCTCCAGGGGCGATAAAAGCCAAGTTTGCCATCGGAGGCAATAATTAGCACCAGGCGCTAAACTTTGCGCACGGCCGATAATCGCGCCCCAAATGGGGCGATACCGAATTTTCCCCCCTCAATATTTTCAAGGGGAGACTAGATAGGCACTTAAGGGAACTAAACTTGCAGGGCTACGGGGATAGAGCGGAGGACTGGGACTGACTGGATTGCTCTACAGAGAGCCGGCACGGACTTGATGGACTGAATGGCCTCCTTCTGTGCTGTTATGACTCTATAAGACTCATTGTAGTTCAGAACAGCTCCTTGTAAGGGAAGCACCAAGAGTCAGTTCTGAAAAGTGTGCTGCAGTGTTATATAAATTCAAGAGCTCTTTCTCTCTTCATCCCTTTTCCCTTTCTTTCTTTTTTTTCTTTCTCTCTTTCCTGCTTTCTTCAAACTTGATGGTACCAGGCACTGTGGGCCTTGAGCCCTTCACTCACGTTTCTCACTATAGCCTTTAAGCAGAGTTGAGACCATTTCAAAGCAACATTTCCAATCCATTGGAGACTGAAAATTCACCAGAATTCACAGCAGTGACTCGGAAAAATGACAGACAATGCGTTTCACTTCATGATTTTAGTTTATTGCTCATCATGGGGCAACAGTTTTGACGTTCTTTCCTTCTATTAGTTGTTGGCCATGGTCTGGAAGAAAGGAGTTAAAAAGTAGTTACAACACTCGCCTCTCAAATGAATGCATAAGTATGTGTGAATGGGTCTTGAAGGTGAGACGTCCTCATGTGTAACTGTTCTATAATATATGAAGTACCCAACCTCTCTTGCTTTTCTGTGTTTTGTTAGTAGTATTAATGCATCCCTAGTATTACTGCATCCTCATGTTGTTGAAATCAATACCCATCTAACTCCTTCTTCCCCTAGACCTTAAAAACACTCCATGCACTTTCCCCTGCCACTAGCCCCGATTGCCTGAAATTCCGGCCCCTGCCTCTCGGCACTCCCAGTGCAGCATGAGTGTGCCGCCTCCTCGCAGGGATGCTGCAATGCTCACCTCGGAGGTTGGTGCCATGGAACTGGCATGGAGGACCACCATCCTCGTGACCATCTCGTGTGGCACCGTCTCCACTTCAGCAGCCATCAAATGCTTGCCCAAACCTTGGGTTTCCATTCCCTTCATTTTTGCCCATCTCCTCTTAGTCCCCTATCCCTTCAGCCTTGGCGAATGGGTTGAGATGCCTTTTTGCAGCTCTCCAAAAGCTTTCAGAATTTTTGTCAGCCTATTATGACACTCCCTTTTAATTGTCTCCATCCCTTTAAGTTTCACTTACAAGCATAAATAGAGGATTAATAGTAGAAGCATAAAGGGGAGATTCGAAAGAACTTGGTTCATCAGGAGAATTTTTAGGACATGAAATGCATTACAAGTGGCTATTATAGTCACGCGTAGGGCCAACGAAAGTGCCGGTTTCGTGCATGCGCTGGAAACCGGAACTTCCGTTCCCTTGAAGGAAGGGGTTCACAGGTCAAACGCGTGCGCCGGAGAGGCAGCGCGTACGCCTGGAACTTTTGTTTTTTTTACAGGTTTCTCCGGGAGGGTAAGTCTCCAGCAGCTGCGTGTTTAAAAAGCAGACGCAAAGCCTGCTTTTAACAAGGTAAGTGGTGAATTAAATAAAATTAAAACATTTTTTTCACAGGTTTATTATTTTTAAATACTTTAAAGAAAGGTAAGTTTATTTTTAGCTCTGTTAAAAACTGTAATTATTTTTTTTTTTTAAGTTTAAATTATTGTTTAAAATAGTTATTTTATGTAATTTATAGTTATTTTAAAAATGTGATTTTTAAAAAATTTATTTGAAGTTTTAGTTAGGTTTTGGGGCCGATCACTATTCATAGATTTGACAGGTCTTCCTGTCAAAGCTATGAATAGAGATTCCCTGCTACGATTGGCTCTCCATGGCCCACGTGATCCCAGGGGACGCTTTGAACTACTGCGCCCCTGGGATACGCAAGCAGCTGGAGGAGGCCCAGGATCGGAATCCCACACGGGCCCACAACACAACGGCAGGCACGCTAGGTAAGTGCAGGTCGGGGGCTTGCACCCGCGGGAAGCCTCCGACCCGAGTGTCTGGGCCATAATTGGAAATTAAAAATACTAAAGGGTAAAGGAAATGGGATTAGAGTAAACACAGGCAAAGGCACAATAGGACGATAGCAAAATACTGCAGATGTTGGAAATCCGAAATAACAACAGAAAATGCTGGAAAAACTCAGCAGGTCAGGCAACATCCGTGGAGAGAATAGACTGGGTGGCTTCCTACTGTGCTGACATTTCTTTGATTCTATGATTTTGAGCTCTGTAATAATAAGAGACGTATTTCTGTTGCTTCCTACTTGGAAATGATACTTACCTGAGTAATCCAGTAATCGAAGGCTGATACCCGAGTCCAGACAGTAGGTTTCTTTATGGTGTTGCATCCCAAACTTGACACAAAGCTGGTCACACCATGGACGTACCACAATCCGTCAGCATTCTTGCAGTGCAATGGTCCACCAGAGTCTCCCTGCAAAAAAAATGAGGCAAAATGTTTCAAGAAGTTTTGCTGAATTTCTTCTTTTTTTAATTCCCTCCTCTCCAGAAGGTGGCAACTCAAGTTAGAGCATGACTCCACGAGGGCTGGAAGATCTCCAAAATACCTTGCTGAAGAGGGCATTTTCCATTTGTGAGCATAGAGAGTGAATGTTGGCAGGCTATTATTTCACGAATGATTGTGACCAAAAAAAAGCATTTTTGTTTAAGATTTAACGTGGTATCGACCTCTTTAGTTGTGTAACAGTATATAAGGCATCAAAAATCAGAAATCATGTCCCAACCTAATTTGATTCAACTTTTGGAGATTTTAGTTGGATTGTCTTTGTCTGATGTCTGAAAAAGGGGCCAACACATTCAATTCAAATACAAACATCTTGTAGAATTTGTTTCAATATGTGTTTGATTGGTAACTTTAAAATTGTTCATAGCAGTTATTTAAATGTGTTTGGTCCTGGGCTCCTTTTTAAAGTTATTTATCAGTATGTCTTGTTGAAATTGGAGAGTCTGTCTGAATCCTTCAAACAATTAGGTAGATGGTGAAAAAGAAAAAGGAATCATTACTTGTAGTTTAGTGCAGCAGTTGCAAATTATTTACTATTTTGTATTACACAGGAGTTAGCTAAGTTTTATAACAACTGAAAAAAAAGTGTTTACTACTACTGCTCATCTCTTTTATTTTTAATAGATTTGTCACTTAAAGCCTGAATGAAAATCTAGTGCAATGTTATTCTGTTGCCTTCTGAATGCAAGGAGGATCCCATGGGATCAGGTGATAAAATCAATAGTTGAAATATGCTGAAGCGACTTCTCTGTTCATTCCCCGAGCATGCTAAGAATCTACCTAGATATCTGGGCACGTGAAAACACTTCCTCTGGGACAGAACATAGGAACAGGAGTAGGCCATTGAGCCCCTCGAGCCTGTTCTGCCATTGAATGAGATCATGGCTGATCTGTCACCTAACTCCATCTACCCGCCTTTGCCCCACATCTCTTAATACCTTTTGTTAACAAAAATCTATCAATCTCAGACTTAAAATTAACAATTGACCCAGCATCAATTGCCGTTTGCGGAAGAGAGTTCCAAGCTTCTACCACCCTTTGTGTGTAGAAGTGTTTCCTAATTTCACTCCTGAAAGGTCTGGCTCTAATTTTTAGACTATGCCCCCTAGTCCTATATTCTTAACCTACACCCCTTAACCTTCTAAATTCTAGGGAATACAACCCTAGTTTGTGTAATCTCTCCTCGTAATTTAACCCTTGGAGTCCGGGTGTCATTCTGGTAAACCTACGCTGCACTCCCTCCAAGGCCAATATATCCTTCCTAAAATGTGGTGCTCAGAACTGCTCACAGTATTCTAGGGAGGAAAAATTTGTTTGATTTGCGCCTCCCATTAGCTCCCTAAGAGGGCGCCAATGGGCTGCAAAGCAACTAGCACCCGGGCGCGGCGCTGCTAACGCCTCCCGCGAAATTCAGCGGGAGGTTAGTGGCGGCGGTAACCGTTATCGTCCTGCGGCGCTGTCCCTCTGGCGATTACGTCATCGCCGTGCGCAGCACCCCGCTCGCTCACCAGCCACGATCTTCGGTAGCGCCCCCTGCCTTATCGCCGAGCGCTATGTCCGACAGGGTCAAGGGGGCATACGTGCAGTCGGGGAGGCATAAATTAAAGGGGAGATGCCGGGCGGCCATTTTTGTTGCTGGCCGCCTGCCAGCACCTGCCCCCATTGCTGTTCCTGGCCTCCTGTGCAGTCTCCCCACGGGTTGCTGGCTACGCTCCGTGAGCCCGGCACTTCTCGAGTGCCGGGCTCTTTTGCCAGCACTCCGATCCCTGGTGGCCCAGCTGGGCCACGGGTCGCGCTGCACTAGGCCCCTCCCCTTTAATAAGGGGAGGGAGGCCTGCAGTACTGCAGTGCGACGTGCCGCAGCATGTGACGTTGCGGCACGTAATGCCGCGATATTCCCTCGCAGCGCCCCAAGAGGGAGGCAGGAGGTTTCCAGTAGCGCCCCGCCTCCCTCTTGAGGCGTTACCAGTGAATTTCGTTCGCGGGGGTGCTAATTTTAGCGCCCCGGCGAAGTTAGCATCCCAAGGGGGGCACGACCCAATTTTTCCCCCTAGGTATGGTCTAACCAGGGCTTTGTATAGCTGTGGCATAACTTCTACCCCCTTGTATTCTAGTCCTCTAGATATAAAGGCCAGCATCCCATTACCTTTTTTGATTATTTTCTGTACCTGTTCATGATATTTTAATGATCTATGAACCTGGACCCCAAGTCTCTTTGGACATCCACTGTTTTTAGCTTTTCATCATTTAGGAAGTAACGCGTTCTATCCTTTTTAGCTACAAAGTGGATGACCTCACATTTGCTTACATTGAAATTCATTTGCCACAGTTTTTCCCATTCACTTAATCTATCAATATCCCTTTGTAATTTTATGCTTTCATCTAAATTGCCGCCTATCTTTGTGTGATCGGCAAATTTGGATATATGACTTTCTATGCCATCATCTAAGTCGTTAATAAATACAGTAAATAGTTGAGGCCCCAACACAGACCCCTGCGGGACACCACTAGTCACATCCTGCCCATTATCCCTACTGTCTGTCTCCTGCCACTCAGCCAATTTCATAACCAGGTCAATAATATGCCCTCAATTCCATCGGCTTCTACAGTCTCTTATGTGGGACTTTATCAAATGCCTTCTGGAAGTCCATATAAATAATATCAATAGACAGCCCCCTGCTCACCTACGCGAGTAGTCTGAAACACAGAAGCCAAAAATACTTTATGTAAAGAAACCCCCCAATGGTTCACCTGATGTCAACTTACAGTGGACTTCACTGCACAGCAATCAGAAGTGGAAACCCCCTGGTTCATTGATCTCCTCCCTGGTCTAGATCAGCCACTGAGCCCGGACCATGGATCGAGGCTGGAACCATCTTGGTCTGGATGGCTCCATACCACACTACACAATGGGGTTGAAATTCCCTCATCAGTTCCACCTGATTCCCGACGTAACTCCGGCGGGAGTCCGATGGAACCACTCGGAAAAGTACTGGGTGCTGAATATGCCCGGTTGGGAAATTCCGGTCAGCCTTGGGGGTGGGATCTACCTACTGGTGGGAATTCCCATTTCCCAAGCCCATAACGGACCTGGTGTAAGACTGGAGGCCAGTATGGCCCCCAGTAGGGTGTAAGTGGGCTCCACTGGGTGGGAGGGTGGTCTCGACTGCTGAATATGGGTAATATATATTTTTTTAATTGGCCCTTTTACACAGGGGGCAACTGGATGGGCTCTTGGGAGGGGGTGGCCCTGGGCACCCTCATGGCAGCCAGGCATCAGAGCTTCCAGCAGTATAGGGCTGGCGGGCAATCAAGATGTGCCCACAGTGGCATGGGCTCCATGCGAATGAAGTGCCCTCCAACTGACTGTGCAAATTCTGGTGTGGTCAGCACTGGAGGTAATTGCTGGGATCTAGGCCCATGATTTTTGGAGCCAGTACCTTTACTCACTGGGCCACCAGGCCTATTGGAACTTTCACATCACATGGTTTTAGGTTGTGGGTTGGTGTCTGGTGCCCACAATCAACTATATAGTCAGACATGTCTCATCCCTCACCTCAGTGAGCACACATAAATCTCTAGAATAATTACGTACATTACATCCGGACTTTTCAGCACCTCCGGCACAAACCATGGTAGTTTTCACAATGCTGCCCCACCAGTCTCTTTGGCTGCAGTGATCATAGTCAATCACTGGTAAATAAGCTTGTTGTAGCTTTCCTGGAAGTGGCCCATTAGCTGTAAAGATCCAGATAAAAGGTTTTAAGTCAATCTGATAAACAGTCAAATATATTCATGAACAAGAATATAAGAGCACCTGTAAAAGTTGGATTAAAAGTATGACCCTGTGCTAAACTGGCCTGATGTCACCATTCCTTGGTGTGGCAATGGGTTGATTCCCACCATTCCCTTCGTGGAAAAGATTCACTTTAGCCGCGCTAACTGGCTTAGATGTTTTCTGTTAGGGGAAAAGCGAATACTGGAGAATGAAGGAACACTGCCTTCAACATATGGCTTTACAGCTGAACACAGAACGGCACTGGAAGAGACTTGGGAATACACTACCTACTCTCATCCATGTCATTGTCATCTCCAGATCCGACTATTCCAATGCTCTCCTGGCTGATCTCTCATCGTCCATCCCCCTCTGTAAACTTCAACTCATTCAAAACTTGGCTGCCCACACCAGGTCCCATTCACCCAACACCCCTCTGCTCCCTCACCTACACTGGCTCCCAGCCCTCAACACCTCCAGTTTAAAATTGCCATCCTCACGTTTAAATCCCTCCATGGCATCGCCTCTCCCTATCCCTGTAACCTCCGCCACCCTACTACCTCCCCCCACCCCACCCCCGCAAAGTCTCCATTCCTCTAACTCTGGCCTTTCATGCGTTCCCCCGTCCCTTTGCCCCACCATTGGCAGTCGTGCCTTCAGCGACCTGGGCCTCACCCTCAGGAATTGCCTCCCTAAACCCCTCTGCCTCTCTTCCTTTAAGACCCTCCTTAAAACCCAACTGTTTGACCAAGCCTTTGGTCACCCCTTTTAATAGCTTCTTCTTTGGCTTGGCGTTCATTTTTTTTGGATTGCTCCTCCGAGAAGCACCTTGAAACATTTTTCTACGTTAAAGGCGCTACATAAATGCAGTTTGTTGTTGTTGGATTTCCACCAATCCAGTTTTTTTTTCCAGTGGGCTCTCCAGAAATTGCTAAAATGGGAACCAGAAGTCCATTTTGACCCCACTTGTGATGTGGGCGACATTTAGCTCTTGAGGTCTCCAATCAACTTCCAGCGAAACAAACGTCAGAGCTTGACCTTTGACCTCACCACCCCGCCCCAGCCCGATCCTGACCCTGTTCAGTTTTAAAAGCTGCAAATTCCACACTCAATCAACAACTTGGCATAGCATGGAAAAACCTGAGGGGGACGAGAGAGAAAAAATCTTTGAAGGTTTGTGCAGACTTACTGTAGAGTCGCCCCCATCCAGTAATGTAGCAGTAAGAGTTACTGGGAAGAATATACCCAGAAGGAGGAATACAGGCGATCTGAACTTTGTCATTCAAGTACGCAGGCTTTGAGAGCTTGATCAAAGTGATATCATTCCTTTAAAAGAGTAGAAATTCCTGCTTAATGTTCTATCATGTAAGCATTTTTAAACCTTGTTTCCCTTTGGCATGAAATTTTAAGCAATGCCATTTTGGCACCCTGTGGTCAAATAGCCTGCTTCACACATGAATAATGACCACTTGACTGAACTGTATCCCAGCAAAGCGTGAAATACCTTCAGGAGATAAGATGGGGAAGGAAGGGAAGGAAAAAGGAAAACATGGGCCCGTAATTTCCGACTGGAGGCGTCCTGCGTGCGGATACCTCCTATCAGAAAAAAATCTACGAACTTACCTGCGGGTTCCCGGGGTCCGGACATTTCCGATCCTGGGCCTGTCCACAGTCGAAATGCGCAGGGCCCAGGTATCCCGGGGCGCAGGCGGTTCGCAGTCATCCCTGGGATCACGTGGGCCAGGCCAGCCAATGGGAGAAGGGAATCTCCCTTCATACTTTTGACAGATAGACCCGTCAAAAGTATGAATGGGGATCACTGAAAAAAGACACTAAAACATTGTTAATTTTTTTTTAAACATCCATTTTTAAAATGAGCTAAAATTACATTAAATTAAATATTTTAAACAAAAATTTACTTTTTTGAAAAAAAAATTAAAGTTTTTTATGGGGTATTTTTAAATTATAAATGAGTGAAATTTTTAAAAACTCTTATGCTGGTAAAAGCAGTGCTTACGCTTGCTTTTACCAGGCGTAAGAATTTTTAAGGGTTTTCAGCGGGCGGAGGTTCTCCAGAAAGCGGAACTCTCCGCCCGCAGAGGCCCTTCTCCAGGGCAGGCGTCCGATCTGTCAAGAGGATTCTTGACAGATCGGAAATGCCAGTTTTCAGCGCATTCACATGCCTGAAACCAGCATTTCCAATGTCCCTACGGGTGTGTACACAGCCCGTACACACCTGTAGGCATCGGAAAATATGGGCCATGGATAAAGAGAAGTCCATTTGGTCCATCAAGCCCAATCCTTTCACAGGCTGTGCAGAATCGATCCCATTGTGGACACTACTAGACTTCTTCGGAGGAGGAAAGGTTCTGTAAATTTCTCCTGCTGCCCCAAAGTTAAGTCAAACAGAAATCCAGGCCACCTCTCTAACCTTTACCTCTTATGCTATATTCATCCCTGACTGGTTCCTTCTTTGGTGTGATAGTTCCATGGTCCCAGCAGCTCAGGTGCCATCTTGCTCCACACAGAATTCAATGAGGTAAATTTTGGTCTGAGCCTATTTTCGAGCCCAGAACCGGTGCTGCGCGCACAGCACTCACACAAACAGAGAGGCCAAGGCCGTCCTAAGATTAGGCCAGGGGCCTTATCTACATACTCAACAGAGGCTGTCCTACTACTAAATTGTATGTTTTGCGCCCATTATGCGCTTGAAAAATGGGCGCAACCTAAACCAATTTCTACCCTAATTATCTCTATCTGTACTTATCCTTATATGCCTCAATCCTAATTGATATTATCCAAATCTTTGTCAATCTAAACACATTTTACATTAAACCTTTGGACACTTTTGTTGACCATCCACTCCAAAGAGTCAGTACTCCGTGACAGAAAAGAAATTTCTTATCATCTCCAGTCTTATTTGGGGACAGTTGACTTTAATAATCTTTTCTTCTAGTTCTGTGTGCACAATTAAAAATGAAATAACTTAGTTCCATCTATATCACCTCTGCCTCTCAGCATTTTAAAGAACTGGATCAAATCCCCTCTCTATTTTCTTTTCTATGAAAAAAAAACAAGTTCAGTTCTGTGAGCCTGTCTTCGTAACTTCAAATCATCCTGGTTGCTCTTTTCTGACCCCATCACTGTTTCCTACATTACAACAGTGACTACACTTCAAGAGTACTTCATTGGCTGTAAAGCGCTTTGAGGTTGTGAAAGGCACTGTATAAATGCAAGTCTTTCTTTCTTTAGGGCACATGAATATTCTAAATGTGCCCTTACTAGTAAGGATAAAAAGAAAATCCTCAAATGCTGGAAATGCAAAAGCACAAAATATTGGAAAAACACAGCAGGCCACACAGGATCGGAAAGCAAAGGAACGGTGCACCGATATAAAGCAAAAAGATAGGTAGATAGGTTAACAGAACTGCCGTGGTTGGGGACAGCCCTTTATAGCAGAGTTGTCCAGTCGCATTGTCTTCATGGACCACATAGGAGTGCACCATGGAGCCTTGATCCACGCTTAAAGTTTAAATCCATGTTCCTATCTATTTGCTTATTTAAATGGAACAAATAGGTGAGTTTGATATATAAGCGTAATTAGAACTGAGTTGCTTGAACTACGACTAGCGGTTGCCAACTCTCCAGGAATGTCCTGGAGTCTCCAGGAATTAGTCTCCAGAAGCAACCCGGACGAAAAATTATAGGGGCGTTAAAAAAAAATAGCATGTTTGTTTCATTTTGCGCCATGAGGATGGACCTGTCGGGTGAGCAATGGCGGGAGCGTGGGGGCGGGGCGGAAGACCATGTGATGAATCCTCCTGGATTGTGTCCAACCAGTGTCCAACCGTGTCCAATCAGACAGTGAAATCTATATTTTCAACACTTTACCTTATTGGACAGATCTGTGCACACCTTGAGAAGTGACTTACTGAGTTCTAGTGAATGTTGAGACATTCAATGGCCCAGAAATTCGGGTCCCCACGGGTGAGTATGCACGGGGTACTCACCCGTAGGCCCAATGGAAGTGCCGGTTTCGTGCATACCTACGCATGCGCGGGAAACTGGAACTTCCGTTCCCTTAAAGGAAGGGGTTCAGAGGTGGAACGCGTGCGCCGGAGAGGCAGCGCGTGCGCATGGAACTTACATTTTTTTTCCAGGTTTTTCCGGGAGGGTATGTCTCCAGGAGTTACACATATAAAAAGTAGGTGCAAGGCCTACTTTTAACAAGGTAAGTGGTGAATTAATTAAAATTAAAACATTTTTTCCACAGGTTTATTATTTTTAAATACTTTAAAGTTTATTTTTAGCCCCGTTAGAAAATGTAATTAATTTTTTCAAAAATTAAAATTATTGTTTAAAATAATTATTTTATATAATTTATAGTTATTTTAAAAATGTGATTTAAAAATTTTTTTATTTGAAGTTTTAGTGATGTTTTGGGGCTTATAGTATTTATGGTTTTGACAGCTCTTCCTGTCAATTTTATGAATGGGCATTTCCCTGCTACCATTGGCTCTCCATGGCCCACGTGATCCCAGGGGACGCTTCGAACTAGCTGCGCTCCTGGGATACGCAAGCACTGTGCACCGCAGTTGGAGGAGGCCCAGGATCGGAATCCCACGGAGGCTCACAGCTCAACGGCCGGTGTGCTAGGTAAGCGCTGGTTGGAGGCTTGCACCCGCGGGAAGCCTCCGACCCGAATTTCTGGGCCAATACTTCTCCGCCACCACCACCCCCTCCACTATAGTGATGAGTGTGCATGGAATGGCTTGGACATTAAAGGGGTGCTTCATGGTGCTGGTGTGGGATGGTGTCAACCTGGCACATCATGTGGCAGCCAGGGTTTACAGCGTCGAGTGAAATAAATCTGGCCATGGTGATGCCACTGCTGGTCTCCTGGGCAACAATGTTATCAGGGGCTGATGCCCTGTGTCCAGTGCAGCATCAGGTGATGGCGGAGAAGGTTGGATGTTGTTGGTAATGTTGGTGTGCCTGGTGATGTTGGTGCTGGGGCTGATTGTGGAGGGATTCAGAGGAACAAGGTCTGATTTTTTCAAGGGCGCCGATGTTGCTGCAATAGATGACAGAAGCGATCTGTCAGTGGTGAGAGAGGTTGTTCCAATGAGGTGGCACTGGACATACAGTTGGATCTAAACACTTGCAAGCTAAAGAAATCTCTATATGTCTTACAAATGCAGCAACAACAGTTTCTGCACTCTGAAACTGACCATCTGCAACATGGCATCCTTTACACCACTTCTGCAGCTGTCAGCTTATCAGAAACATCAGAGCAGACTCAACTCACGCCTGGGTGAGCTGGTGTGTTCCCCGAGCAGCGGGTAACCCGTGGGGGAGAACGTAAAATTGGAAGGAAACCTCAAAATAGCATTAAATTGGCTGTTAACAAGCCATTTAATGATCTCAATTGTCTCCCCCGCCGCTTGGTGTCGGGTCAGTTCTCCGCTCACAGACCCGGCACCTGGTTTCCTACCCGCTGTCAATCTTTGCTAATTCGACAGTGGACCCGCCTCCAAACCCGCACTCTGAGCGCTGGCAAAATCCAGCCCTTAACCTACACCCCTTAAGCTTCTAAATTCCATGGAATACAACCCTAGTTTGTGTAATCTCTCCTCGGAATTTAACCCTTGGAGTCCAGGTGTCATTCTGGTAAACCTACGCTGCGCTCCCTCCAAGGCCAATCTATCCTTTCTAAGGTGTGGAGCCCAGAACTGCTCACAGTACTCCAGGTGTGGTCTAACCAGGGTTTTGTATAGCTGCAGCATAACTTCTACCCCCTTGTATTCTAGTCCTCTAGATATAAAGGCCAGCATTCCATTAGCCTGCTTGATTATTTTCTGTACCTGTTCATGACATTTTAATGATCGATGTACCTGGACCCCCAAGTCTCTCTGGACCTCCACTGTTTTTAGCTTTTCACCATTTAGAAAGTACCCTGTTCTATCCTTTTATGTCCAAAGTGGATGACCTCACATTTGCCCACATTGAAATCAATTTGCCACAGTTTTACCCATTCACTTAATCTATCAATATCTTTTTGTAAATTTATGCTTCCATCTACACTGCTTACAATGCCGCATATCTTCGTGTCATTGACAAATTTTGATATGTGGCTTTTCTATCCCATCATCTAAGTCGATAATAAATACGGTGAATAGTTGAGGGCCCAACCCAGATCCCTGCGGGACACCACTCATCACATCCTGCCAATTAGAGTACCTGCCCATTATCCCTACTCTCTGTCTCCTGCCGCTCAGCCAAGTTCCGAACCAGGTCAATAATTTCCCTTCAATTCCATGGGCTTCAATCTTAGTTTCCATGATGTATTGAAACAAACAAGAACATATTAAGGATATGCAACAATAATGAGGAAGGCACTTGCGTATAGGTGCTGGGACTTACCCGCATGCAACACAGTTGATATTCCACGCTGGGTGAATGACGAATTTGGCAGGGCTTATAACCTGCTCTCCCCCCTCGTTAACAGTCAAGTCGTAGTCTCCCAGCACCACACGGTAAGTCTGTCCCGTGCTAGGAACAAAGAGCAGAATCAAATCTAAATCACATTTGCTTCAGGGACATAACAAATCATGGAGGAGGAGGGAAGAAAACGCTTTGATAGTAGTCGTACTCACCTGATACAGTGGCCTGCAGTCATAACCCAATTGGCAGAAATTAGAGTTCCACCACAAGTGTGATAAAATGAACCGCCAGATTTGACTTGCAAAGAAATCTAACAGTAAACAAAATTATAAGTTAGGGTTTTATTTCTCTGTAACATATTGCCATGTGCATTTTTTTCTTAACTGATGGGTAATCCTTATCGGCGATGCTTCCCTCACCTCTAGTTTCTAACCTCTTTCTCTCACAACCTTTCTTGTCGCTTTTCCATTCTTATCTATCCAGTTGTAGACAGAGAATCACCTGCAATGGCTTCTCTTCCCACTCCTGCTCCCGCACCCGCACCATTACCTCTAGAGTCCCCCAAGGATCTATCCTTGGCCCCCTCCTAATTCTCATCTACATGCTGTCCCTCTGCGACATCATCCGAAAACACAAGGTCAGGTTCCACATGTACGCTGACGACACCCAGCTCGACCTCACCAACACCTCTCTCGACCCTTCCACTGTCTCTGATTTGTCACACTGCTTGTCCGACATTCAGTACTGGATGAGCAGAAATTTCCTCCAACTAAATATTGGAAAGACCGAAGCCATTGTCTTTGTTCCCCGCCACAAACTCCATTCCCTAGCTATCGATTCCATCCCTCTCTCTGATCACTGTCTGAGTCTGAAGCAGCCTGTTCGCAACCATGATGTCCTATTTGACCCTGAGACGAGCTTGTGACCACATATCTGTGCAATCACTAAGACTGCCTAATTGCACCTCCGGAACATCGCCCGACTCCGCCCCTACCTCAGCTCATCTGCTGCTGAAACCCTCATCCATACCTTTGTTACCGCTTGACTATTCCAACGCACTCCTGGCCGGCCTCTATTCTTCCATCCTCCATAGATTTAAGCTCATCCAAAACTCTGCTGCCCACATCCGAACTCGCACCAAGTTCCGTTCACCCATCACCCCTGTGCTCGCTGACCTACACTGGCTCCCAATTGAGCAATGCCTCAATTTTAAAATTCTCATCCTTGTTTTCAAATCCCTCCATGGCCTCGCCCCTCCCTATTGCTGTAACCTCCTCCTGCCCTACAACCCTCTGAGATACCTGGCTTCTATGCCCTCAGCTGCCTGATCCCTAAGCTCTGGAATTCCTTCCCTAATCCTCGCCGCCTCTCTACCTCTCTCTCCTCCTTTGAGAGGCTTCTTAAAACCTACCTCTTTGACCAAGCTGCCCTAATATCTCCTTAATAAAAACAGAAAATGCTGGAAATATTCAGCAGGTCAGGCAGCATCTGTGGAGAGAGAAACAAAGTTAACGTTTCAGGTCGATGACCCTTCTGACCTGAAACGTTGACCCTGTTTCTCTCTCCACAGATGCTGCCAGAGCTGCTGAGTAGTTCCAGCATTTTCTGTTTTTATTTCCCTTACTTGGCTTGGTGTCAAATGTTGTTTGATAACGCCCCTGCGAAGCGCCTTGGGACACTATACTACATTAAAGGTGCTATATAAATGCAAGGCGTTGGTGTTGTTGTTTTCCTCTCTTTAGTAAATGCTGCTCTGCACTTTCCCCCTTGTTTCTCCCAGGTGTCCACTCCGCTCAATTAGTAGCGGTCTTGCTTCTGAAAGAGGTGATTAGCTCAAGCCCCATTCCGGGACCTGACCACCGAATCTAGGCCGACACAGCAGTGCACTTGCGCATTGTCAAGGAGGCTGCTCTTTTGGGTGCGTTGTGAAAGTGAGGCCCCATCTGCCTGTTCCAACGGCTGTAAAACATCCCATGGCGGTATGTGTAGAAGACCTATGTCCTGGTGCCGGGCCTGACATAGCTCCCTCAGCCACCACCAGAACTGGTCAACTTGACTTGCTGTTTACGTGACATTGCTGTGTGCAAATTGGCTGCTGTGCGCAAATTGGCTGCTGTGCGCAAATTGGCTGCTGTGCTTGCCCGCATAACAACAGTGAGTGCACTTCAAAAATAATTTATTGGTTGTGAAGCACTTGGAGACATCCTGAGAATGAACTATATAAATGCGAGTTCATTCTGCCTTTCCTAAGCTCCAAACACATCACCCTACTTTCCTCTTTCCTACATGCACACTTAGGGCGCGATCTTGCCAGCCCTGGGGAGGCGGGTATGGAGGCGGGACTGACGGAAAAATGGCAGAATCTGGGGGTGGGTGCCCAACCCGCCCCCAACCCGCCTCCGTGCCATCTTCCCAGGAGGCGGGTAGCCGACCCGCGCCGGGTCCCGTCTCCTTGGAGGCAGGAAGGGGATTAGTGCCACTTATCTGCCCGTTAACAGGTAGTTAACAGGCAGATGAGAGAATTATCCCCATTTTACCCAACACAAGTGCGGGCTTCCCAAAGGCTCCGAACCCCGCCAGGATCACCGAGGTGAGCAGTGGGTCTGCGGGGGTCGGAGGGGTGCAAAAGTGCGCTGTGGAGATAAGTGATGGGTGCAAGTGTGGAGAGGTAAGTATGTGAGGTGAGTGGAAAGTGATAGAAAATGTTTAATTACCTTTGTTTCTTCCTGCAGGCTTCAAGAGTTGGGTATGCGGAGATACTCGTACCTCCGCGGCAGAGATGACAGATGGCCGCTGCATTCTCCAATGCAGCACCCATCTAATTTCCGCTAAACAAAGAGGTTTGATGAGTCTTGAATTCAACAACTCATCAAACTACAGAGAATGTCAGTGTTTGACAGCTTCACTGAGCTGTCAAACGATGACAATTCATCTGTCAAAAATTTTTGACAGATGAAACGTCATACGTTGACGTTCTCTGTAACCGGCTTTCCCTTAATTGGCCTGCTAAACCCACTGGGCGGGCTTAACAAAGTCAATCAAGGGAAAATAGCGTGGGTTGGCCAGAAGTCGATGGAGGCGGGACTAAAACCCGACAAGTGGGAGTCCCGCCTCCAAAAGCTCCCCATTGGCAAAATCCAGCCCTTGGCCTCATCACACATTTCCTTCTCTAACTCAGTCTTTCCCAGAACCTCACATCTGTGGAACTCATTGCCTCCCTCAGTTTTCCCTTCCTTTTATTACCTACAGACTTATAAAACTCAAACTTGATGATCATCCAACCATTACCAATTGATTTACCTCACCTTCTCCCTTACTCTTTTCAATCTTCGAGCCGCCCTGCACCTGTGTGCCTTAGCCCTTCCTCTAGGTTTCTCAATGAAAAGAAAACATTTAAAGATTTTGTAAGACAAACATAAAGTGGTGGAAACACACAACGGGTCAGTCGGCATCTTGTGGAGACAATCCTGTCCTTTCCGCGGACACTGACTGACCTACTGTGCATCTTCAGCATTTTCGTTTTTTTGTTTCCGATTTCCAGCATCCATGGCAATTGGGCTATTGGGCTTTACAGTTCCGCGTTGACTTACCTGCCATGGCCAGCTGTACGGCCTTGCATCAACTCCATTCACCACCCTTGAGGAATACGGAGGGTAGCTGGATTTCCCACAGCCATAAGCTGGAATTACAGAAATCAAAGACTAGCTGTTCATTCTGACCAATGTAGCATGCAGATAGGTCTTAACTTGCTGAGGTGGATTAGGTATTCCAAATGTCTGCTTTGCAAATACAGTGGTATTACATTACAAAATACATTACATAGTATTTACAGCACAGAAACAGGCCATTCGGCCCAACAGGTCCAAGCCAGTGTATATACTCCACACAAGCCTCCTCCCACCTTACTTCATTGCACCCTGTCAACATATCCTTCTATTCCTTTCTCCAATTTTAATATCATTTAAAAAATTATATTAAAAAAATATTTTGTGCTTATCACGGTGAGGGACGTCAGTGTTGGGAAAGGATAATGTGTCTCACTGTCTCAGACAGTCTCCATAATGCTTTCTCTTCAAAGAATGGCCACTTGGGTGAGATTCCAAAGGGCTGCTTGGACTGGTGGAACCATACCCCACTGTGAATCAACGGGGATAATTTAGACTGTGTGTGACGGTGTAAAATGGGCGATAGCGAATCGGCAGCCTGTGTTACATCGCTCCCCATCTTTATTTCTATTGGCTTCAATGAGGATTTGAGTCTAAGAGTAAAGACGTCTTACTGCAGTTATATAGGGCCCTGGCGAGACCACACCTGGAGTATTGTGTACAGTTTTGGTCTCCTTACCTAAGGAAGGATACACTTGCCATAGAGGGAGTGCAACGCAGGTTCACCAGACTGGTTCCTGGGATGGGGGGGTTGTCCTATGAGGAGAGATTGAGTAGACTAGGCCTATATTCTCTAGAGTTTAGAAGAATGAGAGGTGATCTCATTGAAACATACAAAATTCTTACAGGGCTGGACAGGGTAGATGCAGGGAGGATGTTTGCCCTGGCTGGGGAGTCTAGAATCAGGGGTCACAGTCTCAGAATAAGGGGTCGGCCATTTAGGACTGAGATGAGGAGAAATGTCTTCACTCAGAGGGTGGTGAATCTTTGGAATTCTCTACCCCAGAGGCTCAGTCGTTGAGTATATTCAAGACAGAGATCGATAGATTTTTGAATATTAAGGGAATCAAGGGATATGGGGATAGTGCAGGAAAGTGGAGATGAGGTAGAAGATCAGCCATGATCGCATCGAATGGCGGAGCAGGCTCAAGGGGCGAAATGGCCGACTCCTGCTCCTATTTCTTATGTTCTTATGTTATGTTCTTATGTAAATGACAATCGGGAAAGATGTAAAACAGACTGCCGATTCGCTGTTTACAGCAGCGCATAACGTCAAAATTACCAACGTCTGCATGAAGGGGAAAAGTGGGAGAAAATATACTTTAAAAAGTGAAAGCTGAATTAGCAGTGCAATACATTGTACGAAAAGATTAAATCCCCGACTGCTCATTTGTTTTTCTAGTCATGTGAATGAACATTGGATTCGGCTGTAGCCAATGTGTAGAAAATCTGTCTCACAAATCTCTGCGGGCTAGGTTTCTCTGCAATCTCTAATTTTAGCAATAAAGTAGGTTTGAGTATAAAGCAGTCAACTCCCTTTTAAACTTATCTATTTGCTCACCAGTGAATGGAGCGAAAAGAAGCCCTGGGTATTTTTCCATATATATCTTCAGCCATAAACACTGCTACCACACATAACTAGTCAGAATAATAAAGTGCCTCAATCACTCGGTGAGTAATCACGCTGAACTGTACAGACCAGAAGGCCTCAAGTTCGATCTTGAGTCAGTACAGAGTGAGCTGACCTCATTCAGGGCAATGGTAGGGGGTGTTACAAATGGCCTCAGCAACCTTGGGCTAGGGAGGGATGGGGTGGGGGCACTCTATCAACTTTTTGATCTACTCTATACCAAAAGCCTTCATAATTTTGAACACCCCTATTAAATCTCCCCTTAACCTTCTCAGGCAAACAATCCCAGCTTCTCAAATCACTCCACATAATTGAAGTCCCTCATCCCTGGTACCATTCTAGTAACTTCCCTCTGCACCCTTTCCAAAGCCTTGACATCCTTCCCAAAGTATGGTGCCCAGAATTTAAATTTTTTTAAAAATTCATTCATCGGATGTGGGCATCGCTGGCAAGGCCAGCATTTATTGTCCATCCCTAATTGCCCTTGAGAAGGTGGTGGTGAGCCACCAGTTCAGAGTCAACCACATTGCTGTGGATCTGGAACCACATATAGGCCAGACCAGATAAGGACAGCAGATTTCCTTCCCTAAAGGACATTAATGAACCAGATGGGTTTTTACAACAATCCGGTAGTTTCCTGGTCACCATTACTGATACTAGCTTTGAATTCCAGATTTGTTTTTTTAATTAACTGAATTTAAATTCTCCAGCTGCTATGATGGGATTTGAATCTCACATCTCCGGATCATTAATCCAGGCCTTTGGATTGCTAGTCCAGTAACATAACCACTATGCTACCGTACCCGGTTAGACACAATGGGGGAAAAATTGGGTCATGCCCCCTTTGGGGCGCTAACTTCGCCGGGGCGCTACTTTTAGCACCCCGAAAAAATTAGCGTCCCGCGGCCGAAATTCACTGGTAGCGCTCCAAGAGGGAGGCGGGGCGCTACTGGAAATGAATATCGCGGCGCTATGTGCCGCAGCGCCAGGCACGTTGGCCGCGTTACTGCAGGCCTTCCCTCCCCTTATTAAAGGGGAGGGGCCTAGTGCAGCGCGACCCCGGGCCCAGCTGGGCCACCAGGGAGCAGGATGCCGGCAAAAGAGCCCGGCACGCAAGAGAAGTGCCGGGCTCACGGAGCGCAGCCGGCACTCTGCGGGGTGGGGGGGGGGAGGGGGCGGGGCTTCACAGGAGGCCGAGGACAGCAATGGGGGCAGGTGCTGGCAGGTGGCCAGCAACAAAAATGGCCACCCGGCACCTCTCCTTTAATTAGCGCCGCCCCGGCCGCAGGTAGGCAACACCGACCCTGTCGGACATAGCGTCCGGCGGTAAGTCAGGGGGCGCTACAGAAGATCGTGGCCGGGGCGCTGTGCACGGTGATGACGTCAACACCGGTGGCGCAGCGTCGTGGAGCGCTAACAGTTATCGCCGCCGCTAACCTCCCACTGAATTTCGCGGGAGGCATTGGCGGCGCTGCGCCCAGGTGCTAGTTGCTTTGCGCCACCCGTTAGCGCCCTCTTGGGCCAATTTTTAGGCCAATATTCCTTTTGAGACCTAGCGAGCGATTTATTAAGGTTTAGCACAACTTCCTTGCTCGTGTACTCTACGCTAATGTTCCCCCTAATTTTTGTTGGGGGTGTGCAGCCCCTTTAACTGGCTGCGTGGCCCATTCACAATGCGCAAAGTTTAAGATTGGAAAAACCTTGCAGCTTAGAGAGAACGTTGCTCTATGCCTCTATATATACATGTTTCTGGAGTTAGATATTTTGTTTGGATGGAGGGCGCTTTCTGGTGACTTACCACTGGCTGCAAGCAGTACAACGAGGAGCAGTCGGTACATCTTCTCTCTGTGTTGCTGAGTTGCTGAGACACGCACTGGAAAATGCGGACCTTTATATATCCTGCCGGCTGCTGCTATTTTTTTGGATTCAGCAGTTATTTTAATAATGCTGATATCTGTTAGCTTCCCCACTCTATGTAGGAAAGTAAACAATTAAATGTCTTTGTGTCAAGGTTGTGCTGTTTATATGGCCCAAAAAACTTTCCATGGTGTGTACGTGCAACCACCACCTGCCACAACAGCGTTCTCGCACAGGGTCATTCGCTGTAGAGGTAATTCATGGTTAAAGGAAAACTCCCCCCTCCCCCCCAATGTTTCCGTTGATTGATCCATTGCTCAGTGTGGGGCTGAGCCAAACTGACCAGCAGGTTCCAGGTTTGATCCCTCGTCCATGCCTTTGTTGCCTCTAGACTTGACTATTCCAATGCACTCCTGGCTGACCTCCCTACGTTCTACCCTACCTAAACTTGAGGTCATCCAAAACTCAGCTGCCCATGTCCTAACTCGCACCAAGTCCCGTTCGTCCATCACTCCTGTGCTCGCTGACCTACATTGGCTCCCGGTTAAGCAGCGCCTCGATTTCAAATCCCTCCATGGCCTCACTCCTCCCCATCTCTGTAATCTCCTCCAGCCCCACAAGCCCCCGAGATATCTGCGCTCCTCTAATTCTGCCCTCTTGAGCATCCCTCATTATAATCGCTCAACCTTTGGTGGCCGGGCCTTCTGTTGCCTAGGCCCTAAGCTCTGGAATTCCCTGCCTAAACCTCTCTGCCTCGCTACCTCTCTTTCCTCCTTTAAGACGCTCCTTAAAACCTACCTCTTTGACCAAGCTTTTGGTCACCTGCCCTAATTTATCCTTATGTGGCTCGGTGTCAAATTTTTTGTCTTATAATACTCCTGTGCAGCGCCTTGGAATGTTTTACTACGTTAAAGGCGCTATATAAATACAAGTTGTTGTTGTTGTTGGTTGGTGCTCAATTAGCTGATCGTAACTGTTGAATTTGTGAATCTTTAGGTAGTGTGTCCTTCAAATAATCGACAGAGACTGCAGAGAACAATCAACAGGTGTTTACTGGATGAGGGTTACTCTAAAACTAACAGTACAGATCCCTATTCAGGGTTATATACAGGTGTGGTCACTGCCAGTACTACAGTATACAGGAGCTGTAAAAAGTAGTTCTCTCTTAAAGGTACATACACTACAATTCCTCCCCTTTTAGATTAACTGTACCATAACATTCATTTAACAATTAACACTTTTAACATGCAACATTAACTGAAAATAGTCCATTTATAAATTCAGTCTTTGGGGCGGCTTCCTGACCCTTTCTGGATAGCGCCTTTCCTGAGTGTCTTGCTCTTGGTGCGGAGGCGATTCTGGCCCCCTGTCGTCGGTTGGTTCATCAGCTTCCGATACTACTGTTTCTGGGGTAGATGCTACCTGTACGTCGGGTTCATTACCAGGTACGCGAGACATGGGGTTGACTCGTTCCTGTGTCGCTAGGATCTGGTCGACATGGCGTCTCACAATGTTCTCCCCAACATTCACTGTGTACATTAGTGGCCCCTGCCGCGTGCATATCGTTCCTGGTTGCCATTTCTCTGTTCGGTAGTCACGGGCCAAGACTGGTTGCCCTACATTGAAGCTCCTTGTTGGCTTCTCATTGATGTGCTGGAATTGCTTATTCTCAACATTTCTTCGTACATTTGGCAGAGCAAATCCAGACGAGATCTCAACCTTCGGTTAAAGAACATCATGGCCGGGGTCTGGTTGGTAACTGCATGTGTCGCATTTCTGTAGGCTAACAGGAAATTGTCCACCTTATGCTGCAGTGGAATGTCGTCATCGCACATGGCCCTTACAGCCTTTTTAAAGGTTTGTACGAACCTCTCAGCCAATCCATTTGTGGCTGGATGATACGGGGCGGATGTGTAATGCCTTACCATTCCTTTTCATAAGTTTCCGAAACTCTTCGGCCACAAACTGTGGTCCGTTATCAGAGCAAATCTGCTCTGGCAAGCCGTTCCTGGCAAATATGGTCCGTAGGACTGCAATCGTTTTCTCCGTGATGGTGGAGGACATTTTGATCACCTCAGGCCATTTCGAGTGCGCATCCACGGCTATTAAGAACATTGAGTCCATGAATGGACCAGCAAAATCAATATGCACCCGTTGCCATGGAGAGGAGGGCCACTCCCATGGGTGTAGAGGGGCATGTGGTGGTGCATTTTGGACCTTCTGGCATCCTGAGCAGCTCTTTGTCAGGTTCTCGATTTGCTGATCGATCCCCGGCCACCACACATAAGCCCTAGCAAGGCTTTTCATTTTCACCCCTCCCAGATGGCCTTCGTGAAGCTCATTGATCACTCTCTCCCTTAACTTGGGTGGATTTACCACTCGGGATCCACACATCAAGGTCCCCTGGCATACTGACAGCTGTTCTCTTCTGGATGAGAATGCTGGCAACAGTGAGTCGCCATGTGTTGGCCATCCCTTCACCGTCAAATCATATACCCGAGACAGTGTCGGGTCATTTCGGGTCTGCTTCTCTATATCAGCGTTAGTTACTGGCAAGCGTTCAATTATAGTCGAATAAAATATTTCGACAGGGTCCACTGCTGGTGCTTCCTCCGCAGTAGGCAGTGGCAGGCGTGATAGCCCATCAGCGTTTCCATGCTGTTTCGTGCCCTTATACTCTATTTCATATTGGTTCGCCCCTAGAAAAAGGGACCATCTTTGTAGCCGTTGCGCGGTCATCACCGGAACGCCCTTCTTTGGATTAAAGATGGAGACAAGTGGTTGGTGGTCAGTCAGCAAGGTGAACTTCTGCCCGTGCAGATAGTGGTTGAACTTTTTCACTCCCCACACTAGGCTGAGGGCCTCCCTGTCAATTTGGGTGTAGTTACGCTCGGCTGAGGTTAGTGACCGAGACGCAAAGGCTACTGGCCTCTCCAAGCCGTCCGGGAATTTGTGCGACAGCACCGCTCCAATACCGTAGGGTGATGCATCACACGCCAACCGAATTGGTAGTGCTGGGTTGAAATGAGCCAACACCTCTTTTGATGTGATCAATTCTTTGCACTTCTGGAAAGCTCGTTTACATTCGTCATTCCACTTCCAAGGTACCCCCGTTTGCAGTAGGGTGTTCAGTGGGTGTAGTAACGTAGACAAATTTGGCAAGAACTTATGGTAGTAGTTCACCAGCCCGAGGAACGATCTCAGTTGTGACACATTTTCCGGTGCTGGAGCCTTGACTACTGCCTCAATCTTTTCAGGGGACTTATGTAACTCCTCTTTATCAATAACGTGGCCACAATACGAGATCTGCTTCTGGAAAAACTCGCATTTGTGGCGATTAGCTCGGAGCCCATAATCCTTCAATCTAGTGAGCACCTGTTCCAGGTTGGCGAGGTGATCACTGTCATTTTCGCCCGTGACCAGGATGTCGTCCAAATAACACTGGGTCCCTGGAATCCCTTGCAGGACTTGATCCATTGCCCTTTGCCAAATAGCCGGAGCTGATGCTACCCCGAACACCAGCCGATTGTATTGGTAGAGACCTTTGTGAGTGTTGATCGTGAGGTACTGTTTCGAGGCTTCTTCTACCTCCATTTGCAGGTACGCCTGGGCCAGATCAATCTTAGTGATGCGTTTTCCTCCAGATAGCGAGGCGAAAATATCTTCAATCCTCGGAAGTGGATATTGTACCGTGTGAAGGACTGGGTTCACTGTCACCTTAAAGTCCCCACAGATGCGAATCTTCTTTGGTTCCCCAGGCGTATTACTTAACGACCTCTTCATTACAGGAACGATGGGTGTAGCCCACTCGCTCCAGTCCACTTTGGACAGTACTCCAGAACGTTCCAAACCTTCCAGCTCTGCTTCGACGGCTGGGCGGATTGCATAAGGCACCGGTCTGGCCTTAAAAAACTTTGGGCTTGCATTTTCCTCTATTTTGATCATCGCTGTTATGCCTTTTAGTGTTCCGAGTCCCTCCTGGAACACTTCTTGTGTGACATTTAGCATTTTTGACAGTCGTCCAGGTGTGACGTCATCATCCTTTTTGGCATCTACCGTCAGTGCTTGTATGGCATGCCAATCTAACTGTATCTTCCGGATCCATTCACGTCCTAGTAGTGGTGGTCCTCCATCTGGCAATACATATAAGTCCATTTTTGGTGTTTCCTTGCCGTTGTATATCACTTTCACCCTTATTTTTCCTTTGGGGTAGACTTTTTGCCCCGTGTACGTCTTCAAGATAATCTCTGTATCTCTCAAGGGTATATGTGAGAATAGCCGCTTGTAGTCCCTTTGGTTTATGACTGTTAGGGCTGATCCTGTGTCCAATTCCATTTTCACTTGGAGTCTGTCTATGTTGAGCGTGACCCAAATAGTTTGGTGATCCTCCATTTTGGTTACATTATGTAGTTTCAGACAACCCAGCTCCTTGCTTCCGGAGTCTGTATCACTTTTCTGTTCATCTGAACTGCTCTCCGTCACCTTATGTACCTTTTTGTACTTCTCCTGTGGAGGTTTCTTGCTGCTGGTTTTCTTTCCCAACCTGCAGACTCTTATTATGTGTCCTACTTTTCCACACTGTCTGCACACTTGGTCCTTGAACCAACAATCCTTATGGTCGTGTGTTGTTCTGCCGCAGCGATAACACTTCACTGCTCCATATGACATTTCATTTGTGCCATATTCTTGCGGTCTCCGTTGTATCTCTGCAGCGCCCCGTGCGGCTGCTTCGTGTGATACTGCCATGTTGAAAGCCTTGTCCAGCGTAAGATCCTTTTCTGATAGAAGCCGTTTCTGGGTTCCTTCACTTTGAAGCCCACACACAAACTTGTCCCTTAAAGTATCTGCTAGTCCCGTTCCAAACTGGCAGTGTTTCGATAGCTTGCGCAGTTCCGTTAAATACTCAGCATTACTTTCGTCTTTATGCTGGTTCCTTTTGTGAAACTTAAATCTTTCTGCTATCAGCAGCGGTGTGGGGTTTAAGTGGTCCTGTAGGATTGCCACTATGCTTTCAAAATCCTTTTCCACTGGCTTCTCTGGGGTGACTAGGTTTCGCAGTAAGCCGTACGTTTTTGCACCCATGGAATTCAACAATACCAGTGCTTTCCTGGCATCTGGCACTTCATTCGCTTTGCAGTCCACCTCTATGCGTTCTACATATGTCGCCCAATCTTCGACTTCATTGTCGAACGCTGTGACCCTGACACTCTTCTGCATCCCTGGGTGTGGTTAGACTGGCTAAAAATGGCGTCTCCCGTGCTCTCCCTTCTTCTCCGCTGGCTCAAAATGGCGTCTCCCGCGCTCTCCCTTCTTCTCCGCTGGCTCAAAATGGCGTCTCCCGCGCTTCCCTTTCTTCTCCGCTGCGGCCCAAGTGGCGTCTCCCGCACTTTCTTTTCTTCCCCCGCGGACGCTGCTCAGCCCTTGAACACCGGCCGCGCTCTGCGCGTTTGTTATACCTATCAATTCATTCCATGAAAAGCGACGAGTTAAGATAGTAACTATAGGTTTTTATTGGCTAAATAACAGAGCCCACCCTCGTGGGTGATCAGTTCCAACAAGGAAGAATACTAGCCAATCAGTCACCTTTATACCTGGGCAAGCAGGCGGAGCCATGGGCGGAGTCAGCTGAGGTATGCCTAGGTATAACAGCGTGCATGGCAAGAGGTAACCTTGTGTAGTGATAACAACAGTGTAAACAGTGATAACAACAGTGTAACAATAGTGAACGGTTGTGAACGATAACAGTGGTTTACCACATTCACCTCTTGTTTAAAATTGAGTCCGGCGGGGTGAAGTGTACTACCAGTTCGTGTATGTCAGTCTATCAGGAGGCCTCGTAAGCCTTTCTGATCGGCGCAGCAGCGGCGGCGGTGGTGAAGTATCCGATGTTAGTGCTGGTGTCTGCGTGGTCGACGAAGGCTCCTGGGGTTCCGGCATGCCGCCTACAGGAGCTGGATTTGGGGGAGTGGTGGGGGATAACGGTGGTATCTCAGGGGTGCCCGAGGGTGCGAGGTCTCGCAAGGAGACTGTGTCCTCCCGCCCGTCTGGGTATGCCACATAAGCATACTGGGGGTTGGCGTGCAGGAGGTTCACCCTCTCGACCAGGGGGTCCATTTTATGGGTCCTCACGTGCTTCCGCAGCAGGACGGGCCCCGGAGAAGTCAGCCATGTTGGTAGCGAGGTTCCCGTAGTTGACTTCCTGGGGAAAACAAACATTTGCTCATGAGGGGTGGCGTTAATGGCAGTACAAAGCAGTGACCGGATGGAATGGAGCGCTGCCGGGAGGACTTCCTGCCAGCAAGAGGTTGGGAGGCCCTTAGACTTTAGGGCTAAGAGGACGGCCTTCCAAACTGTCGCGTTCTCTCTTTCCACCTGGCCGTTCCCCCGGGGGTTGTAGCTGGTGGTCCTGCTCGCAGCAATACCTCTCGCGAGCAGGAACTGGCGAAGTTCCTCGCTCATGAAGGATGAGCCCCGGTCTCTATGTATATAGTTCGGGAACCCGAACAAGGCGAAGAGGTCGTTCAGGCATTTGACCAGTGGTACTGGTCATGTCTGGGCAGGGGATGGCAAAGGGGAAACGGGAGTACTCGTCAATAATGTTGAGGAAGTACACATTACGGTCAGAGGACGGGAGGGGCCCCTTAAAATCGATGCTCAAGCACTCGAAGGGGCGGGTGGCCTTGATCAGGCTTGCTCTGTCCGGCCTATAGAAATGCGGTTTGCATTCGGCACAGGCTTGGCAGTTCCTGGTCATGGTCCTGACCTCCTCGATGGAGTAGGGCAGGTTGCGGGCCTTAATGAAGTGGTAAAGTCTAGTGACCCCGGGGTGGCAGAGGTCGTTGTGGAGGGTCCGCAGTCTATCAACTTGCGCGTTGGCGCATGTACCTCGTGATAGAGCATCTGGGGGCTCGTTGAGTTTACCAGGCCGGTACAAGATATCATAATCGTAGGTGGAGAGCTCAATTCTCCACCTCAAGATCTTGTCGTTCTTGATTTTGCCCCTCAGCTTGTTATTAAACATAAAAGCAACCGAACGCTGGTCGGTGAGGAGGGTAAATCGTTTGCCTGCCAGGTAATGCCTCCAGCGTCGTACCGCTTCCACAATCGCCTGGGCCTCCTTCTCGACAGAAGAGTGTCGGATCTCAGGGCCCTGGAGGGTCCTTGAGAAGAAGGCCACAGGTCTCCCTGCCTGGTTAAGGGTTGCAGCTAGGGCGAAGTCGGATGTATCGCTCTCCACTTGGAAAGGGATGGACTCATCCACTGCGTGCATTGTGGCCTTCGCAATGTCTCCTTTTATGAGGGAGAAGGCTGCGCATGCTTCTGCTGTCAGGGGGAAGGAGGTGGACTTCATGAGGGGTCTGGCTTTGTCCGCATAATTGGGCACCCATTGGGCATAGTAAACGAAGAGCCCCAGGGTTCTCTTCAGTGCCTTTTGACAGTGGGGAAGGGGGAGCTCCATGAGGGGGCGCATTCTTTCGGGGTCGGGGCCGATGACTCCGTTCTCTACTACGCAGCCGAGGATGGCAAGGCGCGAGGTGTTAAACATACATTTCTCCTTATTGTAAGTGAGATTCAGCCGTTGGGCCGTACGGAGGAATTTCTCCAGATTAACATCATGGTCCTGCTGGTCGTGGCCGCAGATGGTGACGTTATCTAGATAAGGAAACGTGGCCTGCAGCGCGTTCTGGTCAACCATCCGGTCCATCTCCCTTTGGAAGACCGAAACCCCGTTGGTGACGCTGAAGGGAACCCTAAGGAAGTGGTAGAGGCGGCCATTCGCCTCGAAGGCGGTATACTGGCGGTCCTCAGGGCGGATAGGGAGTTGGTGATAGGCCGACTTAAGGTCGATGGTGGAGAATACCCGGTACTGTGCAATCTGGTTGACCATATCAGATATGCGGGGAAGGGGGTATGCGTCCAGCTGGGTGTACCGGTTTATGGTTTGGCTGTAGTCGATGACCAGGTGGTGTTTATTGCCGGTCTTAACGACTACGACCTGGGCACGCCAGGGGCTGGTGCTCCCCTCGATGATGCCCTCCTTCAGGAGTCGCTGCACCTCAGAGCTAATAAAAGCTCTGTCCCCGCCGCTGTACCGCCTGCTCTTGGTAGCGACGGGTTTACAGTCGCGGGTGAGGTTAGCGAACAAGGAGGGGGGCGGGACTTTGAGAGTGGAGAGGCCGCAGGTGGTACGCGGCGGGCGGTTTAAAAACTGCTGGTTGTAGACTGTGAGTGGGGGGAGGGATCCACCGTATGCCAAAGTGACACTTTGAAGGTGGCATTGGAAATCCAGCCCTAGTAGGACGGCAGCGCAGAGCTGGGGCAGGACGAGAAGTTTAAAGTTTTTATATTCCGTGCCCCTAACCGACAGGGTCACCACACAGTAGCCGCTGACGTCTGTTGAATGGGACTTCGACGCCATCGAGATCCGATGGCGCGTTGGCCGGACAGTGAGGGAGTAGCAGCGCACCGTGTCTGGGTGAATAAAACTCTCCGTGCTCCCGCTGTCGAACAGGCAGGTCGTGGCGTGGCCGTTTACTTCGATGTCCATCCTGGACCTGGACAGATGATGCGGGAGAGCTTGGTCAAGCGTGACGGAGGCCAGTGTATGGCTGAGTGAGCTGCTGTAGTCGGCAGGTGAGGCGGTGGTCGGGTCTGGAGACAAAATGGCGGCCGAGTGCGGCGAACAAAATGGCGGCGCCCATGACGCGGATCCCCACGCGGTCGAAGTTGGACAAAATGGCGGAGAAGATGGCCGCCCCCACGACTCACATGAGGCACTGCTGGCGTCTGTGGCCTTGATCAAAGATGGCCGCCCCCACGACTCACATGAGGCACTGCTGGCGTCTGTGGCTTTCCCCCTGCAGGCGTTTGCGAAGTGGCCTTTTTTTCCGCATCCGGAGCAGGTCGCGTTCCTTGCAGGGCAGCGCGCCCTTTGATGTCTCGCCTGGCCACAGAAATAGCAGCTGGCGGCCCGATCGCGGGGCTCCGCTGCCGCAGCAGGTCCCGAGGGTGGCGGTCCCGATCGATTCCGGGACACCGACGGCGTAGTAGGTCCCAGGGGCGGCGGTGCGAGGGGTATTGCGGCCGAAGTCGGGCCCGAGTCCCAGGGTCGCGCAACACTGTATCCGGAGTACGCCTCGAGGTCCCGATGGGCCACTTCCAGGGAGCGAGCGAGGGCTGCAGCTGCTTTCAAGCCGAGGTCCTTTGATTCGAGCAGTCTTTGCCGTGAGTAGTCGGACCGAAGGCCTTTCACGAAGGCATCACGGATATTTCCTTCAGCATGTTGTGCAGCCGATACAGCTTTAAAGTCACAGTCCCTGCCGAGTGTTTGTAGCGCCCGTAAAAATTCATCTACAGACTCTCCTGGCTGTTGCGAGCGGGATCTTAGGAGATGTCTGGCATACATTGAATTTACTGGGCTCCGGTACTGCTCTTTTAGCAGGTCGAGGGCCTCCTCATATGTAGCAAGGTCCCGGATGAGTGCAAATACTTTAGGGCTCACCTGGGCGGTCAGAACTCTTAGTTTGTCGGCTTCCGATGGCACGCCGGAGGCTACCAGGTAGGATTCAAAGCAGCTCAGCCAGTGATCGAAGTCGGCTGAATTCGCTGCCTGTGGATTTAGATCCAGATACGGCGGTCGGAGGGCTCGCAGCCAAGTCGGCTGCTGGGGCTGTTGTAGCTGGCCGTTTGGCTGGTCGTTTGGCTGCTCCAGTCCGTTCATTTCAAAATTTAGCCAATAAAATTGATATACCTATCAATTCATTCCATGAAAAGCGACGAGTTAAGATAGTAACTATAGGTTTTTATTGGCTAAATAACAGAGCCCACCCTCGTGGGTGATCGGTTCCAACAAGGAAGAATACTAGCCAATCAGTCACCTTTATACCTGGGCAAGCAGGCGGAGCCATGGGCGGAGTCAGCTGAGGTATGCCTAGGTATAACAGCGTGCATGGCAAGAGGTAACCTTGTGTAGTGATAACAACAGTGTAAACAGTGATAACAACAGTGTAACAATAGTGAACGGTTGTGAATGATAACAGTGGTTTACCACAGCGTTTTCCTGCGCGCTTCTCTCGTTGACGCCGCTCGGTCTTCAACCCCGGCTGCGCCCTGCACGCTTCACCCTCTCTCGTTGATGCCGCTCGGTCTTCAATCCCGGCTGCGCCCTGTGCGCTTTACCCTCTCTCTTACCCGTCGACGCTGCTCGGCCTTTTTCTGTGCCGTCGGTCGGCTCCCACCGCCGCTGTCCGGGAAGGGTCTGCGCCGTACCTGCTGCCAGCCCGCTGCGCTGGATCGTTTCGGCTGGAGAACCAAACCCAGCTCTCCACAGCCTCCTCTGCCTGCTCAAGTCCTCTCAGGATGGTCGACGCCCGCACTGATGGAATCGGCCTTCTTCTGCAGAGTTGCAGGTAGGTTCGAATCACCTCGTCGCCAATGTTGAATCCGTGAATCTTTAGGTAGTGTGTCCTTCAAATAATCGACAGAGACTGCAGAGAACAATCAACAGGTGTTTACTGGATGAGGGTTGCTCTAAAACTAAACAGTACAGATCCCTACTCAGGGTTATATACAGGTGTGGTCACTGCCGGTACTACAGTATACAGGAGCTGTAAAAAGTAGTTCTCCCCTTAAAGGCACATACACTACAGTAACTCTGGCCTGCAGTAGGGGAGGTATAATTAGAATCAGCGGATTAGATTTTGACTTTGTGCGATGGTGTAAAGCGGGTGATAGCGAATCGACATCCTGTTTTACGTCTCTCCCATTGAAGTCAATGCTCTAGGGAGGGAGAAAAATCAGCCGGGGCTCTTGCTCCTGATCTGCCATCCAGTGACGTGCTGAAAAGTATTTGTTAAATGAGGACAGGAACAAGGTCAACTGTGATGCGTTCCGAACCCCCATGTCCAAATAGCCTGATGACACTGGTTGCCTTGACTCACGCATGGAGAGCCATCACTTGAGTGAGGTATTGGGTGGCGAGGGATGGGGATCACAGTCAAGGCTCAGAGGCACTTAAGCTAGTTCTAACTTTTTTACTGCTGTCCTTCCCAAGATCAGCGAACTCAGCACAGAATGGGGATTGAACTCCAGGACCGCCCTGCTCTGTATGACTCACGAACACCACACACCACAGTACAGATCGCTTCAAAACCATCGAGGGAACTTCAGCTACACAGTTTAAAATGGCTGTGCAAGAAACTTATCTCATGCAGTCATTTAATGAGTTCCCAACCATGGTGGCCATTTTGATATTGAGTGAGAATAGAGGTATAAAACCTCAAGTGGTGGTTGGTTTTGTTCCTTTCATACATGTACCTAGGTTTACACAGGAGCATCTGTTATAAACAAGAGTCCCCATAGATTTGAAGACACTGCCTCACACTGAACCTTGAAGAAGTGTTTTTTTTGCATGTAACAAGCCCAAACAATTACAAACAGAATCACTTACAGGAACAGGCAATATACGTGTAGTACTAAACAGAGTTGGTTTTCGTCCTTTGATATCGAAAGCCAGAATACCATCTCATTTTCTGCACTCATTTCTTTGGTGACCGATGAGACCCATTTTTTGCTGGGAATCAGCGTCCGCACATTGAACAGTGGATCCCGGATACACCAGGTTGGGGATCTTGATTTTTCAGGCGAGACTTCCTCAGCAGGCGTTTACATTCAGAATCAGCAATGCGATGGGCCTCATGGGAGGAGGTGCTTTCATGGATGGTTTTACGTCATGCTTTCTTATCCTGAGCAAGTTGTTCCCACTTATGGACGTCTATTTTGCACTGTTTCAGAGTTGCTTTTAAGCAGTCTTTGTATCTCTTTTGCTGTCCCACCACAAAATCACTTCCCAGTTGTCAATACGCCCCAAAAAAATTTCTTCGGGATTCGGTTATCAGACATTCACACCACATGACCTGACCACCGTAGCCGTGCTTTCATGATCAGAATGAATCCATGCTTGGCACGTCAACTTTGTAAAGAACTTCGGTGTCAGGGATCTTGTTCAGCCACCTGATCTTCATTAGTCATCTCAGGCAGCTTAGGTGGAAGTGATTCAGTTTCTGAATATGTTGCGCAAGTTTCATAGGCATAAAGCAGGGTGGTCAGTACAGCAGCCCAGTACACTTTGAGCTTGGTCTGCTGGCCAATGCCTCTCTTGTCCCAGAGCTACTCACGGAATTTGCCAATAGCTAAACTGGCTTTGGCCCTTTTGCAGGATGTTTCTCTATCAATATGGACTTCTCTAGACAGGGTTCTACCCAGGTGTTAAGCAAGGATGCGCCCTTGCACCATGACTCTTCAGCATTTTGTTTGCTGCTATGCTTCTCTTGGCTTGCAATAATCTCGAACTAGGAGTCTTGGTGATGGAGAGGCTATGGGGTCACAAGCTCAGCTCAGGGCCAAATAGGACACTGAGGTTGCGAACAGTTTGATTGAAATGAGACAGTGACCAGGGGCTGGGATGGAATTGGTGGCTAGAGAATGGAGTTTGTGACAGAGGCCGAAGACAGTGACTTTGGTCTTCCTAATGTTTAATTGGAGAAAATTAGCTAGTGAGTATAGGAATAGGAGGATAGAGCAGATGAATGCATGGCTAAAGAGTTGGTGCAGGAGGGAGGGCTTTAGTTTCCTGGATCACTGGGTCTGTTTCTGGGGAAGGTGGGACCTGTACAAGTCGGACGGGTTGCACCTGAACCGGAACGGGACCAACATCCTTGCGGAGAAGTTTGCTAGTGCTGTTGGGGGGGGGGTGGGGTTTCAACTAACTTGGCAGGGGGATGGGATACGGAGTGGAGCTATAGTAGGGGGTGATGCACAGCCAAATATAGAAGAAAAAACAAGTCAGTCTGGAAGGCAGAGCAAATATGTAATGGCACAAGGGAGTATGGCAAGGCTGGATGGCATTTATTTTAATGCAAGGAGTCTTGCGAGTAAGGCAGATGAATTGAAGGTGTTGATGAACACATGGGAGTATGATATTGTTGCTATCACAGAGACATGGCTGAGGGCGGGGCAGGACTGGCAGCTCAATATTCCAGGGTATAGAATCTTCAGGCGAGACAGAGGGGGGTGTAAAATAGGAGGGGGGTGTTGCAATATTAATCAAGGAGTCAATTACTGCTGTAAGGAGGGATGATATCTTAGCAGGTTCCTCTAATGAGGCCATATGGGTAGAACTTAAAAACAAAAAGGGGGCAAGCACTTTGCTGGGAGTGTACTATAGGCCCCCAAACAGTCAGGGGGAGATAGAGGAACAAATATGTAGGCAAATCTCAGAGAAGTGTAGAAATAATACGGTAATAATAGTAGGTGACTTCAACTTCCCCAATATTAACTGGGATAGTCAGAGTGTGAAAGGCTTAGAGGGTGTGGAATTCTTAAAGTGCATCCAGGAGAGCTTTTTGAGCCAGCATGTAGAAAGTCCTACAAGAGAGGGGGCGGTACTGGACCTAATTCTAGGGAATGTAACCGGGCAAGTGGTAGAAGTGTCAGTAGGAGAACATTTTGGTGACCGTTGTAATGATATCAGCAAATAGTGATGGTATTTGCCTGTTTGATTATGATGCCTTACCAGCATATTTGCCTGTTTGATTATTTATGCCTGACCAGCAGAGGGCATGTGAGAGAGAGTTTAGTTTTAGTTTCGTTTTACATGGATCTCTAAGATGGCGTCTCCTGTAATGCTGCTAAAAGAGTTGAACATACTTTAGATTAAAAGACATTCTCTTTCATGAATGTGTCGTCATTGAACCCACATAAAAATCAATACATGGTGTCAGAAGTGATTGAAAGAGATGAAGAGGAAAAATCTGAAGTTAAATCAGCTCTCCACATATTAGCAAGCCAAAAGAGAACATCGTTACTTACCATTGGAGAATAGCTAACGAAGTGAAAAAATGGAAGGTTTACTCCCACCGGCGAAGCTTCAGTTGACAGGTAATGTGGCTGAAAATTGGAGGAGGTTCAAACAACGTTTGGAGTTGTATTTAGCGGCAATCGGAGTTGATGAGAAAAGTGATAAAATGAAAGCGTCAGTGTTCTTACATGTCGTGGGTGATGAAGCGCTGGAAGTGTATAATAACTTCACATTCGCTGCTGATGGAGACAGAATGAAGCTGGATAAAATAATGGAACAGTTTGAGGCCTACTGCATACCTAAACGTAACATAACGTTTGAGAGGCACAGATTTTTCACATGTGTACAGAAAACAGGAGAGAATATTGATCAGTATGTGACTGAACTGAGAAACAGAAGCAAAACGTGTGAATTTGGGGGACTGACAGACTCACTGATAAAAGACAGACTGGTGTGTGGTATTCCAGATAATGGTCTAAGGGAAAGACTGCTAAGAGAGCAAAATCTAGACCTGGGAAAAGCCATAGCACTGTGTAGGGCTACAGAGACTGTGAAGTCGCAGGCAAAGGAGCTGTTCAGTGACAGTAGCTGCAATGTGGATGCAGTGAGTAAGAACGGACACAAACCGTTTAACAAAAAGAGCGCCAATGTGAAAAAAGAGGCATGGCCAGCGAACAAAAATGAAAGGGGCAATCGAAAGTCATGTAGTCGATGCGGTACACAGCATCCACCAAAAAAGTGTCCAGCATATGGTAAAACATGCAATAGTTGCAACAAAAACAACCATTATGCCCGTTGCTGCAAGAACCAAGCGCAACAAAGCAAGGTCCATACAGTAGATGAAAGCGAGATAGAGGAGTTCTATGTAGATGTTGTGTCTGAAAAGAAAAAAGAGACTGGATGTTGACACTAAAAGTGAATGACATACACATTCCATTTAAATTGGATACTGGAGCACAAGTTAATGTGATATCAGAGACTGATTTTAAGAAAATTAGACCCAGACCAAAGATACATGGAATAAAAGTGAAAGTAACAGGATACTCAGGTACTAATATACCAGTGAAAGGAAGATGCATTGTCAAAGTGACACACAAGGACAGAGAGCACACGCTAGCATTAATCGTGGTGCCAAAGGATGTGCAAGCCATACTAGGTTTAATAGCCTGTGAGAGACTGAACCTGGTAAAGAGAGTCCTCGTTGTGGAAAGCGAAGGAGAGACAGTCTATGATGAACTCATGAAAGAGTACAACGACCTATTTCAGGGTCTAGGCTGCCTTCCAGGAGAACACACGATCAGAGTAGATAAAAGTATGCCAACGGTCATACATCCATGCAGAAAAGTTCCGTTTGCTCTTCAAAAGCAACTGAAGGCAGAGTTGGACAGGATGGAAAGCCTGAATGTGATTCAGAAGATAGATGAGCCAACTGAGTGGGTGAGTTCCCTCGTCGTTGTGGACAAAAAGAATGGAAAGCTCAGAATTTGCCTGGATCCAAGAGATCTAAACAGAGCAATAAAGAGAGAGCACTTCAAGCTTCCTACACGTGAGGAAATCATGTCACAGTTTGCAAATGCAAAGTATTTCAGCAAATTAGATGCATCATCAGGATTTTGGCAGATGAAACTGGACAAGGCAAGTTCAAGACTGTGCATGTTCAACAGTCCATTTGGCAGCTACAGATTCCTAAGGTTACCATTTGGCATTGCCTCAGCTCCTGAAGTGTATCACAAAACTATCCATATGATCTATGAGCACCTGGAGGGAGTTGATACATCAATGGATGACATCATAGTATGGGGAACCACGAGAACTGAGCATGACGAGAGACTGAAAAAAGTGCTGGAAGCAACAAGGAAAACAAACCTGAAGCTGAATAGAGAGAAATGTCAGCTCGGGGTGACAGAACTGACATTCGTGGGAGATATCCTTAGCAGTGAGGGCATCAGACCAGATCCCAGAAAGGTGTCCACCATTGAGAATATGCCAAAGCCACAATGCAAAAAGGACGTGCAGAGGTTTAATGGAATGATCAACTACATGGGTAAATTCATATCCAACCTCTCAGAAAAGATGGCGCCACTGAGACGACTAACTGAAAAGAACATAGTATGGGAATGGAATCATGAGCATGAGAAGTCATGGAGCGATCTAAAGAAACTGCTCACAGAGGAACCAGTTCTGAGGTTTTATGACCCAGCGAGACCCATCAAGATATCATCAGATGCATCACAGAGTGGGCTCGGTGCCGTTCTTCTGCAAAAATATGACTACTGGCAACCTATTGCATATGCATCGCGCTCAATGACAGACGCGGAGACGCGGTATGCTCAAATAGAAAAGGAGCTGCTCAGCATCACATACGCCTGTGAAAGATTTCACCAGTTTGTGGCAGGACAAGCAATCAGTGTAGAGACTGACCATAAGCCCTTGATTGCATTGTTCCAAAAGCCACTAAATAGCTGTCCGCTTAGAATACAAAGAATGATGATCAGGCTGCAACGCTATACACTGAATGTTGCGTACACACCGGGTAAGCTGATGTATACAGCAGACACGTTGTCCAGAGCTGTTGACCCAAGAGAGCCCGCAAACACCAAAATGGATGAAAAAGTGAACGCCTACGTGGACATGATCACAAGTGCACTGCCCATAGCAGATGCAAAAATGGAGCTCATAAAGACTGAGACAAACAAAGATGAAACACTGAGACGACTGAGGAAAAGCATCTTGGATGGATGGCCCAACATGAAGCAAGACTGCTCACCTGACATGGCAGAGTACTGGAACTGCAGGGCAGAACTATCAGTGGTCGAAGACATCATCTATAAAGGAAGTAAAATAGTTATCCCAAAGAGTCTGAGAAAAGAGATGCTAAAAAGGATCCATGGAGGATATCTGGGAATCGAAAAGTGTAAGAAAAGAGCACGAGAGGTGATGTACTGGCCACGAATCAACCAAGATGTGACAAATGAGGTGTCAAACTGCACAATATGCCTGAAATATCGAGCAAGCAATCCGGTAGAACCACTAAAGCCACACCCAGCACCAGACAGACCTTACCAGAAGGTAGGCGCTGACCTATTCGTATGTCAAGGGAAGGACTATCGTGTAGTCACAGACTATTACTCCCTGTATCCAGAGGTTTGTAGACTGTACACCACCACTGCAGATGCTGTGATAACATGTATGAAAGCCATATTCTCCAGACATGGCGTGGCAAGCGAGGTCTTCACAGACAACGGACCCCAGTTTTACAATGCAAGTTTCCGACACTTTGCCAAAGACTGGGACTTTGTCCACACAACGTCAAGTCCTCACTTTCCACAATCCAATGGACTGGTGGAAAAATCGGTCCAGACAGTGAAAAGACTGATGCACGAGGCAAAAGACGGTGGAACTGACTTCTACCAGAGCATGCTTGTATACCGCACAACGCCGCTCGAGTGTGGTATGTCACCAGCCCAACTCCTTATGGGACGTCTGCTAAGGTCAAACCTACCCATCCCGGAGAACCTCCTGAAAACTAAAGAGGGGGAGAAAGTGAGGAAGTTCAAAGAACAACAGAAAGAAAAGCAAAAGTACTACTATGACAGAGGAACACAAAACCTACCTGAACTCCACACTGGTGACCAAGTAAGGTTCAAAGACAAAACTAACATATGGACTCAGAAGGGAACTGTCCTGAGTGAAGTCCAAGATCATACACCATTCAGACAGATGAGGGTGCTGTTCTGCGAAGAAATCGTCGGGATCTTCTCATGGGACCAGCCACAGCAAGTCAAGAGACTGATACTGTTGAACAACCTGATCACACAGCAGGTCAAAAGACTGATACTGTTGAACAACCTGATCACACAGCTGAGAAACCATCATCTGAGGCAACAACTCAGATTCAAGGACAATCAATCAGAAAATCCTCAAGCTGCGTGAAGCCTCCTGAGAGACTCATTGAGCAAGTTTAAGGACTCTTGTTATAGAAGGAAGTAATGTTATCTTATTCTCTCTTCAAGTTTTAGTGTATTTACATATTTCATGTGAACACACAAAACAAGGTTAAAAAACCTTGATAATGATAATGATAATGTAAGTTCATTATGTGTTACAGTTAAAATGCAGAGTAATACAAAGAAAACATGTTGTTAGATAAAAGTAAAATACTTTTGTTTTAAGAAAGGGAGATGTAATGATATCAGCAAATAGTGATGGTATTTGCTTGTTTGATTATGATGCCTTACCAGCATATTTGCCTGTTTGATTATTTATGCCTGACCAGCAGAGGGCATGTGAGAGAGAGAGTTTAGTTTTAGTTTTGTTTTAGATGGATCTCTAAGATGGTGTCTCCTGTAATGCTGTTAAAAGAGTTGAACATGCTTTAGATTAAAAGACATTCTCTTTCATGAATGTGTCGTCATTGAACCCACATACAAATCAATACAACCATGACCATAATTCGGTGAGATTTAAGGTAGCCATGGAAAAGGACAAAGATGGACCGGAAATAAAGGTTCTAAATTGGGGGCTAGGCCGATTTTAATATGATAAAGCAGGATCTGGCCAAAGTGGACTGGGATCAGCTACTTGTAGGAAAATCCACATCAGAGCAGTGGGAGTCTTTCAGAAAGGAAATAGAGAGAGTACAGCGCCAACATGTTCCAGTCAAGGGTGAGACCAACAAGTCCAGGGAACCCTGTATGTCAAGGGATATACAAAAATGGATTAGGAAAAAAAGGGAGGCTTTTGGCAGATACAAAGGACTAAAAACAATGGAAGCCCTAGAGGAGTATAGAAAGTGCAGGGAGGTACTTAAAAAAGAAATTGGGAGAGCGAAGAGGGGGCATGAAAAAACACTGGCGGGCAAAATAAAGGAAAATCCCAAGGTGTTTTATAAGTATATTAAGGGCAAGAGGATAACCAGGGAAAGAGTAGGGCCCATTAGGGGCCAAAGTGGCAATCTGTGTGTAGAGCCGGATGATGTAGGTGAGGTTTTAAATGAATATTTTGCATCTGTGTTCACTATGGAGAAGGACAATGTAGGCATAGAAATCAGGCAGGGGGATTGTGATATACTTGAACAAATTAGTATTGAGAGGGAGGAGGTACTAGCAGTTTTAGCGGGCTTAAAAGTGGATAAATCCCCAGGCGCAGACGAGATGTATCCCAGGCTGCTGTGTGAGGCAAGGGAGGAGATTGCAGGGGCTCTGACACAAATTCTCAGAACCTCTCTGGCCACAGGGGAGGTGCCAGAGGACTGGAGGACAGCTAACGTAGTACCATTATTCAAGAAGGGTAGTATGGATAAACCAGGGAATTACAGGCCAGTGAGCCTAACATCAGTGGTAGGGAAATTATTGGTAAAAATTCTGAGGGACAGAATTAGTCTCCACTTGGAGAGGCAAGGATTAATCAAGGATAGTCAGCATGGCTTTGTCAGGGGGAGATCATGTCTAACCAATTTGATTGAATTTTTCGAGGGGGTGACTAGGTGTGTGGATGAGGGTAGTGCAGTTGATGTAGTCTACATCGACTTCAGTAAGGCTTTTGACAAAGTCCCGCATGGGAGACTGGCCAAGAAGGTAAGAGCCCATGGGATCCAGGGCAATTTGGCACATTGGATCCAAAATTGGCTTAGTGGCAGGAGGCAGAGGGTGATGGTCGAAGGTTGTTTTTGTGACTGGAAGCCTGTGTCCAGTCATGTACCGCAGGGATCGGTGCTGGGTCCTTTGCTGTTTGTAGTGTACATTAATGATTTAGATATGAATGTAGGAGGTATGATCAGTAAGTTCGCAGATGACACTAAAATTGGTGGAGTGGTAAATAGCGAGGAGGGAAGCCTCAGACTACAGGACGATATAGACGGGTTGGTTAGATGGGCAGAACAGTGGCAAATGGAATTTAACCCTGAAAAGTATGAGATGATGCATTTTGGGAGGACTAACACAGCAAGGGAATAAACAATGAATGGTAGAACCCTAGGAAGGACAGAGGATCAGAGGGACCTTGGTGTGCATGTACATAGATCCCTGAAGGCAGCAGGACAGGTAGATAAGGTGGTTAAAAAGGCATATGGGATACTTGCCTTCATTAGCCGAGGCATAGAATATAAGAGCAGGGAGGTTATGATGGAGCTGTACAAAACGCTAGATAGGCTACAGCTGGAATACTGTGTGCAGTTCTGATCGCCACACTATAGGAAGGATGTGATTGCATTGGAGAGGGTGCAGAGGAGATTCACCAGGATGTTACCTGGGCTGGAGCGCTTCAGCTATGAAGAGAGACTGGACAGGCCGGGGTTGTTTTCCTTAGAGCAGAGAAGGCTGAGGGGGTCCTGATTGAGGTGTACAAAATTATGAGGGGCATAGATAGGGTAGATAGAAATAAACTTTTCCCCTTAGTAGAGGGGCCAATAACTAGGGGGCATAGTTTCAAGGTAAGGGGCAGGAGGTTTAGAGGGGATTTGACATAAAACTTTTTCACCCAGAAGGTGGTTGGAATCTGGAACTCACTGCCTGAAAGGGTGGTAGAGGCAGGAACCCTCACAACATTCAAGAAGCATTTAGATGAGCACTTGAAATGCCTTAGCATACAAGGCTATGGACCAAGTGCTGGAAAATGGGATTAGAATAGACAGGGCTTGATGGCCGGCGCGGACACGATGGGCCGAAGGGCCTCTTTCTGTGCTGTATAACTCTATGACTCTATGGCCCCGATTTTCGGCTTGTGTGGGAAATGGTCGGATTTCCCCGAATGTGGGGTTTCTGACACACATAAAAAAGTGTCAGCCAGCCCCATGCAATTTTCCCTCAATTGGCCAATTAATTCCCAGCATGTGGGAAGCCTTGCTAATTGTCTAAATCGAGTCAGAAATCCCCACAGTATGATGTCATCATTCGTGGTGCTTTCAAGGTCCATGGCAAGCACTGCATCCTCTGAAGGCTTCCAAATGAACCATACGGGATGGCAGAGGAGCCTGCAGCAGCTGTGGCCAGTGCCAGACCCCGAGCTGCCTTCAAATTCGACGAGGCTTCACTGCAGGCATTATTGGATGGGGTTAGGGCCCACAGGGATGTCCTCTTCCCTAGGTCAGGGAGGAAGAGGCCTTCCACTGAGACCAATGCTGCATGAATGCAGGTGTCAGCAGATGCCAACTCGCTGGGAGTCACCAGAGGAACCTTGGCATTACATCTGTAACTCCTTCCTTTACTCCCCCACAGTACCATCCAGAGCCCCTGTCCTCACTGTGGAGGAGGAAGAGGCTGTGCAGCCAGACTCCTCAGAGGAAGCTCCAACCTCTGAGGGTGCAGCGTCAGCAGAAGTAGGCGCACCCAGCATCAGCGCAGACACTCACACCTCGGGGGGACCTTTGGGACATAGAGTAGTGTTGTCACCTGGTGTTTCACAGCTGACAAGTGAGCCTCAGCAGATTCTGGAGACAGGGACAGCAGTGGAGAGTCCTCATCGGAGGGCGCAGGGCTCTGCCAGCTCAGCTCAGCTGCGCTGCATCTCGACCCTCTGCCTCTGGGTCCATCCGCAAGAGAAGAGGTGATGGCTCTCCATGCACAGATGCAGGAGTCTCTGGCAGGTTTTGTCTCCAGGGTCGCTGCGAGTGTTGTGCAAATGGAGGAGTCCATAGCGACCATGAGCAGAGTCTTTGTGGAGTCATTGGTGCATGAACGCAGCACCATGGAAAGGTTGGCAACCTCCATGGAGGAGATAACTCGCCAGCATACGGAAAACATGGTGAGTGCTCATAAGAGAATGACATCTCTTGAGGAGCGTTGGCCATCTGTTGAACAGAGAAACCAGATCTTCATGGAAGTCCTTCTGAGTAGGACTGCCAGTGCAGAAACGGGTCCCACTGGCCCCCTAAAGCGCAGCAAGGTGCTCTCAAGCCACTTCCAAGCGCTGGCCCCTTCTGGCTTATGCAGCTTCAGATGAGTGAGCAGCAGCCTGGTGCTCCTGGTAATCATCCTGCTGTTCCTGGTTCTGCTGCTGCCACCTCTGCTGTTGGAGGTCCTCTAATGCCAGGAAGGGAAGGTGCCAAAGGCCTCCCATGCTTCTAGCAGATGCCTCGGTTGAGGAGGTCCTGAGTTAGGGTGGTGAGAGGGGCTTCCCAGGAGCTCACACTGAAGAAGTGTGTGAGGCTCCAACTTTCTGCAGCTGCTCCTAAGGCTTCAAATAGTTCCCCCAAGCCTTGATCAACAAGGTCCTGCAGCCTGCAAATGCTGCCTCTTTAAATATCTTCAGCCCTCAGCGACCTGCTGCTGCAAGCAAGCAAGCCAGCTGTTTTCATGCCAGCTCTCATCGGCGGGGTTCCCTGCAGGCGGGTTTCAGGTGGGGAAAGCCCCAAAGTCGCAATGGCACGGGAAAATCGTCCTTAACAAGGTGATCATTGGTGATTAGTGCTCCGACGAGCAGTCCCGCCAGCGGCGGGCGGGACTGAAGCGGGGCGCGTTGAAACGGCGGTCCGAAAGTCGGACGGGGCGGGGAATCAGGCGGGGGGGGGTCCCGACCCGCTTTTTCCGCGATTTTCGGACCACGGCCGCATGAAAAGCCGCCCGACAGCTGCCCGAAAATCGGGGCCAATGACTCTAAAATTTTGGCTCATCCAGGACTGGATGTCGGACGAGCAGTCTGAAAACACAGAGGTAGTGGAGGGGTCGAGAGAGGTAGTGGTGAGGTAGAACTGGGTGTTATCACGTGGAACCTGATGTCGTGTTAAGTAACTCTGCCTAATAATGATTTGCTTTTCAAATTGCCAGGTAACCCCATCTATAACTACTTATATCTGTTAATTGTATACTCAATGTTTAAATTTAAGTAGTAACAATTGTGGCTTGTAGTTAACAAATCGTTGTTAGTTCATGACTTGTTGTCTGACTTTGATGATTTGACAACAAATAATTCTCCCAGTAGCTTGTGGGTATCCTAATTGAGGGTTGGGAAGGTGAACTCAAATTCAATCCAAACTGGGTGATGTAGGGCAGGTCGGTGAGCCAAACATCGTTCACTCCTGGACCTAAACTGGGCAATTAATCCCAGATGGCTCCTGAGTGAGGAATTCAGTGAGCTGGTTAAGGGTTCCTTGACGCATATTTGTCGATATACCCAGTGTTCTTCCAAAAAACCCATTCTTGTCAAAGAATCCACCCAGAATCTGTACAGGTATCATGGCGATTGGAAATTGCTTGCGAAGGCCGTGAGTGAATAATATTTGGAGTAAGAATCCATCTATTGGCACTGGTGCAACAACTGCTAGTGTTTGTTATTTGGGGGGAGACAGGCATTCCTGAAGAAGAGAGAAAAAAAGCTTTAAATTCAGAGAAAAATATTGATTTTTTTTCCCCCACTCTTTTCCACGTGTAGCTTTTAAGTCAAATAGTGCACCGTAAGGGTGAGGAGACCACGCTTTACAAACACTCAACGCCATGGAACAGGAATCAATATGGAACTTGTGGTGCTCAGTTCTTGATTTGAACTGTGTTGAGCAGGAAAATGGAGCTTAAAGCCTGAAGCATCTACCAATGGGAAAAACAGTAGGGGAAGAGTGTCCCAGCTGGGCAGTGCCTGGCACTTCCTAGTGGCCGGTTGCAGGAATCATTGGCGGTGGTGTATGTAGTGTATGTGCCTTTAAGTCAGAACTACTTTTACAGCTCCTGTATACTGTATTACTGGCAGTGACCACATATAAGCTTTGCGCATGCCACTGTACCCCCAGTCTTGAGACTACCCTCCTCCAGTAAAGACCTGTTTATTGTTAATGTACAGCATCCGTGTGATTATTTAATAACAGCATATCCTCTGAATCACGGATCCAACAGTGGCGACGAGTGTCGATTCGAATCTACCTGCAACATAAAAAAAAAAAGTCGAGGCCAGGAACACGGGCGTCGACCACGAGCAACCGCCCAGCCATCAGGCAGAGATTGAACTTCGCAGGGGAGGCTGTGGAGAGCCGGGCTTGGTTCCCCAGCCACGACGAGCAGCAAGAGACCGACGACAGGTCCAGCGCAGACCCTTCCCGAGCAGCGGCGGCTGGAGCCGACCAACGGCGGAGAGAAAGCCTAGCAGCGTCGACGGGGTAAGGCAGAGGGTGAAGAGCGTAGGGCACAGCCGGGGGTTGAACACCGAGCGGCGTCGAGAAAAAGAGAACAAACCGGAGAGAGAGAGGGTAAAGAAACAGCCAGGTTCTAGACTGAGCGGCGTCGAAAAATATAAAAAGAACGCGCAGAGCACAGCCAGGGCTCACGGGCTGAACAGGGTCCGCGGGGCGAAGAAAGGGGAGCACGGGAGACGCCATTGAGCCGCGGAGAAGAAGGAAGAGCGCGGGAGACACCATTTTTAGAAGCCGCAGCGGAGAAGAAGGGCGAGCGCGGGAAGGAAGGAAAGCGCGGGAGACGCCATTTTGTGCCAGCGGAGAAGAAGGGGAAGCGCGGGAGGCGCCATTTTTGACAGTTAACTCACACCCAAGGATGCCAAAGAGTGGCAGTATCTCTACGTTCGACAATGAAGTCGAAGATTGGGCGACATATGTGGAACGTATTGAGGTGTACTGCAGGGCGAATGAAGTGCCAGATGCTAATAAAGCACTGGTTCTGTTAAATTCCATGGGTGCAAAACCTTATGGGTTACTGCGAAATCTAATAACCCCAGAGAAGCCGGTAAACAAGAATTTTGAAAGCATAGTAGAAATCCTACAGGACCACTTAAACCCCACACCACTGCTGATAGCAGAACGATTTAAGTTCCATAAAAGGAACCAACACAAAGACGAAAGCAATGCTGAGTACCTAACGGAACTGCGCAAGCTATCGAAACACTGCCAGTTTGGAGCGGGACTAGCAGATACGTTAAGGGACAAGTTTGTGTGTGGGCTACAGAGTGAAGGAACCCAGAAACGGCTTCTGTCGGAAAAGGATCTTACGCTGGACAAAGCTTTCAGTATGGCAGTATCACACGAAGCAGCCGCAAGGGGCGCTGCAGAGATACAACGGAGACCACAAGAATATGGCACCAATGAAATGTCCTATGGAACAGGGAAGTGCTATCGCTGCGGCAGAACAACACATGACCAGAAAGATTGTTGGTTCAAGGACCAAGTGTGCAGACAGTGTGGGAAAGCAGAACACATAGCAAGAGTCTGCAGGTCTGGGAAGAAAACCAACAGTAAGAAATCTCCACAGGAGAAGTACAAAAAGGCACACCAGGTGATGGACAGTGGTTCAGACGAACAGAAAAGTGACACAGACTCTGGAAGCAAGGAGCTGGGTTGTCTGAAACTACATAAGGTAACCAAAATGGAGGATCACCAGACTATCTGGGTTACACTCAAGATAGACGGAGTCCAAGTGAAAATGGAATTGGACACAGGGTCAGCTCTAACAGTCGTAAATCAAAGAGACTACAAGCGGCTATTTTCACACATACCCTTGAAAGCTACAGAGATTGTCTTGAAGACGTATACGGGGCAAAAAGTCCACCCCAAAGGAAAAATAAGGGTGAAAGTGACATATAAAGGCCAGGAAATACCTAAAATGGATATATATGTATTGCCAGATGGAGGACCACCACTGCTAGGACGTGAATGGATCTGGAAGATACAATTAGATTGGCATTCCATACAGGCACTGAAGGTTGAGGCCAAAAAGGATGACGACGTCACACCTGGACGACTGTCAAAAATGCTAACTGACGTAAAAGAAGTGTTCCAGGAGGGACTAGGAACACTAAAAGGAATAACAGCAATGATTAAAATAGAGGAAAATGCAAGCCCAAAGTTTCTGAAGGCCAGACCAGTGCCTTATGCGATCAGACCAGCTGTTGAAGCAGAGCTGGAAGGGTTGGAACGTTCAGGAGTACTGTCCAAAGTGGACTGGAGCGAGTGGGCTACACCCATCGTTCCTGTAATGAAGAGGTCATTGAGTAATACACCTGGGGAACCAAAGAAGGTCCGCATCTGTGGGGATTTTAAGGTGACAGTGAACCCAGTCCTTCACACAGTACAATATCCGCTTCCACGAATTGAGGATATTTTCGCCTCGCTATCTGGAGGTAAACACTTCACCAAAATTGATCTAGCCCAGGCGTACTTGCAAATGGAGGTAGAAGAAGCTTCGAAACAATACCTTACGATCAACACTCATAAAGGTCTCTATCAATACAACCGGCTGGTGTTTGGAGTAGCATCAGCTCCGGCTATTTAGCAAAGGGCAATGGATCAAGTCCTGCAAGGGATTCCAGGGACCCAGTGTTATTTGGACGACATCTTGGTAACGGGCGAAAATGACGGTGATCACCTCGCCAACTTGGAGAAGGTGCTCACCAGATTAAAGGAGTATGAGCTACGAGCTAATCGCCACAAGTGCGAGTTTTTCCAGAAACAGATCTCGTATTGTGGCCACGTCATCGATGAAGAGGGGTTACATAAGTCCCCTGACAAGATTGAGGCAGTAGTCAAGGCTCTAGCACCGGAAAATGTGTCACAACTGAGGTCGTTCCTCGGGCTGGTAAACTACTACCACAAGCTCTTACCAAATTTGCCTATGGTATTACACCCACTGAACACCCTACTGCAAACTGGGGTACCATGGAAGTGGGATGACGAACGTAGACGAGCTTTCCAGAAGTGTAAAGAATTGATCACATCAAAAGAGGTGTTGGCCCATTTCAACCCAGCACTACCAATTCGTTTGGCATGTGATGCATCACCCTATGGTATTGGAGCGGTGCTATTGCACAAATTCCCTGACGGGTTGGAGAGGCCAGTAGCCTTTGCGTCTCGGTCACTAACCTCAGCCGAGCGCAACTACGCCCAGATTGACAGGGAGGCCCTCAGCCTAGTATGGGGAGTAAAAAAATTCAACCACTATCTGCATGGGCAGAAGTTCACCTTGCTGACTGACCACCAACCGCTTGTCTCCATCTTTAATCCTAAGAAGGGCGTTCCAGTGATGACTGCACAGCGGTTACAAAGATGGTCCCTGTTTCTAGGGGCGAATCAATATGAAATAGAATATAAAGGCACGAAACAGCATGGGAACGCTGATGGACTATCGCGCCTGCCACTGCCTACTGTGGAGGAAGCACCAGCAGTGGACCCTATCGAGATATTTTATTCGTCAATAATTGAACGATTGCCAGTAACAAACGCGGATATAGAGAAGGAGACCCGCAATGATCCGACGCTGTCGCGGGTATATGAATTGACGGTGAGGGGATGGCCAACACATGGCGACTCACTGTTACCAGCATTCTCATCCAGAAGAGAACAGCTGTCAGTATGCCAGGGGACAGTGATGTGTGGATCCAGAGTGGTGATTCCACCCAAGTTAATGGAGAGAGTGCTAAATGAGCTACATGAAGGTCATCTGGTGGGAGTGAAAATGAAAAGCCTTGCTAGGGCTTATGTGTGGTGGCCGGGAATCGATCAACAAATCGAAGACCTAACTAAGAGCTGCTTAGGATGCCAGAAGGTCCAAAATGCACCACCACATGCCCCTCTACACCCATGGGAGTGGCCCTCCTCTCCATGGCAACGGGTGCATATTGATTTCGCTGGTCCATTCATGGACTCAATGTTCTTAATAGCAGTGGATGCTCATTCAAAGTGGCCTGAGGTGATAAAAATGTCCTCAACCACTACAGAGAAAACGATTGCAGTCCTATGGACCATATTTGCCAGAAACGGGTTGCCAGAGCAGATTTGCTCTGATAATGGACCACAGTTTGTGTCCGACGAGTTCCAAAAATTTATGAGAAGGAATGGGGTAAGGCATTACACATCCGCCCCGTATCATCCAGCCATGAATGGATTGGCTGAGAGGTTTGTACAAACCTTTAAGAAGGCGATAAAGGCCATGTGTGACGATGAAATTCCACTACAGCATAAGATGGACAATTTCTTATTAGCCTACCGAAACGCGACACATGCAGTTACCAACCAGACCCCGGCCATGATGTTCTTTAACCGAAGGTTGAGATCTCATCTGGACTTGCTCAGACCAAATGTGCGAAGAAATGTTGAGGACAAACAATTCCAGCACATCAATGAGAAGCCGACAAGGAGCTTCAATGTAGGGCAACCAGTCTTGGCCCGTGACTATCGAACAGAGAAATGGCAACCCAGAACGATATGTACAAGGCAGGGGCCATTAATGTACACAGTGGATGTCGGGGAGAACATTGTGAGACGCCACGTCGATCAGATCTTAGCGTCACAGGAACGCGTCAACCCCATGTCTCGAGTACCTGGGGATGAACCCGACATACCGGTAGCATTTACTTCAGACCCAGTAGCAGTGGAACCCGATGAACTACCCGATGAAAAGGGGTCAGAATCGCCTCTGCACCAAGAACAAGAACCTCCGGAAAGGCGCTATCCCGAAAGGGTCAGGAAGCCGCCCCAAAGACTGAATCTATAAATGGACTTTTGTTGTTTAATGTACATGTTGAAATGTTAATTGTTATTTGAATATTAGGGGTACTACTAATCTAAAAGGGGAGGAATTGTAGTGTATGTGCGTTTAAGTCAGAACTACTTTTACAGCTCCTGTATACTGTAGTACCAACAGTGACCACACCGGTATATAAGCTTTGCGCATGCCTCTGTACCCCCAGTCTTGAGACTACCCTCCTCCAGTAAAGACCTGTTTATTGTTAATGTACAGCATCCGTGTGATTATTTAATAACAGCATATCCTCTGAATCACGGATCCAACAGTGTACCCTTCCTCTTGACTGCAAGGTAAGAGACTGCACGAACAAAGAAAAAGAGAGGAAAATTATATAAATAAATAGGCGCGGGGTAAGAGTTTAACTAATATAATATTGGTGACAAATTATTATTTTCATCACCCGCCCCCTCCCCCAAGGACTCTTATCTTCATCAGTCCTCATTGTGCTGGGAAACTGTGGTGTATGTAACCTGTTCCACCTTAAGAGAACTACCTTAAGAGATGTACTACTTTCTCTTGGCTGCTGTATACTGTAATACCGGTGGTGACCACACCGGTATATAAGTGTTGTGTAGGGATTTGCTGGGCAGTTCAGCCCTGACCTCCGAATAGTAAAGACCTGTGTGCTTTTCTGGCTGTCTCAAGCAGCAAGAGGAGAAGGAGCTGCCAAGGCAGGAGAGTGGAGAGTGGTGGTCTCCTGACCAGGTAGTGGAGGAGAACGTCAGATCACCACCTCCACCTCCTCCAACACCATCAACACAGCTGAGGTGCCTGGAGAGACAGGACAGAGGAGGAGAAGGAGAAAGGAGGCCTACATCAACATCAACCAGGGGAGAGGCCTTTCCTATTACTGCCTCCCCAAATTGGCCTCCACTTCAGGAGAGGGAAGAGAAACCAACTGTTTGGAAGGAGGGAAGAAACATCTTCCTGAGTATCTACAGGTGGGTGTTATTTGGGGCACTCTCCCAAGGCTTTGTATTTTAGGTGGGGGGAGAAAAGAAGAAGCAAGGCCGGATCATCAAGGGGTGTAGTGTGTGTGTGTGTGGCTCTTGCTAAAAGCTAGGCCACACACACCACTAATTAGCATCCCTGCTATTGCCTGCCCTGGGAGAGCTGGAGCTGCCCAGGTGAAGTCCTTAATTTCATTTCATTTAATTGCATCGTTAAGACCTGTTGCAGGACTGAGCCTGGGCTTCTCCAGCTTTTCCAGGTGAAGACATCTTCTCCCCCTGCCAGAAGACCACCACCACCAAAGACTTTTAACTCCATCGGAGAGTGCACCCCTGCCAACACCCACCCACCATCCTGAGTGGCAACACTGCCCTTTGCGGCCTCCCTCCTTCCCACCACCCCCCTCTCTCTCTCTCTTTGTCTCTCTCTGCCTGTCTCTCTAAGGCACCTTAGTTTCATCTTTTTTATTAATTGCCTATGGAGCAGAGGGGAAGAGGGCCCCTCTCCCAATTTTAATCAATAGGGGGAGAGGTGTGTCCTCATTTTAATCAGCTCCCTCTGCTCAATAGAGGACAAAAAAATATATATATATTAGCCGAGGCCATTAAAACCTTCAGGCCTGTGACTTGGGGTGAGTGTAGCCCTCAAAAAAGCACCCAAGAATGGCGACTACATCTTCGCCGGTGGCGGGGCAAGTCAAGACTTATGCGGGAGCGGCAGCCACAGCTGCCCCCGCTGCTTCTGCTGCCCCGTCACCATTTAGACTGATAACCAAAAAGCTTGGGGTGAAGAGCTACACTCACCCCACTATGACCATCGAGGCCTGCGTCAAAGCCATGGCTGGGGTTGTCGGCCCCTCAGCCATCGTTGCGGCCTCGAAAATGTATGGGAAGGCTGTGTTCTTCCTGGGGTCGGAGCGGGCGGTGTCCCTGGCTGTCACCAAGGGGCTCACCGTGGGCGGGACCTTCCTGCCGGTGGATCCTCTCGAGGCCACCGCGCAGAGGATCATCATTTCCAACGTCCCGCCCTATATTCCCGGTGAGCTCCTCCTTCCCTATTTGAGTCAACTTGGGGAGGTGAGGTCAGGGATCACACCTATCCCGCTCGGCTTCCGGGAGGCCAGCCTTCGCCACGTCTTCTCCTTCCGGCGCCAGCTGTTTATCCAGCTGGCGCGGGAGGAGGACACTGACGGGGCGTTCGTCGTCCTCCACGAGGGGACCGCCTACCGCGCCTTTTGGACGTCGGACGGTGTGCGGTGCCACGCCTGCAAGGAGGTGGGGCACATTAGAAAGAACTGCCCCGCCTCCAAGGCCGCCAGATCGTCTGGCGTAGCCGAGGCTGGCGCCGCCGCCGCTCCTCTCCCCGGGTCTGGCCGCGCACCCCAAACAACTGATGCGCGGTCGTCGTCAGAGGCCAATGCCATCAAGGCCTCCGGCGGGGGGGAGGGAGTGCGTCCGGCCGGAAAGAAGGCGCGGGGAAAAAAGAAACACCTTGGGATGGGTCCCCCCGCGGAGGGCGAGCCCCTGGACCTGGTGCCCCTGACACCCGCGTTCATTGTGGAGTTGGTCGGGGCAGACGCGAGCGGGAGGGGCCTCGTGCCCGAGCCTGTGGCCGCGACCGCCGCAGCGGTAACGCCAATACCTGCAGCCGGGCTCGGGCCCGAGGAACCCGACAAACATGCTCCGCCGGAGGGAGCAGAGGAGGAGGCCCCTGTAGGCATGGAGGTCTCCCTCGCTCCCTCCGCGCTAAAAAGAAGGCGCGACACCCTGGAAGAGGAGGAGGACCAGGAGGAGGAGGGTCCCTCCGAACAGGGGGAGTCGTCGCCCGCCTGGGGTGCTGCGCACCCCCCCCACCGCTGTCACCATCACCGGCGATCGGCAGGGGTCGCCTGTCCCTCGGGAGGCTGAGGCAGATGTGTCTGTCCAGCACGTGCCTCCCGGGGATGGGGACGAGACCCTGCCCGTGGGGGGGGTCGCGGAACAACCCACGGCTGAAATAGACTATCTATCGGTGCCATTACCCCTCGACGGGTTGGGCGGCCTGGGGTCTGGGTTGGGCGAGTTCGAAGAAAGTGAGCTCGCCCAAAGCGGCCCGGACATTTCCCAGGGGCTGCTCGACCTGGTCGAGGATTTAGCCAAGGACGCCCCATCTGCCGGGTCAGAGGCCGGTGGCGCGGAAGAGGAAGGCCCTCTGACGGTGTCTCGGGCGCCGGACGTCCTGGGGGAGTTCGGATTTGTGTTCTCCCCGATTTCTCCGGTCGATCTGGCGTCTGAGGCGGAGGGCGGCTCCGAACCGCCGCCGCCGTCTTCTGGCCCGGCGCCCCCGGAGGAGCCCAGGGAGGATTCCTCCGCCACCGATCCTGGGGGTGGGATCCGGGCGGAGGCGGGGCCGGCTGTTGTGGCCGAGCCATTCGCTGCGCACTGCGCGGTGGACGGGTCGGCCGCTGGTGACGACCCCCTGGAGGAGGATGGGGACTCGGTGATGGGCACGGAGGACGAGTCGGACTCCGGCGCCGACGAGGCGGTGGACTGCCTCGTGCCCCTTGCCGAGTCTCCCCTCATTCCCGTAAAGGAACGCCGGGATTTTATGGCCACGTGCCTGGGTCGGCGCGGGAAGGTCCGGCTGGCCCTCGACAGGTGGTCGGAGCTGCTGCTGCTCATCGTATCCGTCCGCGCCGCCGTTAAGTTCATGGGCGCGGACGAGGGTGTGAACCCACTTGAGCTGCGTCGGCTCAGAACATTTCTCACTGGGCTGCTGAGGAGGTGGCGGCTGACTAGCGGCTGCGCTTCCTCCCCCCGTTAGTTGTAGGTAGAGGTTGCACTATGCTTCTGACATGAAGATAACCATAGTCAGCCTCAACATCAACGGCAGCGGGGAGGCGCGCCGCAGATTCAATAACTTCTCGGTCCTTCGGGACGGGAAGTATGCGGTGTGCTTCCTGCAAGAAACCCACACCGTTCCGGGAGACGAAGCCACGTGGCTCCTGGAGTGGCAAGGAGGGGTCAGCATGAGTCACCTCTCCAATAATTCCAGCGGGGTGGCTATCTTGCTGGCCCCGCATTTTCAGCCGGAGATCTTGGGGGTCAAGGAGCACGTGCCGGGCCGCTTGCTCCAGGTCACTGTTCGCCTGGGGGGCGTGCCGCTCCATCTAGTGAACGTGTATGCCCCTCAGGCCGGTGCGCAGCAAGTGCGCTTCTTTGAAGAAGTGTCCGCTCTTCTGGGCTCCATCGGCGTGGGCGAGTGCATCATCCTCGGGGGGGATTTTAACTGTACCCTCGAGGCGAGGGACCGTACGGGTCCCCCGCGATGCCCGCCGGCGATGGAGAAGTTGAGGGACCTGGTCGGGTCCTTCGACTTGGTGGACGTCTGGCGAAATCTTCATCCCGACTCCAGTGCCTTCACTTACGTGAGGTCTGGAGGAGGAGGGTCCAGAATCGACCGCCTCTACATTTCCCGGGCGTACGTATCCTGCGTTCCGGTGGCTTCCATGCGGCCGGTGCCGTGCACGGACCACCACCTGGTGTGGGCGGAGCTCGTTCCGCTGCGCGCTCGGGGGGGGGGTCCGCGTACTGGCACTTTAACAACCTGCTGCTGGAGGACGCGCGGTTCCGGCATTCGTTTTGTCGTTTCTGGGCCGACTGGAGAAAGAAGCAGGGGGGCTTCCCCTCCTTGAGGCTGTGGTGGGACGTGGGCAAGGCTCACGTGCGTCTCTTCTGTCAGGAGTACGCGAAGGGGTCGACCAAGAGGCGGGAGGCCCGGGTCGGGCGGTTGGAGAAGGAGGTGCTCGACCTGGAGTCCCGTCTCGGTCAAGTCGTCGGGGACTCGGCCCTGCGGAAGGTGTACGAAGAGAAGAAGGGCGCGCTGAAGGACCTGCAGCTCGTCGGGTCCCGAGGCGCGTACGTGAGGTCGCGGATCCAGCTCCTGCGGGACCTGGACCGCGGCTCCCCCTTCTTCTACTCGCTGGAAAAAAGACGAGGGGTCCGTAAGCAGCTCTTGGGGCTGCTGGCCGATGACGGATCTCTGGTCTCGGATCCGGAGGGAATCAGTGCGGAGACCCGCGCCTACTACGGGGCTCTGTTCTCTCCGGATCCGTCCAGCAAGGATGTGTGCAGAGTTTTGTGGGAGGACCTGCCGAAGGTCAGTCCGGAGGGCGCCGAAAAATTGGACGCTCCGCTAAGCCTGGCGGAGCTGACCGGCGCCCTCCGCCAGCTCTCTAGGGGAAAGTCCCCGGGGCTGGACGGGCTGACCGTGGAGTTCCACAGGGTGTTCTGGGACGTCTTGGGGGGCGACTACGCGCGGGTCCTGGGGGAAAGTTTGGTGACCGGGGAGATGCCCCTCTCTTGGCGCAGGGCGGTCATTGTCCTGCTGCCTAAGAAGGGCGATCTCCGCCTCCTTAAGAACTGGCGCCCGGTCTCCCTCCTCAGCACGGACTATAAAATCTTTGCCAGGGCTATGTCTGCTCGCCTTGGCACCATGCTGGCCCACATGATCCACCCCGACCAGTCCTACACGGTCCCGGGCCGGACCATCCATGACAACATCCATCTGGTCCGGGACCTGGTCCACCACTCTCAGAGGGCTGGTCTCTCCCTGGATCAGGAGAAGGCGTTCGACAGGGTGGATCACGAGTATCTTTTCGGGACTCTGCGCGCATTCGGGTTCGGGACGCATTTCGTCGCCCGGATCCGACTTCTGTACGCCGCCGCAGAGTGTCTGATTAAAGTTAACGGGTCCTTGACGGCGCCCCTTCGCTTTGGGAGGGGGGTGCGTCAGGGATGCCCCATGTCCGGTCAGTTATACACCATTTGCGTGGAGCCATTCCTGCGCCTCTTGCAGAAGAGGTTGATGGGACTGGCTCTGCAAGGGTCGGGCATGGAGGTGGTCCTCTCGGCTTACGCCGATGACGTGCTCCTCACGGTCACGGATCCCACTGACTTGCGGAGGATGCGGGAATGCCAGCAGATTTACTCGGACGCATCCTCCGCCAAGATCAACTGGGAGAAATGTTCCGGACTCCTGGTGGGTCAGTGGCGGGTGGACTCCCTGCCGGAGGAGTTCAGGCCTTTCACCTGGAGCACCACGCACCTCCTCTATTTGGGAGTCTACCTTAGCCCTGCCGAGGACGCCTGGCCGGCGAACTGGCAAGAGCTGGAGGCCAAAGTCACCGCTCGCCTAGGACGCTGGACCGGACTGCTCCAAGTGTTGTCCTACAGGGGTCGAGCGTTGGTCTTAAACCAGCTGGTGGCTGCCATGTTGTGGTACCGGTTGGTCACTTTGATCCCTCCCCCTGCGTTTGTCGCCAAGATACAGAAGAAGCTCATCGACTTCTTCTGGGACAAAAGGAAGCACTGGGTCTCTGCTGCGGTTCTGTGTCTCCCGCTTAGGGAGGGCGGTCAGGCGCTGGTGTGCCTTCGCACCCAGGCTGCGACTTTCCGTCTTCAGACGCTGCAGAGATACCTGTACGTAGAGAATCCTCCGAGATGGTGTGCGCTGGCGACGTTTTTCTTCCGTCAGCTGCACGGCCTCAATTACGACACGCAGCTCCTGTTTGTGAAAGTGGGCTGCAGGCGTGCCGGCCTGCAGGAGCTGCCTGTCTTCTACCAGGAACTACTATGGGTTTGGAACTATGTCGCTTCCAGGCGGAGCTCTCCCCCGTCAGGAGCGGCGGCTCTCCTTCGGGAGCCGCTGCTCAGGAATCCGCATCTCCGTGAATGTGGGTTCGGGCGGCTGGCGGAGGGCGGGGCTGTGGCTGGCGGTGTGACCAGAGTCGGGGACCTGCTCGATGTCGGAGGAGCGGGCTGGATGGCGCCGGAGGAACTGGCGTGGCGCCTGTCCTGGGCCAACGTCCGGCTCGCGGCCGAAGCCATCGAGTCGGTGAAAACGGCACTGGGCCCCGATTCCACTAGGTGTATCGAGGCGGCTCAAGCACGTGGGGCGATCCCGTCCGAGCTTACCCCCGTCCGGACGGAATTCCTTATTGGCGCCCGGCCCCGAAACTCCCCTCGGGAGCCGGCGCCTCACAACTTGAGCCGTCTCGAGGAAATACCCTCCGTGCCTTTTCATTCCGCGCGGAGGGGTTTCCTGTACGGGCTGCTCCTGCACACTCTCCACTTTGCCATCTTCGTCTGCCGTCCAGACACGCCTTGGCGTGGCGTCTTGCCGACTGGCGGTGGCGGAGGTCCCCAATGGAGGGCTCTCTATGCAGGAGTCCTCCCTTGTTCCATCGGGGACTTGGCCTGGAGGGTGTTGCACGGAGCGGTCCCGTGCAATAAGGTTTTAAGTAGGTTCACGGACTCCCAGGCCGCCTGTGTTTTTTGCAGCCTGGAGGAGTCCGTGTTCCACGTTTATATGGAGTGTGAGAGGTTGCAGCCCCTCTTTCACTACTTGAAGGGGCTGCTCCTCGATTTTTGGTTGCACTTCAGTCCCACGCTCTTGATCTACGGTCACCCGGTGCGGAGGGGAGCGGATAGGCTGGAGGACCTCCTTGTGGGCCTGCTCCTGGGCCTGGCTAAAAGAGCAATCAATTGGTCCAGGCAGCGGGCGATCGAGGGGGTCGTCCAGCCGGATTGCCTGCCTCTCTTCCGCGGCCATGTTCGTGCCCGGGTGGCCCTGGAGATGGAGCACGCGGTGTCCGCCGGTACGCTTGAGTATTTTCGCGACCGTTGGGCGCCGCGGGGACTGGAGTGCATCATCAATTTGGAACACCAAATTTTAATTTGATTTATTAAGGATTAGTTGAACTTTTGTTTATTTACAGTTGATTTGGTTCAAATTTTGGTTCAAATAAAAAGAGGACCTCCGAATAGTAAAGACCTGTTAAAAGTTATTCTTGTTGTCTGTGTTCAGTGATTGATCATAAGCACACAGACTCAACAGTGGCGACGAGTCCGATCTTACCCTGCGGCAGTTTTACATCCAAGGCAGCTTCGTCCTCAGAACGGGCGTCGAGAAGAGGCATCCGCCCTCATCATCCTGCTGAGCACCATCGCACGGGAGGCATCGAGAACCCGGGTTAAAAAGAAAAATTCTGACCACGAAGCCCTCCATCAGCGACAGGCAGTGATCATCCCTTCTACCACGGTGGTGGGTAAGCCAATCAGCGACACGAGCAGAAAGTCGGCCGCGTTGGCTGTGGAGTAGGGGAGGGACAACGGAGGAATAAGGGCGGAGAACTCGACCACGGCCGGTAAAAAGGGCCGGGCTGCAATCGAGGCCGAGAGGCGCAGCGACTGGGGCAGCTTAAGGCACGAGAGCCGTGGAGAACTCAAACGCAGCCGATGTAAAGGACCGGGCTGCAAGCGGGGCTGCGAGGCAAAGCAGCGTCGGGGAATTGAGAATCGCTGGGGAGGCGAGAACGGCAGCAGCACGGCAATCGCCATTGCAGCCAGCGGGGGAAGAAGGCAAACGCGGGAATCCGCCATTGTAGTCGGCGGGGTAAGAAGACGAGCGCGGGAAAGACCGCCAAGCGCGGGAAGCCGCCATTTTAGTAGGCGGGGGAAGAAGACAAGTGCGGGAAGCCGCCATTTTGAGAAAATTTTTTTTTAAAACTTGCAAGGATGCCTAAACATGGGAACATTAATACCTTTGATAGCGATATCGAAGATTGGACCACGTATGTAGAACGCATGGAAGTTTATTGTAAAGCAAATAAGGTACCAGATGATGAGAAAGCACTAACCTTATTAAGCTCAATGGGTGCGAAGACATACGGGCTATTGAAGCACCTTCTATCACCAAATAAACCGGCGGATCAGACTTTCGCGAATATTGTTACTGTCCTGAAAAATCATTTAAACCCCACGCCGCTGATGATAGCGGAACGATTTAAATTTTACAGAAGAACGCAGCTGAAAGACGAAAGCAATGCTGAATTTTTAATTGAACTGCGTAAGCTATCAAAGTACTGTCAGTTTGGAACAGGACTAGCAGATGCGCTGAGAGATAAATTTGTGTGTGGATTGTTAAAAGAAGGAACACAAAAGCGACTGCTTGAGGAGAATGATCTTACGCTTGATAAAGCTGTCACTATTGCAGCATCGCAAGAAGCCGCAGCGAGAGGCACGGCGGAAATGCAGTTACGGTCACCGGAACTCAGTACCAATCAAATGGTCTTGGGTACAGTAAAATGTTATCGTTGTGGAAAGACAACGCACGATCAGAACCAGTGCTGGTTCAAAAATCAGGAATGCAGAAAATGTGGCAGGCTTGGTCACATAGCTAAAGTATGCCGGTCAGGAAAGAAGACCAGCAACAAAAAGTCACCGCAGGAAAAGTACAGAAAGGTACACAAGGTGACAGAGAACAGTTCGAATGAACAGAAGTCAGATTCAGACTCCAGCAGTAATGAACTGGGTAGTCTAAGAGTACACAATGTTGGTAAGGAAGCAGACCTCCAAACAATTTGGGTCACACTTCAGATAGCAGGAGTCCAAGTGAAGATGGAATTGGACACTGGATCGGCATTGACGGTCATGAATAAGCAAGATTACAAAAGGTTATTCCCACATATTCCCCTACGGGATACGGAGATTGTATTGAAAACATACACGGGGCAAAGAGTATACCCCATCGGGAAGATAGAGGTAAAGGTGGTCCACAAGGGCAAAGAAAGCCGAGGAATGGACTTATATGTGCTACCTGAGGGAGGTCCACCACTACTGGGACGGGAGTGGATTAGGAAAATAAATATGGACTGGCATTCCTTAAAAGCACTAACGGTAGATTCCGGTAAAAAAGATGTCAAACCTAAACGATTGTCCAGAATATTGGACGATGCTAAAGAGGTGTTCCAACAGGGACTGGGAACACTGAGAGGAATTACGGCAAACATCAAGGTTGAAGAACATGCAAACCCGAAATTTTTCAAAGCCAGACCGGTACCTTATGCGATACGACCTGCTGTGGAAGCTGAGCTGGAAGGGCTAGAATGTTCAGGAGTACTGTCTAAGGTAGACTGGAGTGAGTGGGCCACGCCCATTGTTCCCGTCATGAAGCGTTCATCGAGCAACAAGCCGGGGGAACCGGGGAAGGTTCGCATCTGTGGAGATTTCAAGATCACTGTTAATCCGGTGCTTCACACGGTGCAGTATCCGCTTCCGCGGATTGAGGATATCTTCGCTTCGTTGTCTGGCGGGAAACACTTCACCAAGATAGACCTGGCGCAGGCGTACTTACAGATGGAAGTTGAGGAAGAGTCACGCCAGTATCTCACGATCAACACGCATAGAGGCTTGTACCGGTATAATAGACTGGTTTTTGGAGTGGCATCGGCTCCAGCAATTTGGCAGAGGGCCATGGAGCAGGTATTACAGGGAATTCCAGGCACACAATGTTACCTGGACGATATTCTGATTACAGGAGATGATGACGAGGAACACCTTGCAAATTTGGAACTGGTGCTCACCAGGTTGAAAGAATATGGACTTCGAGTTAATCGCCAGAAATGTGAGTTCTTTCAGAAGCGGATCTCGTACTGTGGTCATGTCATTGACCAGGAGGGGCTTCATAAGTCTCCTGACAAGATCGAAGCTGTTGTGAAGGCTCCCGCTCCGGATAATGTATCCCAGTTGAGGTCGTTCCTAGGGTTGATTAACTATTACCATAAGTTTCTGCCAAATTTATCCACGGTGCTGCACCCGCTGAACGCTCTTTTGCAGAAGGGAGTACCATGGAAGTGGAGCGAGGACTGTAAGAGGGCCTTTCGCAAAAGCAAGGCATTGATCACCTCAGAGGAAGTGTTGGCTCACTTCAACCCAACGCTGCCTATTCGTTTGGCTTGTGATGCTTCTCCATATGGTATTGGGGCAGTACTCTCACACAAGTTGCCAAATGGCCTGGAGAGGCCAGTCACGTTCGCATCCAGATCATTGACCTCCGCGGAGCGCAACTATGCTCAGATAGATAGGGAGGCTCTCAGCCTTGTGTGGGGAGTAAAGAAGTTTAATCATTACCTGCAGGGCCAAAAGTTTACGCTTCTGACAGACCACCAGCCGTTGGTATCCATTTTTAACCCTAAGAAGGGTGTTTCGGTGATGACAGCACAGAGACTCCAGAGATGGTCCCTTTTCCTAGGGGCACATCAATATCAGATCGAATTCAAAGGTACAAAGCAGCATGGTATTGCTGATGGGCTGTCGCGCCTGCCACTACCTACAGAGGAGGAGGCACCGACGGTTGACCCGGTGGAGTTATTTCACTCGACCATCATTGAATGTTTACCAGTCACCAATGCAAGTATTGAAAGAGAAACCAGGAACGACCCGACACTGTCCCGGGTCTACGAAGTGACAGTGAAGGGATGGCCAGCACATGGTGATCCACTGTTACCGGCATTCTCAGCAAGACGAGAACAGCTGTCCGTCTGTCAAGGAACATTGATGTATGGAACAAGGGTGATTATTCCTCCTAAGTTAAGAGAGAGAGTTCTAAAGGAACTGCATGAAGGTCATCTGGGGGGAGTCAAGATGAAAAGCCTTGCTAGGGCTTATGTGTGGTGGCCGGGTATCGACCAACAGATAGAGGATCTGACGAAAAGCTGCTCAGGGTGCCAAAAAGTGCAAAATGCACCTCCGATTGCACCGCTGCATCCATGGGAATGGCCTTCAACCCCATGGCAACGTGTACATATTGACTTTGCTGGTCCATTCATGGACTCCATGTTTTTAATTGCGGTGGACGTGTGGTAAACCACTTTTATCGTTACACTATAGTTATCACTGTTGTATTGTTATCACCGTTATCACTGTTGTATCACGATACGAGGTCGCCTCTTGTCGTGCTGTTATACCTGGGCTGACCACCTCCGACTCCGCCCATGGCTCCACCTACCTGCCCAGGTATAAAGGTAGTCGACTGGCTGGTATTCCTCCTTGTTGGACCCGATCACCCACGAGGGTGGGCTCTGTTATTTAGTCAATAAAAACCTTTAGTTACGTTCCTAACTCGTCGCTTTTTATTGGACGAATTGATAGGTATATCAATTTTATTGACTAAATTTTAAAGATGTCTACTACTGGCCAGCCAGAAGCCCTCCCAGAAGCACAGCCACACCAGCCGGCTTGGCTGCAAGCCCTCAAACCACCGTACCTGGATCTAAACCCACAGGCAGCAAACGCAGCCCTCAACTTCAAACACTGGCTGGACTGCTTCGAATCCTACCTGGAAGAATCCGGCGCCCCGCAGAGATCCAAACTAAGACTTCTGAACGCCCAAGCGAGCCCGAGAGTATACGCACTCATCCAGGACACGACTACGTACGAGGCCGCTATCAACCTACTGAAACAGCAGTACCGCAGCCCGGTAAATTACATGTACACCAGGCACCTCCTAAGATCCCGCCCGCAACAGCCAGGAGAGTCTGTAGCTGAATTTTTACGGGCGCTAAGAGCACTCGGCAGGAACTGTGACTTTAAAGCGGTGACGGCTGTTGAAAATACGGAAGATAATATCCGCGATGCCTTTGTGAAAGGCCTACGGTCCGACTACTCACGGCAAAGACTGCTTGAAGCTAAAGACCTCGACCTGGACAAAGCTGAAGCCCTCGCTCTCTCCCTGGAGGTGGCCCATCAGGACCAGGAGGCGTTTTCCAGGTACTGCTCGCGACCCTGGGACTCGGGCCCGACCCCTACCGCAATACCCTTCGCAGCGCCGCCCCCGGGACCTACCTCAGCGTCGGCGTCCCGGACCCGACCGGGCCCGCCACCCCCGGTACCGGCTCCGACATCGGGCACCCGCGATCGGGCCACCGGCTGCTTCTTTTGCGGCCAGGAGAAGCACCCGAGGTCGCGCTGCCCAGCCAGGAACTCTACCTGCACAACCTGCAGGAAGAAAGGCCACTTCTCTAAGGCCTGCAGGAGCGGATCTTCAGAGGCCAGCAGTGCCTCATGCGAACTGTGGGGGCGGCCATCTTCTTTCACGGCAACTGAGGCCAGTATCCCCACACGTGAGTCATGGGGGCGGCCATCTTTGATCAAGGCAACCGACCCCAATAGTGCCTCATGTGAGTTATGGGGGCAGCCATCTTCTCCGCCATTTTGTCCTACCTCGTGGGAGACGCCATTTTACCCACCACGCCCGACTGCCACCGGGCCCCCGGACCCGACGACCGCCTCGCCCGCAGACGACAATGACTCGCTTACCTACACGCTAGCCTCCGTCACTCTGGATCAAGCCCGCCCACACCACCTGTCCAAGTCGATGATGGACATCAAAGTAAACGGCCACGCCACGACCTGCCTGTTCGACAGCGGAAGCACGGAGAGCTTCATCCACCCAGACACGGTGAGCCACTACTCCCTCCCTGTCCTGCCAACGCGCAACCGAATCTCGATGGCATCGAGGTCCCACGCCACGGACATTAGCGGCTACTGTGCTGTGACCTTGTCGGTTAAGGGTGCAGAGTATAAAAACTTTAAACTCCTCGTCCTCCCCCAGCTCTGCGCTGCCGTCCTACTAGGGCTGGACTTCCAATCCCACCTCCAAAGTGTAACCCTAGCATACGGTGGACCCCTCCCCCCACTCACAGTCGACAACCAGCGAAGGTTAAACCGCCCACCGCGTAACACCTGCAGCCTATCCACCCTCAAGGTGCCGCCACCTTCCCTGTTCGCTAACCTCACCCCCGACTGCAAACCCGTCGCTACCAAGAGCAGGCGGTACAGCGCTGGGGACAGAGCTTTCATTAGCTCTGAGGTGCAGCGTCTCCTGAAGGAGGGCATCATCGAGGGGAGCAACAGCCCCTGGCGTGCCCAGGTCGTGGTCGTTAAGACCGGCGATCAAAATCGCCTGGTCATCGACTACAGCCAGACCATAAACAGATACACCCAGCTGGACGCATACCCCCTTCCCCGCATATCTGACATGGTCAATCAGATTGCACAATACCGCGTATTCTCGACCATCGACCTTAAGTCGGCCTACCACCAACTCCCTATCCACCCCGAGGACCGCCAGTACACCGCCTTCGAGGCGAATGGGCGCCTATACCACTTCCTTAGGGTCCCCTTCGGTGTCACCAACGGGGTCTCGGTCTTCCAAAGGGAGATGGACCGGATGGTTGACCAGAACGGACTGCAGGCCACATTCCCCTACCTAGATAACGTCACCATCTGCGGCCGCGACCGGCAGGACCACGACGTGAATCTGGAGAAATTCCTCCGTACAGCCCAACGGCTGAACCTCACCTACAATAAGGAGAAATGTGTGTTTAACACCTCGCGCCTTGCCATCCTTGGCTGTGTAGTAGAGAACGGACTCATCGGCCCCGACCCCGAAAGAATGCGCCCCCTCATGGAGCTACCCCTCCCCCACTGCCCTAAGGCACTTAAGAGAACCCTGGGGCTCTTCGCCTACTATGCCCAATGGGTGCCCAATTATGCGGACAAAGCCAGACCCCTCATGAAGTCCACATCCTTCCCCCTTACGGAGGAAGCGTGCGCAGCCTTCTCCCTCATTAAGGGAGACATTGCCAAGGCCACTATGCACGCAGTGGATGAGTCCATCCCCTTCCAAGTCGAGAGCGATGCATCCGACTTCGCCCTAGCCGCCACCCTTAACCAGGAGGGGAGACCGGTGGCCTTCTTCTCAAGGACCCTACAGGGCCCTGAGATCCGACACTCGTCGGTCGAGAAGGAGGCCCAGGCGATTGTGGAGGCGGTACGACGCTGGAGGCACTACCTGGCAGGCAAACGATTTACCCTCCTTACCGACCAACGTTCGGTCGCTTTTATGTTTAATAACAAGCTGAGGGGCAAAATCAAGAATGACAAAATCTTGAGGTGGAGAATCGAGTTCTCCACCTACGATTATGATATCTTGTACCGGCCAGGTAAGCTGAACGAACCCCCCGATGCTCTGTCACGAATTACATGCGCCAGCGCGCAAAGTGATAGACTTCAGACCCTCCACAACGACCTCTGCCACCCCGGGGTCACCAGACTTTACCACTTCATTAAGGCCCGCAACCTGCCCTACTCCATCGAGGAGGTCAGGACCATAACCAGGAACTGCCAGACCTGCGCCGAGTGCAAACCGCACTTCTTTAGGCCGGACAGAGCAAGCCTGATCAAGGCCACCCGCCCCTTCGAGCGCCTGAGCATCGACTTTAAGGGGCCCCTCCCGTCCTCTGACCGTAATGTGTACTTCCTCAACATTGTTGATGAGTACTCCCGTTTCCCCTTTGCCTTCCCCTGCCCAGACATGACCAGTACCACGGTCATTAAATGCCTGAACGACCTCTTCGCCTTGTTCGGGTTCCCAAACTATATACATAGTGACCGGGGCTCCTCTTTCATGAGCGAGGAACTCCGTCAGTTCCTACTAGCGAGAGGTATTGCAGCAAGTAGGACCACCAGCTACAACCCCCGAGGGAACGGCCAGGTGGAAAGAGAGAACGCGACGGTATGGAAGGCCGTCCTCTTAGCCTTAAAGTCTAAGGGCCTCCCAACCTCCCGCTGGCAGGAAGTCCTCCCGACAGCGCTGCACTCCATCCGGTCACTACTTTGCACTGCCGTTAACGCCACCCCCCATGAACGAATGTTTGTTTTCCCCAGGAAGTCGACTACGGGAACCACTCTACCAACCTGGCTGACCTCTCCGGGGCCCGTCTTGCTGCGAAAGCACGTGAGGGCCCATAAAACAGACCCCCTGGTCGAGAGGGTGAACCTCCTGCACGCCAACCCCCAGTACGCCTACGTGGCTTACCCAGACGGGCGGGAGGACACTGTCTCCTTACGAGACCTCGCACCCTCGGGCACTCCGGAGACACCACCTTTACCCCCCCCCACCACCCCCCCAATTCCAGCCCAGGTAGACGGCATGCCGGAACCCCACGAGCCTTCGCCGACCACGCAGACACCAGCACTAACACCGGATAATGCAGCACCGCCGCTGCGACGATCGGAGAGGCTTACGAGGCCTCCGGACAGACTGACATACCAGAACTGGTAGTACACTTCACCCCGCCGGACTCAAATCTAAACAAGGGGTGAATGTGGTAAACCACTTTTATCGTTACACTATAGTTATCACTGTTGTATTGTTATCACCGTTATCACTGTTGTATCACGATACGAGGTCGCCTCTTGTCGCGCTGTTATACCTGGGCTGACCACCTCCGACTCCGCCCATGGCTCCACCTACCTGCCCAGGTATAAAGGTAGTCGACTGGCTGGTATTCCTCCTTGTTGGACCCGATCACCCACGAGGGTGGGCTCTGTTATTTAGTCAATAAAAACCTTTAGTTACGTTCCTAACTCGTCGCTTTTTATTGGACGAATTGATAGGTATATCAGGACGCACATTCTAAATGGCCAGAAGTGATTAAGATGACTACCACTACCTCGGAAAAGACGATCGCGGTGCTAAGAACGATATTTGCAAGAAATGGATTGCCAGAACAAATATGTTCAGACAACGGACCGCAGTTCGTGTCAGAAGAATTCCAGAAATTCATGAAGAAGAATGGGGTGAAACATTATACCTCTGCCCCATATCATCCGGCTACAAACGGGTTGGCCGAGAGATTTGTACAAACGTTCAAAAAAGCAATAAAGGCCATGAGCGAAGATCAGATTCCACTACAACACAAGGTGGACAAATTCCTACTGGCATATCGAAACGCCACTCATGCAGTGACAAACCAAAGTCCTGCCATGATGTTCTATAACAGGAGGTTGCGGTCCAGGTTGGACTTGTTAAAACCAAATGTGCGGAGGGAAGTCGAAAACAAACAGTTCCAGCATATAAATAACAAGACCACTCGGAGTTTCGAAATAGGACAACCAGTGTTAGCCCGGGACTATAAAAATGAGAAATGGCAATCTGGAACAATTCGGGCCAGACAAGGACCCCTGATGTACACGGTAGATATTGGTGAAAATGTAATACGGCGTCATGCTGACCAACTGGTAGAATCGAGAACAAGGGTCGAACCCATGGTTACGGCAGAGACAACCGTGGAAGAAGTTAGTGAACCTGAAGCATCTACCTCAGAAGTGAATGTACCTGATGATGATGTCCAATCCATAAGAGACCAACTAGATGAGTCACCCCAGCAACGAGAATCAGAGACCCCTGAAAGGCGTTATCCAACTCGAATCAGGAGGCCTCCTCAGAGACTGAATCTTTGAACTGTTTTGCATGAAGTTGTATATATATATATGTTATTATGTTATGTTAAATGGGGATATAACTGTTAAGCTAAAAAGGGAGGATTGTGGCGTATGTAACCTGTTCCACCTTAAGAGAACTACCTTAATAGATGTACTACTTTCTCTTGGCTGCTGTATACTGTAATACCGGTGGTGACCACACCGGTATATAAGTGTTGTGTAGGGATTTGCTGGGCAGTTCAGCCCTGACCTCCGAATAGTAAAGACCTGTTAAAAGTTATTCTTGTTGTCTGTGTTCAGTGATTGATCATAAGCATAACTGGGACACACAGACTCAACAGAAACCTGACAGGTGATGTATGAATCAGGGTGAACCCTCAGGTCAGTTCTGGCTGCAACTCCAATCGTCATCAATCATAGAAAGCTGGCAACCAGTCGTTCCACGTAGGGCCCATACAGCCAGCAGAGAGCTTGCTGTAAGGACTGGGCAAAGTGAAAGGCCAGGTCTAAACATCATACAGACTTTTTGTAACTCTGTTTCTCTCTCCACGGATGCTGCCTGACCTGCTGAGTGTTTCCAGCAGTTATTTCAGATTTCCAGCATCCGCAGTATTTTTTTGCTGTTGTATCACGTGTTTGGTCCACTGCCGCTTCTCCTCCCAGGAATGCCCACCTTGAAGAAGTTGTGCTCTTCTCTCCGACGGGATTTCCGTTTGTTTACATCTCTGACTTTTCCCAGTTCTGACGAAGGGTCGCAGGTCCGAAACCCTGACTCTGTTTCTCTCTCCACGGATGCTGCCTGACCTGCTGAGTGTTTCCAGCATTTTCTGCTGTTATACAGACTTTGCAATTCCATTGGAGACTGTACCCCTGCAAGCACCCACCATCGCTGGGTGGCGACCCGCCCGTGCAGCCTCCCTCCTTCACTCCCCCTCACACACTCTCTCTTTTTGAGAGGCACCTCATTTTCATATTTAATTGATGATTGAGCAGAGAGAAGGCCCCTCTCCCATTCGTACAAAAAGGGAGAGGTGGGTTTCCTTTGAAATCTCCTCTGCTCAAGAACAAAAAAAACCCCAAACCCCAGGTCTAACCCAGTCTACTGCCTATTAACCGGGTGTACGAAAATGCACTAAATAAAAGTGTCATTAAAAAAACCAAAACATTTTTGGGAGAGACTGCCCCGCCCATATAAAAAATAAGTCCCATCTTTAAATCATGGTCAGTCTCGGGTCAAATTGCCAAAAAAAACACACTCGTAGGCCCTTTATTGCAACTGTTGTCGCCACAAAGGCTGCGGATTTCCTGTTTTTTTAATCTCACGTTTCCACCATGTACAAGTTTTAATTATATATATATATATATTAATTAATCTGTGTTTGCAAACTGTTTTGCTCGCAATTTCTGTTTTGCAATGAGTGAATTGGGGGAGGAATGAGGCTGGACTCCGAAAGCGAAAGGAGCGCCAGACCCAGAAGTAGTTTGTGGATCGGCGGCAGGTCAGGAGGAAACTGACGCTCCGTGAAGTCAGCGGCGAAACTGAGCGAGCGGAGCTGGCAGCGGTGGGTAAGGAGCGGGGCCCGGAGACAGAGAGAGACCCGGGGCCCGGAGACAGAGAGAGACCCGGGGCCCCGGACCCAGACCCAGGGATCCCAGCCCCGGCCCAGCCCCAGGGGCCCGGAGACAGAGAGAGACCCAGACCCGGGGCCCGGCAGCGCAATCCCCAGCCTCCGCCCGAAACACCGGGCACCTGCCGGCGGTCGCTGCGGTGTTCGCCGCCCCCCCGGGTAAAGGGAGAGCCCCCCCCCCCAGGGTAAGGGGAGAGCCCCCCCCCCAGGGTAAAGGGGAGAGCCCGCCCCCCAGGGTAAGGGGAGAGCCCGCCCCCCCAGGGTAAGGGGAGAGCCCCCCCCCCCCCCCCCCCAGGGTAAGGGGAGAGCCCCCAGGGTAAGGGGAGAGCCCCCAGGGTAAGGGGAGAGCCCCCCCAGGGTAAGGGGAGAGCCCCCCCCCCCCAGGGTAAGGGGAGAGCCCCCCCCCCCCAGGGTAAGGGGAGAGCCCCCCCCCAGGGTAAGGGGAGAGCCCCCCCCCCCAGGGTAAGGGGAGAGCCCCCCCCCCCCAGGGTAAGGGGAGAGCCCCCCCCCCCCCAGGGTAAGGGGAGAGCCCCCCCCCCCCAGGGTAAGGGGAGAGCCCCCCCCCCCCCAGGGTAAGGGGAGAGCCCCCCCCCCCAGGGTAAGGGGAGAGCCCCCCCCCCCCCCCAGGGTAAGGGGAGAGCCCCCCCCCCCCCAGGGTAAGGGGAGAGCCCCCCCCCCCCAGGGTAAGGGGAGAGCCCCCCCCCAGGGTAAGGGGAGAGCCCCCCCCCCAGGGTAAGGGGAGAGCCGCCCCCAGGGTAAGGGGAGAGCCCCCCCCCCCCCCAGGGTAAGGGGAGCGCCCCCCCCCCCCAGGGTAAGGGGAGAGCACCCCCCCCCCCCAGGGTAAGGGGAGAGCCCCCCCCCCCCCAGGGTAAGGGGAGAGCCCCCCCCCCCCCCAGGGTAAGGGGAGAGCCCCCCCCCCCCAGGGTAAGGGGAGAGCCCCCCCCCCCCCCCAGGGTAAGGGGAGAGCCCCCCCCCCCCCAGGGTAAGGGGAGAGCCCCCCCCCCCCCAGGGTAAGGGGAGAGCCCCCCCCCCCACCCAGGGTAAGGGGAGAGCCCCCCCCCCACCCAGGGTAAGGGGAGAGCCCCCCCCCCCCCAGGGTAAGGGGAGAGCCCCCCCCCCCCCCCCAGGGTAAGGGGAGAGCCCCCCCCCCCCCAGGGTAAGGGGAGAGCCCCCCCCCAGGGTAAGGGGAGAGCCCCCCCCCCCATCTTGTGAGATAGTGTTCACTACCCCCCTGGGCCTACCCACAGGCTCCTTTTATATTATAGCACCTTCTCCAAAGGCAGGCTGGTAATATAAATGGAAGGGGTGGAGGAAGGGTCAGAATAATGATTGTGTTCACCATTTATATCATTGATTTGTGTGTTTAGTTTTCCTATTGTTTGCAAGCACCATTTTCTGAGCAGTGTGCCTGAACTCTTAAATAGGTGAGCGCAGGTATAGAGTTAGAATTTGACCTCGAGCTGTTTGGTATGAAGTACCTCATTGTATTGTTACCTGCAGATTATCTCCTGGGTCCAGTATTGCGTGTGATGGTCTATAGTCTTAAACATAATTTAGAAAGGAAGATTTGCATTTCTGTAGCGCTTTTCACAATCTTAGGCTGTCCCAAAGCGCTTTACAGCCAGGATACCAGGGAGAACTCCCCTGCTCTTCTTCGAAATATTTGTTGCGTGCGGTTTAGTTGCAGGGCAAGGTACTGGAGGCCCAGCAGCACCTGTGGAACAGGATCCTTTTGGGGGAGGAGAAAAGAAAGATTTTTATTTAAACAACAGCAGCAGCTGGGTGGGGCTGCAGTCGCCTGGTTCCATTCCGATCTATCCAGTCATAACCGGAGAATCACCTGCAATGGCTTCACTTCCTGCTCCCGCACCATTATCTCTGGAGTTCCCCCAAGGATCTATCCTTGGCCCCCCCTCCTATTTCTCATCTACATGCTGCCCCTCGGTGACATCATCCGGATACACAAGGTCAGGTTCCACATGTACGCAGACGACACCTAGCTCGACCTCACCACCACCTCTCTCGACCCCTCCACGGTCGCTGATTTCTCACGCTGCTTGTCCGACATCCAGTCCTGGATGAGCAGAGATTTCCTCCGACTAGATATGGGAAGACCGAAGGCATTGGGAGAAAAATTCGGTTGCTTTGCGCCTCCAGTTAGCGCCCTAAGAGGCGCCTCGGCGTGGCGCCGCCAACGCCTCCCGCAAAATTCAGCGGGAGGTTAGTGGCGGTGGTAACCGTTAACGCCCCGCGGCACTGCGCCGCCGCCGATGACGTCATCGCCGTGCGCAGCACACCACTCACGCACCGGCTGCAATCTTCGGTAGCGCCCCTGACTTACCGCCGGACGCTATGTCCGACGGGGTTGGGGGGCCTACCTGCGGCCGGGGCGGCGCTAATTAAAGGCGAGGTGCCGGGCGGCCATTTTTGTTGCACCAGCCAGCACCTGCCCCCGTTGCCGTCCCCGGTCTCCCTTTCAGCCCCGTGAGTGCTGGCACTTCTCATGAGTGCCAGGCTCTTTTGCTGGCACTCCGATCCCTGGTGGCCCAGCTGGGCCCCGGGTCGCGCTGCGCAAGGCCCCTCCCCTTTAAGAAGGGGAGGAAGGCCTGCGTGCCACGGCGTGACGTGTTGCAGCGATATTCCTTCGCAGCATCCAAAGAGGGAGGTGGGGCGCTTCCAGTAGTGCCCCGCTTCCCTCTTGGGGCGCTACCGATGAATTTTGGCTGTGGGGCCGCTAATATTTTCGGGTGCGAGGCGAAGTTAGCGTCCCAAAGGGAGCATGACTCAATTTTTCCCCCATTGTCTTTGGTGCCCGCTGCAAATTTTGTTCCCTAGTCACCGACTCTATCACTCTCCCTGGTCACTGTCTGAGTCCGCTTACTTCCACCTCCGTAACATCGCATGGCTCCGCCCCACCTCAGTTCATCAAGTATGGTGACGAAACCCTAGTCTACGCCTTTGTTCTCTCTAGACTTGACTATTCCAACGTTCTCCTTGCTGGCATCACATCTTCCGCCCTCCATAAACTTGAACTCAACCAAAACTCTGCTGCCTGTGTCCTAACTCACCCCAGTGCTCACTGACCTACACTGGCTCCCTGTCTGGCAACGCCTTGATTTTAAAAGTCTCATCCTTTTTACAAATCCCTCCATGGCCTCGCCCCCTCCCTATCTCTGTAATCTCCTCCAGTCCTACAACCCTCCGAGATCTCTGCGCTCCTCCAATTCTGGCCTCTTGCGCATCCCCGATTTTCATCGCTCCACCATTGGTGGCCGTGCTTTCAGTTGCCAAGGCCCTAAGCTCTGGAATTCCCTCCCTAAGCCTCTCTGCCTCGCTACCTCTCTCTCCTCCTTTAAGACACTCTTTAAAACCTACCTCTTTGACCAAGCTTTTGGTCACCTGCCCTAATATCTCCTTATGTGGCTCGGTGTTGAATCTTGTTTGATAATCGCTCCTGTGAAGCGCCTTGGGACGTTCTACTACGTTAAAGGTGCTATATAAATACAAGTTGCTATTTCATTTATATAGTGCCTTTCACGACCTCAGGACATTCCAATGAGATCCATAGTCATTTGGCAGCACGGTGGCATAGTGGTTAGTGGCTGCCGGTGTAGGGACCGGGTGCTAGGGTTTGGATGATCAGCCATGATCTCGTTGAATGGCGGAGCAGGCTCGAAGGGCCGAATGGCCTACTCCTGCTCCTATCTTCTATGTTTCTATAGTCAATGAAGTACTTTTGAAGTGTAATCACTGTTGTAATGTGATAATGACCAGATAATCTGTGTTTAGGTGTTGGTTGAGGGACAAGTATTGGCCAGAACACCTGTGGGAACTTCCCTGATCTTTGAAATAGTGGCCATGGGATCTTTTACGCCCACCTGAGAGAGCAGACGGGTCCTCGGTTTAACGTCTCATCTGAAAAACGACACCTCCGACAGTGCGGCACTCCCTCAGCACTGCACTGGAGTGTCAGCCTAGTTTATGTAGCTCAAGTCTCTGGAGCGGGACTTGAACCCACGACCTTCCGACTCTGAGGGGAGACGATGGAAGAAAAGAGCAAAACATTTGTTCAGAAATGAATCCTTTTCTAACCTCGGATCTTTTGGTTTACAGCCCAAAAGACATTCGACCTCGAGGCACGCGGGGGGGTGGAAAGCACCCCCCTTTCAAAGGATGGCCACTATAGGAGACTTGCACGAGGATGTCCTGGTGGAGATCTTAACCCATGTTCCTGCTAAAGAGTTGGTTTTGACTTGCCGACTGGTCTGCCGGATGTGGAAGGAGTTGCTGGACAGGATGCACGTTTGGAAGGGGAAGTGTCTTCGTGAAGGATATTTCAAAAGGAACTGGGATGTATCCCCAGACGACTGGAGGAAATTTTATTTCCTGAAACCCATGATGAGGAATTTGCTTAAAAACCCTTATGCGGAAGGTGGGTGCTCTGTTTAAGTTTCTCCTCGGTGTTTATGTTGCACTCGGCTAGGCTCATTGATCCTTTCTGAATCCATCTACTGTTTACAAAGGGGCCTAGGCCTGTGTTGAATGGTAACCAGCTAGGAGTCCAATGCATGGGTTTGTGTCTGTAAAGGGGCAAGAGGTGAAAAGGGATCCTACAAATGGGGCTTGAACAATATGGTGGTCCCGATTTCTATACAATGGCACAAAATGATAATTAATAAAAAAAAATTAGGCTGCCTTTGAGCGGTGGGGTTCATTCAAATGGTTCTCTCTATTACTGATGCTACTGTGGTCATTGCCCCTCCCATTTCCCATCCTCCTCCCCGCAAGCGCAGGTTGAGTTAAGTGTTAAGGTTAAGATTAATCATTTTAATCGTACCATCTCCTGTACTATCTCATTGGCCTCGCTATTAACCCACGACGGGCGAGAGGGGGGGTCAAAAAGTGAAATGCGCGGAACGTGACCCCCAACTCGTCGCGCGCTCTCGCCTGCCGCCATTTTTATGGCGCTGGATATCGGGACGTCCGAGCATCCCGCCGTGGAGAGGCGGGACGCTTATTAACATATTTAACTTGGGCTCCCACAGGGCGATTGGGAGCCCGACTTGATGTTAACTGCTGCTACCCAGGTTTCCCAGAGGTGGGGAAACTCGGCAGTGAAAGGGAGGCGGGAGCTGCCGGCTCCACAAGGTAAACGGCAGGCGTACTCTCCTCCCAGCCCCTCAAGGCGCCCCCCCCCCCCCCGCCAATTGCCAGCGACCGTCCCCAAGGATCTCCGGCTGGTGTTCTCTCCCGCCCGCTGGTCAGGCTGCCCTTCTGACCCGAGGCGGACCTACAAGATGATAATGAGGTTCTGCCGTTAAGATCAGCAGGGACTTCACGTCCCCGGCCTCGGCCATTTTCAACCTCCCTGTAAATAGCGGGGCCATTCTCTCCCAGAACCTCTAAACTAAGAATCGCATTACCTCCTTCAGTGTTCCCTTCTTCCGACCAGCTACAGGCTTTAAAAACCCAGGCTTGATGTCACACAACCGTTTATAAATCTATCTGGTCCACCATTCTACTCTTTTTTTTCAACCCCGGTGCAGCCCTGCCCTGTGGGCCTCAGCCCTTCACCCAAGGTTCTTCAGTTTGAAAAATAAATAGTTTAATGACAAGATGGGTGTTTTTTTTTTCGTTTTCTTTTATGATTAGTTTTTTTTTAATCAGAAAGGTGGGACTGTTTAATTGGCATTTTCTGACGATGTGTCCAGAATACATAGATACATAGAAGATAGGAGCAGGAGTAGGCCATTCGGCCCTTCGTGCCTGCTCCGCCATTCGATGAGATCATGGCTGATCCTTTAATTCAGTATCCCGTCCCCGCCTTCTCTCCGTAACCCTTAACCCCTTTTGCCCGTAGAAATATATCTAATTCCCTCTTAAATATATTTAATGAGCTGGCGTACACAGAATATTTGTGGTGTGAGTGGCCTGTTGCCAAGCTGCGTTTTATTTAATGCAATATACGTTCCAGGCCCTCAGCCTGAAGTGTCCCTTATAAAAGTAACTCCAATGTTTATCTGAAACAACAACAGAAAATGCTGGAAACACTCAGCAGGCCAGGCAGCATCCGTGGAGAGAGAAACAGAGTTAACGTTTCAGGTCTGGGACCCTTGAAGGGTCACAGGCCTAAAACGTTAACTCTTTCTCTCTCCACGGATGCTGCCTGGCCTGCTGAGTGTTTCCAGCATTTTCTGTTGTTATTTCAGATTTCCAGCATCCGCAGTATTTTGCTGTTGTATTCAATGTTTATGTACTTGTTTAAAGATTTTTCCGGGGGCTACTGGATGGAGTCGGTGTTTGAGAGACCGAGGCATGGTCTTTCATTAGCCCCGCCACATTCCACTCCCCCGTCTGCTACGGACATTCCCACAACAAATTGAAGTAATGGCTACAAAACAGAAAACGGAGACTAGGGGTTAATGGCAGTTTCTCAGACTGGCAAATGGTGAAAAGTGGTGTTCCACAAGGATCAGTGCTGGGACCACTGATGTTCACCATTTACATAAACGATTTGGACTCGGGAATCGGAAGTACAATTTCAAAATTTGCGGATGACACCAAATTAGGGGGTGTAGTTAATACCGAGGACTGTGACAAAATACAGGAAGGTCATTAATAAACTTTCAGAATGGGCGTGTAATTGGTAAATGGACTTCAATATAGATAAGTGTGAGTTGGTATATTTTGGTAGGAGGCCACATACCCTTTGGGAAAGTAAGTGTCTAAATGTGGTAGACGAACGGGGATCTGGGGGTACAGATACACAAATCACACAGTAGCGATGCAGTTTAATAAGGCCATTTTAAAAAAAAAAAGCAAACAAAGCACAGGAAACTTTTTTTATCCGGCACCAACGGGACTGGCGTGGTGCCGGTTTATCAAAAAGTCCGGATTACGGAGAGGTATAGTAAAAGGTACAGAGCGCCATACACAGCAACAAATCCAGGCTTCCCTGTTGCTTAGCAACAGGTTCAGGAACTCCGACCACAAGATCCAAGCGTCCCTGTTGCTTAGCAACAGGTGCAGGAACCCGGCCACAGATCCAGGAACAGGCCACTAATATGAAGTAAAACTTACCTGAACCTACTCCTGAATTTTGCCGGTTAACAGATTTCCGGTTATTTAGGTGCCGGTAAATCGAGAGTTTCCTGTACTGCAGTTCATTTCTAGATGACGTAAGCAGAGAAGTAACGTTAAACACGTGTCGAACCGTGGTTAGACCACACTTGGAGTTCAGTGAAGAGTTCTGGTCTCCATATTATAAAAAGGATATAGAGGCACTGGAGAAGGCACAAAAAAGATTTACTGGAATGATACCAGAACTGAGGGGTTATACTTATCAGGAAAGATTGAACTGTCTGGGGCTCTTTTCTCTAAAAAAAGAGAAGATTGAGGGATGGCCTGAGAGAGACCTTTAAGATTATGAAAGGGTTTGATAGAGTAGACTTAGCGAAGATGTTTCCAGTTGTGGGCGAGACCAGAACTCTGGCCATATAAAATAGTCACTATTAAATCCAATAGGGAATTCAGGAGAAACTTCTTTACCCAGAGAGTGTTTAGAATCCCATGCCCATCTTTCCCGGAACTCGATCAGGTTTCCACCCTGCCACAGTACTGAAACCTCACTTATCGAAGTCACAAAAGACATCCTATGTGACTGTGACCGTGGTAAACTATCCCTCCTCATTCTTCTCGACCTGTCTGCAGCCTTTGACACGGTTGACCACACCATTCTTCCCCCATAGCCAGAGAATCACCTGCAATGGCTTCTCTTCACGCTCCCACACCATTACCTCTGCAGTCCCCCGAGGATCTATCCTTGGCCCCCTCCTATTTCTCATCTACATGCTGCCCCTCGGTGATATCATCCAAAAAACACGTCAGGTTCTTCATGTACGCTGACGATACCCAGCTCTATCTCGCCACCACCTCTCTCAAGCCGTCCACTGTCGCTGATTTCTCACGCTGCTTTTCCGACATCCAGTCCTGAATGAGCAGAAATTTCCTCCAACTGAATACTGGGAAGACTAAAGTCATTGTCTTCGGTCCCTGCCACAAACTCCGTTCTCTAGCCATCGACCCTGGCAACTGTGAGGCTGAACCAGACTGTTCGCAACCTTGGTGTCGTACTTGACCCTGAGATGAGCTTCCGATCGCATATCTGCGCCATCACCAAGACCGCCTACTTCCACCTCCATAACATCGCCTGTCTCCACCCCTGCCTCAGCTCATCTGCTGCAGAAACCCTCATCGATGCCTTTGTTACCATTAGACTTGACTATTCCAAAGCACTCCTGGACAACCTCCCACCTTCCACCCTCCATAAACTTGAGCTCAACTAAAACTCTGCTGCCCGCCTCCTAAATTGCACCAAGTCTCGTTCACCCATCAGCCCTGTGTCGATGACCTACATTGGCTCCCGGTCCAGCAATGCCTCGATTTTAAAATTTTTGTTTTCAAACCCCTCCATGGCTTCGCCCCTCCCTATCTCTGTAACCTCCTACAACCCTCCCAGATCTCTGCGCTCCTCCAATTCTGGCCTCTTGCGCATCCCTTCCGTGCTTCCAGCTGCCTAGGCCATAAGCTCTGGAATTCCCTTCCTAAACCTCTCCGCCTCTCTCTCCTCCTTTAAGATGCTCCTTAAAACCTATCACTTTGACCAAGTTTTTGGTCACCAGCCCTAATATCTCCTTATGTGGCTCGGTGTCATTTTATTTGATAACGCTCCTGTGAAGCGCCTTGGGACGTTTTACTACGTTAAAGGCGCTATATAAATTCAAGTTGATAAATGTGGAACTCGGTATCACAAGGAGTAGTTGAGGCGACTAGCATCGATGCATTTAAGGGGAATCTGGAATGAGGGCGAAAGGAATAGAAGGATATGTTGATGGAGTGAGATGAAGAGGGGTGGGAGGAGTCTCGTGTGGAGCAGAAACACCAGCACGGACCTGTTGGGCCGAATGGCCTGTTTCTGTGCTGTAAATACTATGTAACGCCATGGAAAAATGTTCAGACACGCACCGCTTTTAAAGCTATTGCGCACTTAAAACTAATTTTCAGAAGGCCCTAGCTGACCTCAGTCAGGGAGTCACGCTTGGGATTCGATCATTCCCTCAGTGCCCATGGGTTCGGGTGGATCTGCTCCTGATTGCCATCCTGTGACTCCTGCTGCAGACTGTGGGTGTGTTTGGATGTTGCCTGACAGTTATGATTCACCCATGGTCAAATAGCCTGCCGTCGCTCGCTGTCCAGTCTCGCATGTGAAGGGTCAATTGGCTGAGATCATTGAAGACTTGCCAGTGATTGAAAATCGATAGAGAGCATGAGCAAGCACCTTCGGGAGCGGAGGGGAAATTAAAAAAAAAAAAATCAAGATTATTTTGAGGGGATATCCAGAATTGAGCTACTGGTAATGCATTGCAAAACAATAACCCTTCCCCCTTCGGCCTCTACTTCCTATTTACAATGACGGGCAGGAAAAGCCCCACTGGTCCATCCAGCCTTTTCAACACAACTGCAATGCTTTGTGCGTCATAATATATACACTCCCCACCCCACCTGAAAGTTTAGTGATCTCCCGGGAGAGGTGAAAAACCCGATTTTTAAAAAAACCCAGGCCATTTAAGGGAAATAACACCTGGACAATTTCTCTCCGACCCCCTCAGGTGATCACTCTGGTCCTGATTAATGTCGTACAGCACCTTCCTCTTGTACAAGGTGATCGGCCAGAAACAGGTCCAGCTTGCGCTCGAAGGATTTCAGCGAATCACCGCACGAGTCGGCAGCCTGTTCCAGAGGCCCACTGTTCTCTGGGGGAAAAGAAACCAGCTCCTGACACCTAACCTCGATCTGGCCTTGCATAACTTGCGATAGTGACCCTGGTCCTCCCTAACATATTCAGTTGAAATAAACTGTGTACACAAACACAATCTATTCCCTTCATCATCATCTAAATGCACATAAAGCGGTTTGGGACACTGCTGAGTGATGCAGTAGGATGCAGCATAAATGCAAGTTCTTCCTTCATTGCCTGATTTTATTGTCTGTTACAGAAAATTTTCAGTTTTGGACCATTGATGTTAATGGTGGAGATGAATGGCGAATAGAAACCTTACCAGGGGGCCATGGCGAAAACTTTCCTAACAGAAATGTAAAAAACTATTTTGTGACATCTTATGGGTAAGAACTCCATAGCACAGTGACTGTCGAGGAGAGCTCATGCCAAGTCCTCCCTCCCTATTGACATTCTTGGCCTCACTGCCTCCTCTGATGTCAAATGGAAGTGCAATTCCTACACTTACACCATTGCTCAAGCTGCCTTCAGGAAGCTCGTGTCAAACCTTTCTTCTTCCCTCAACAATTTATAGCTCTGTATGAAACTTAAGTCCGTCTGAGTCCCGAATATTGCTCCCACATCCGGTTAGATCCTTCTCTTACTGTTCTTGAACCCCGAGATGGAATGCCATCTTATAGGGCAGTTCTCGCCTCTGAACTTTGATCTCTCCATTGCAAGCTTTCTCTCTCCTTCCCCCCCCCCCCCCCCCCCCCCCACCCCCCACCCCCGGTCAGTAGTACTAAGGTCAAGGCTCCTCGAACTCTCTTCTCTTGTTCCTCCTTAACTGATAATACACTGGCCTACACATTCTCCATCCTCCCATCATTCTCACTGTGTTGAACTCAAGACTCAGTGCACCATCTTCCACTCTAATACATTCCTTCCAGCACCTCCAGTCATTGCTTCTCTTAGTCTTCCCTTCCTCAGACAATCTACAAGCTTTTATAACCGGAGCTTGTTGACACCCTGACCGTTGAGTCCTGATTTCCCTTTTGTTTCCTGCTTTCCTTTGTTTTTTCCCTCCTTCATCCTGTTCGCCTACAATTTGGGCCTTTACCCTTCACTTTGGTGTTTAAATTAAAAAATGTTGTTTTAATGTTAACTGGTTGAAGGTTCTCTACTTACTGCCATGCTGCAAGGATATGGCGTTGGTTTTGAGCTTGCCCATCCTATTGTCCTCTTTGAGGAGGGCAGGGTTGACACAAGTGGTTGTTAAAAAAAGGAAGTGCGGATACCTCGATGGGTAACTGCACCAGTGAGTATGGTGCAGAGCCACACAGACCCGGCTGATCGCAATGGCTGATCTCAGTTGGGGTTAGGCTCATCAGCTAGCTCAGCATGGACTGAGGGCCATTCTCGGCACCTCCCTCGTCTGTGCAGCTTAGCTCCACTCTGGCGGTGCATCTACCAACGGAGTCACAGGGGAGCTTGCCCTTTGACTTGTTTTACTGGGTCAGCCATGGCTGAGTGGTAGCACGCCCACTCCCTGAGTCAGAAGGTTGTGGTATCAAGTCCCACTTCGGGGGCTTGAGCACATATTGTAGGCTGACACTTCAGTGCAGTGCTGAGGGAGTGCTGCACTGTCGGTGGTGCCGCCTTTCGGATGAGACGTTAAACCGAGGCCCCGTCTGCCCTCTCTGGTGGTCGTAAAATGGCACTATTTTGAAGAAGAGCAGGGGAGATCTCCGCGGTCAATATTTATCCCTCAACCAACATCACTTTAAAAAAAAAAAAAAATGATCTGGTTATTATCCCATTGCTGTTTGTGGGAGCTTGCTGTGTGCAAATTGGCTGCCGCGTTTCCTACATTACAACAGTGACTGCACTTCAAAAAGTACTTCATTAGCTGTAAAGCGCTTTGGGACGTCCTGGGGTCATGAAAGGCGCTATAGAAATGCAAGTTCTTTCTTTTAAACGCAGTCTGTTTGTGCTCTTGTGTTTTTCTCTGGCAGATTATGTCAGAAATCTCAGACCATTGATTTGGTGGCAAATGGACTTTGGGGAAATCTGCTTGATAAAATTCAGCCTAAAATTGTGGTGCGTGATTGGTAAGTATTGATCCTTCCAACCAGTAATACTTGATTGGATGTCCACAATGTGAGAAAGTGACCAATACCATTCGGTAGAAATTAAATGTCAGATTTAAGCAGAAAGATTAAAGCAAATTCATGATGGGTCAAGAATACTATTCTGTACAGGGGGAGTAAGTTACAGACGGAACACTAATTGGGCGTAAGTAGTTTATATATAGAATAATCTATACCCAAAAATTAGTTACAAGTTGGAAAGCAATTGAGGGGTTTTAATGGTCTGTGTATAGAATACAGGAAACTTTCTGGTATCCGGCACGGGCGGGACCGACCTGGTGCCGGTTCATCAACAATTCCGGATAACTGAACGCTATAGTGAAAGATACGGAGCTGAGAGCTCCGTATAAAGCAACAAACCCTGTTCAGCTTCAAAACAATGGGCACAAGTTGCAAGCATCTCTGTAGCTTAGCAACAGCTTCAGCTACACCCTTGCACAGCAACAAATGGAGTTTAAAAAGGTAATAAAAGTTAACGGAACCGACTCCTGAATTTTGCCGGTGGATAGAGCGTTCCGGTTATTTAGGGGCCGGTTAATCGAAAGTTTCCTGTAGAAGGATATACAACTAGGGTTAGGTGAAGAAAGTGGGAGGAGTCTCATGTGGAGCATAAACACTGGCAGAGACCAGGTTCTGTGATGTGAATTCTATGTAAGCTTAAAGAATGATTCTGGACAGGGTTGTGTATGAGCTGCTCTGCTGGCGCACTGTCCTAAGCTGCAGTATTGAAATACCGTTCTGCACTGGTGGCAGGTACGCAGCGAGACGCGACTGCGGGTGTGTGTACAACTTAGTGGTAGAGCTGCTGTCTGAAGATCGGACCCTCATCCGGAGGTACAAGCCAAGCAGGATCACAATCCCACAGTGGAGTGATGCAAAGTGGAACGAGGTATCTCATTTTATTCACGCTTTACCCCCATTTTCTGTATCTAGAGTTTTTTTCATCTTGGTAACGAGTGCTTCTGTAACTAGAAGGGAAATAAGCCTTTGATTACCGCGTCACTGTCAATGTTGTTTCTGCTCTGTGTTCAGCCAGTGGGTGGTGTCCAAGATAGCTTCTGTGATCAATCTCCCTGTCTTCCATTCTTCTCTTCCTCTTCCCCTGCTCTTTCTCCACACCCTCCCCCTTCTCCCTCTCTCACTCCAACTCGCTCTTCCCCCTTCCCCTCTCCATCTTCCCTTCCCTCTTCCCTGCCCTTTCTCCCCCTTTCCCCTCTGTGGTACATCACCCACGCGGCTATTCCCTCATGTGTGAGTCTCAACTGTCAGCATAGGCCAGCTATTCGACTGTAGAAGGCATTATGAGTTGGGTTGAAGGGATAGTCCTAGCCCTTTTTGGGCTACCCCAGATCAGGCGTATTCCCCAGACATTCACCTTCAACTAAAGTTAGAGATAGCCGAATTCTATAAGATACATAATTGGGTCTAAAGGTCCAGGCTATCTCTCTCTCAAGGAAAGGAACGACTGAAGATGTTACCGTCCTCCAGATAGCACTTTTAATAAGTTTAACTAGACTGCAACCTTCTGGATATTGAGGGTCCGGAAAACCCCCCAGAATTCTGCAACTCCTCACAAAAGAGTATACAGAGATTGAGTTCACGAGTTTGATACAGAAATACTAATTGAGACAATTCTAAAAATATACAAATTTATTAAAGAACCGACTTTCAGTTAACAGCTTGTGAGTCAATCGCAATTTTAACAGTTCAAAATACAAATAGCTTACATTTCTTATTCTCAGAGATCCTTATTCTCGAATCTTAACTTCGTACATTTTTACATTTCTTATTGGCCCAGAAATTCGGGTCGGGGCCTTCCCGCGAGTGTAAGCCCCCGACCTGCACTTACCTTGCGCGCTGGCAGTTGAGCTGTAGGGCCCCGTGGAATTCCGCTCCGGGGCCTGGCCCAGCTGCCGGCGCGCTGTGCTTGCGTGTCCCAGGGGCGTAGTTAGTGCGATGCATCCCCTGGGATCACGTGAGCCATGGGCAGCCAATCGGAGGAGGGAAAAGCCCATTCATAAGGTTGACAGGAAGACCTGTCAAAACTTATAAATACTACGGGCCCCAAAATAGCAGTAAACCTTCAAATAAATTTTTTAAAAATCACTTTTTAAATAAACTATAAATTACATTAAATAACTATTTTAAACAATAATTTAAATTTTTGAAAAAAATAATTTTATATTCTAACGGGGCTAAAAATAAACTTACCTTGCTTTTAAAGCATTTATAAAAATAATAAACCTGTGGAAAAAATGTTTTAATTTTAATTAATTGATCACTTACCTTGCGCCTGCTTTTTAAATGCGTAAATACTGCAGGCTTACCCTCCCGGGAAAACCTGCAAAAAAAACCTAAGTTCAAAGCGCACGCGCAGCCTCCCTTGCGCGCGCGTTCGACCTCTGAACCTCTTTGTTCAGAGGATCGGAAATGCCGGTTTCCCGCGCATGTGCAGTGCATGCAGAAAACCGGCACTTCCATTCGGCCTACGGGTGAGTACCCAGCGCGTACTCACCCGTGGAGACCCGAATTTCTGGGCCATTATTTCTTAATCCAGAATATCCACCAAAATCAAATAAGAGTACCTTTTTGATCCCCGAGACTCAAAAAAATTAAAAACTTACAGAGACTGCCTCTGAAGTTGAGAAACGCTTGCCCTTTCCAGCGCCTTCTGACTTTCCATCTGAAAAGCTCTCTTTTTATAGCTTTTTTTAGTGGTTTATCCTTTAAAGTTTTCTGCTGATGTAAGCTAATTATCTCTAGTCATTCTTTGTTAATTCTTTTCTATTCTTACTGTCATTTCAGCTGCCAACTCTTGAGTCCTGTCTACTGTATAGGTGTTTCAAAAACTTATCATAAAATGGCTACAACAGATTTATCTCTGATGTCATTTTTATTGAAGGTCTTCCATTCAATTCTTAATATTGGCTTAACTAGTTATTATCAGACGTCGTGACTCCTATGTGTTCCAAGTTCAACACAAACACAATATAATTGCTTGGTGTATCTACTGAAGTCATATTTTCAAGGTGTTCTGCAGGTATCTTTTTCAACATGTAAATCAAAAGCACTAGGTATCTTTTACAACATGTAAATCAAAAACACTTCAACTAGGGTTTTCCTAGCAATCTTAGTTAGTTATATTACTGACTTATGTTTCCTGTCTTTCATTTGATGTTACTTTTATCAAAGGCACGTTTTTTTTAATATTCTGTGTTCCTGTTCAAAGTGTTAGTTTTTAACACTTTACTTGGGCATTGCTATTGTGTTGGTTCCAAACTGCAGACTTTTCGGAAGCAAGCCTTTGCTTTTTCAATAGGGTCTTTGTCTCAGTATTAACAATCAATTCCCACTTCAAAAGCTTGTGTGGCGTTTACAGCTTGTGTTAACACTTCATTTTATCTCAGAAGCCTGTATTGACACAGCTTGTGTCGCTCAGGCTTTCCAGACTTTTAAACCCAGTATGTCACGTATTAATAAATATCAGAAATCTGTTCATAGGATGGTGTATTTCTTGGAATATGGCTTTTTCCTTTACAGGGTCCTTCCTTTTCCCATTGTCCATGGACACGTGGATGCAGTTTCAGGAGACAATGGATAGCTTCCCAGGAGCAGGGACCCTGCCTGATGTTTCCCTCTCCTTGGATGCAAGGCGGGGAGACCAGTTGTATTACCTCCACTGCTGCCCTGGTGGAGATCAGCTAACTCCGCACAGGCTGGAAATGGGGCCTGGGGCCGCCTTGTTCCGTGTGCTTTAGCCTTGCGTTAAGTTATCTTTATTCTTGCACACCCCGTGAAAGCTGTAGCGCCGAGCACACATTCAAATCATTCTTTCACACTCTTGTGATAACTGGCGGCACTTCTTGTGTTACAGATGAGTCACGTTTTCGAGAAATATGGGCCTGGTGTTCGATACGTTTACTTTTCACATGAGGGGAGAGACACGCAGTTCTGGGCAGGATGGTATGGTGTGCGAGTCACCAACAGCAGCGTTACCATAGAGCCATGACCGCGCCGGGACCAGAGTCCAACTGAATGAATAAGACCAAATATTTTCTCAAACAGTAAAACCGCAGCAAAACTCCACAGACGCTGGAAATCTGAAATAAAAACAGAAAATGCTGGAACTACTCAGCAGGTCAGGCAGCATCTGTGGAGAGAGAAATGGAATCAACGTTTCAGGCTGGTGACTTTTTCAGCAGAGTTCTGATGAAAAGTCAATCGACCTGAAAGGTTAACTGTTTCTCTCTCCACAGATGCTGCCTGACTGGCTGAGTGTTTTCCAGCATTTTCTGACTTTTATCAAAGAGATTTATCAAATGGTTTGGTTAAATCCTGATTTACGTTTGTACCTTAGTTATGAGAATACCGTTGAAGCCACTTTATTCTTTCACTGTCCGTGAATAACATCTGGGAACTGGCGCTTTCATGATATCATTCTTTTCTCCTCTACCTGGCCCAATTATTAAGAGATATAAAGGAGATAAATTGTCAAAGGAGCCTGACCTCTTTCAGCTTAAAGGGGAAGCAGTTTAGGGGAAACTTTATTCAAAGTGCTCTCCCAAGTTGCAGTAATGTGCTGTCCTGTCATTGGGTTGCACTGGGTAGGTTCCCAATTCACTGTGAAGCCATCTTAAATGAGAGGGTCTTGGAGAGACTCCAGACAGCTCCTTCCAGTCAGTGATGCCTAGTTAAGGGGGTCTGGAGGGTAAGACACCTGAAACAGGGAGTCTTCATTGGAGCAGGAAGTCCTTTCTCAAAACTGTAATGACTTTTTTTTATAATTCTCTTTCTTACATTGACACTTGGTGAGTATTTTGCAGAAATAATCCTTTTCCCTTTACTTGGTCCAATTTCATTAAAATCAGACTGTTTATGACTCTGGGATTGACATTGAGATGTTAAATATTAGCAGTGAATGTGTTAGCACTTTTTGGACATCTCTCTGTCCATTTATTTTAACAAATACATTTTAAATGGTGGATGGCGCAATCTCGTGCAAATTAATATCACGGCACAATTTCAACCCAAATGTGTCTGAATTCTTTTACTTGAGGTACAAACGGAATTATACAATAGGGGACCCAGCGGGTGGAATCCGCTGCTTTCTTGATTAAAGAGCTTCTAATATATGTGTCCGCCCTGTATCACCTGTGTGTCCCAGTCTTCCTCGAGGTGCGTGACCCTTTTCACTTTCCTTTTTTCATCTGCTTGCCTCAAATGTGATTAAAGAGGCAAACACTTCACGGAAAGAAAGTGTGTGGCAAACTTGCTTTAGTTTCCGTACAAAGTACGCGTACAAATACCATCGAAACGCATTGACACGCCATTTTGATGGCACATGGATTTCCCGGTTCTTTTCCTCCCCACCCCCAACCAAATAAAAAGGAAGTTTTTTTCCAAACATCCTTTTTTCATGAAGACGGTTCCCCTTTTATTTGAGACATTTTTGGGGTGGAATTTCTTTCGGTGCCATTTGGAACAAATGTCTTGGTGCATTTGTATTCTGTTGTGTGCTGTTTGAACCCATTTGCTAATCTGTTTATTTTATATAGGTTAACGAATGCATTTAAAATGGAGCGCTGGGGATAGCGTACAAATTGCTGTATCGCATTTGGCAGAAATAGCACTGAGCGCAATTTCACCATGTCTACTTACAATGTCCTAGACAAATCTGCTTTAGATGAACTGTGCGCGCTCATGCTATGCTCTAGATCCACCAACTGAGCAATGTTAAGATCATTAGATGCTTGTTGCCATCTTGAAATAAACCTGTGTTAATTTCCGAGGTTACTTCGCTCTGTGACGGGATTGGGAGGCACAAATCCCAACAGTGCTGGTCGGCTGCGATGGAAACAAATTTGCTGGAAACACACAACAGGTCGGCCGGTCTGTATCTGAAAGAGAGACGACACGTTAATTGTTCAGGTGCGACCAGAAAAATTAACTCGTCCAACTCGTTCTGATGTTGATCAATCTGCTGTGCATTTCCACCGTGTTCGGGTAGATTTTACTGATTCTCATTCTCAACTAGAATGGCATTTGCCCGGGGCACTTATCAGGATTTCAGGCGGGGGGAGGAACGAGTTCTCGGGATTTTCCTGGACGGTGATGCAAATTTCATAATACGAAGAGCATAAAATCATCATAAACCACTTTGTAGACCAATCTGAATGAGAGCTTTTGCACTGATGAGGTCTCGCTGTCTAGAGGCGCTTACTGTGAGGACGTGCTGCTGGTAATGCTGAAGACTATTAACCCTTGTGTCTCCACCGAATGATCATTCCAGCTTGGCTGAATCAACAAAACTAGTATGTCCTCTTCCGAATGCACTGTGAATGAGCAGCATCTGCACCTGTCTCTATTTTAGCCCCATTATGTTGTGCAATTGCCTTCTGTAAACTGCTTTTGCAGAGACTATATGCAATAAAGTGTTCCTTTAAATACTCAAAGTAGTTCTGGTGGAAGTGTTCTTGATAGTCGATCAGACTAACAGTCATCCAATGTGGTAGACCTGCAAAAAACGTCTGTGCCTCTCGGCACATTATTAGCTAATTTAGACATCCTGCTTTTTAGTCAATCAGGCATGGCAAATTTCAAAACCTCTTTCTTCCCACTGTTTAAATATCCCCGCTATGCTGTACTTCCAAGGAGGATGTCACTGTTCTGGTGCATGATTTTTACATACTTTGGGCGTAGAAGAGGGATGTAGTTTGTATATCTGCACATATGAAGCATGTATAAAGATTACGGTCACTGAATGTAGTGACGATGTAAATGGGTTTGGGAGGATTGCCCCTGGTTTATCTTTATAGCAAACGCTTTCAAAAAGGAAGTTTTTGGAGATGCTGCAGCCCAGTGGAATCCTGCAGCCTGAGCTCCCTGCACAGGGCCCTGAGTTGCACCGGCCTGGGGCCACAGCCCAGGCCCTGAGCTGCACCGGTCTGTGGCTACAGCCCAGGCCTTGAGCTGCACTGTCCTGGGGCCACAGCCCAGGCCCTGAGCTGCACCGGCCTGGGGCCACAGCCCAGGCCCTGAGCTGCACTGTCCTGGGGCCACAGCCCAGGCCCTAAGCTGCACCGGCCCCAGGGTCTCCCTCCGTAACTTGCAGGCCAGGCACCTGCTGCTGCAGTCGGACCCTGGGGGACTTCCTGCCTGCTTGGCTGGCTTGGCTTTTGCTCCTTTTGTTTTGGATGAAAAGGACGCAGAAGAAAATGCAGCAAATTGAGGAGGAGATTGTTTTACTGAGTGAACAAGTGAAGGTGAGTACGATGAGGCGGAATCTGCATGACTTTGATTGGACCCTACATCGGGTACGGTAGCACAGTGGCCTGGATTAATGATCCGAAGACGTGAGTTCAAATCCCACCCCAGGCAGCTGGGGAATTTAAATTCAATTCATTAAATAAATCTGGAATTAAATACTAGCATCAGTAATGGTGACCATGAAACTACCGGATTGTCGTAAAAACCCATCTGGCTCACTAATGTCCTTCAGGGAAGGAAATCTGCCGTCTTTACCCGGTCTGGCCTATATGTGACTCCAGACCCACAGCAATGTGGTTGACTCTTAATTGCCCTCTGCAGTTCAAGAAGGCTGCTCACCACCAGCACCTCGAGGGCAATTAGTGATGGGTAATAAATGCCGGCCTTGCCAGCGATGCCCACATACCAGGAACGAATATATATTTTTAAAAAGGCCCCATGCCCTAGCCAACAGTCCCACAACAACCAGGTGGCATCTGTACCTACGGCCAGATGGCAAACCTGGCTTTCCTCCAGAGCAATCTCCTGAACGCGAAGAGACTTCAAGGTTCCTTCTGGGATCTGGGAATCAGCTGTGATCGAGATGTCCCTGAAGTTATTCAGCATCTATGTCACTGAAAACCAACACCAGTTAGCAACGGAGGTTTACAAATGCATTGTCGCATTGGAGGTAAAAGGTGAGAGACAATGCTCTTCCCAGAGGAACCTCGGCTGAGTAGAAAGACAAGTCACCTATAACTGGGGCTGTGTGATGGATTCGCACTTCTTCAAATAGTGCCATGGGATCTTTTACATTCACCTGAGAGAGCAGGCAGATTAAAGTCTCATCTGAAAGACGGCACCTCTGACAGTGGAGTACTCCCTCAGTACTGCACTGTAGTGTCGGCCTAGCTTATGTGGTTAAATCCTGGAGTGGGGCTTGAACGAACAACCTCCGGATTGCTACCACCAAGCCAAGGCTGACACCGGTTACACTGGCCATCTCACCCGCAGTCACGGGATGGCCGGTGTGGGAAATGGAAGTGTCAAACTGGGGCACTTCTGAGGCTGTGTCTGAGGCACATTGTCCAGGTCGAGGGGGAGATTTACTCTACATGTAATGGCGTTCTAGTCGATCTGGGAATGTTTGATGTGGGCACTGGGAAAGTATTCCATTCCCAATCCTAATATCCCTCACTTTAGCGCGGGGGGGGGGGGGGGGGGTAAATAACCATATGACACCCATTTCAACATGAATGCAGTTGGTATTGCATAAGCTGTTCTCAGGGAAACTCTTACGTTGTGCATTTGAGTCTGAGTTAACCATTGACAGTGGAAAGGAAGGCCTGGGCAAGATAAAAATTAACATTAACTAGGGATCAACCAGGGAAGCTTGACAGTGTGGGTGAGGAAAGGAGGGAGCGAGCTGTTAAAGGGGCGTGGTCACCACCGAGCAGTGTTGGCTCACCCATTCCAGTTGTGCTCACATACGGGATGCAATTGACTGATTAGACTTGACAAAGCAGGCTGCTGCAAAAGTTCATTGTTGAGACGATTTAATAACGAGCAGTTAAATATCCGGTTGGGAATGGGATTGGAGGTTACAGACTTACTCCACCGAACACAATGGACACTGCTGGGGCACCAGAAGAGGGCAGGAAGCCACGGAGATTCTCTGGACGTTTGCTCGATTAGCTTTTGGGGGATCAGGAATGATTAATGCAGAATGTCCCTCGGAGATTAAATGGGTGGGAGGAAATCCATGATGGATTGCACTGGGAGCAGATTTGATGGGCTGAATGGCGGTTTCTCCTTCCAGGCTTTCTTATGTTCTTCGGACATGGAGTGAAATGTATTGAGTCACATGAATGAATGGGGATTTCAGAATTGTACACATTATTCCAAACGTGGCTTCACCTGAGCTTTGGTTAGACCGCAGCTGGAGTATTGCGTTCAGTTTTAGGCACCGCACCTCAGGAAGCATACATTGGCCTTGGGGGTGGGGAATGCAGATTCACCAAACTGATAACCCTCCAAGTCGCGGTAACGTATGAGGCAGGTTGCATAAACTGGGCTTGTATTCCCTTGAGTACAGGTGATTGAAGGGGGACCTGATAAAGATGTTTAAAATGTTAACAGGAATCGATAGGGAGAAACTATTTCCTCTAGTGGGGAATTCAAGAACAAGGGGACATAATCTTAAAATTAGAGCCAGACCATTCGGGACTGGAATCAAGAAACTCTTTTTCACACAAAGGAAATTTGGAACCGTTAAAATAGTTTTTTTTATTGATTGTTACCAATACATTCTCAGATGAGTTTTGGATGGTGAATTAGTAAAAAGTTTTTATTTCTCCTGAATTTAAGAAAAAAAAATCCCCTGAAGTTTCCCATTGTTTTCATACTAAAAATCAAGCCTGGAGATGTATGCAAATAGCGTGACACTAGCGTGCAGACTGTGTTCAGTGATATGGTCACTGATGTGATGTGCAGACATTTTTAGATCCAGTTATTGAAAGGAAATAAAGGCTGTGCAATTTGGATTTATTTTAAGGGTTGCTGGATCAACGTAGGGTGCAGCCATGGGGACAATATTCTTTATACAAGGGCAAATGTTAATTAGGCTTGGGGCAAGGGCAGCAGTGCGCTAACTGGTACCACGCTGACAACCCCCTGAAGAATGACACCATCAATCAAAGACTTATTAAAAGCAAGATTGTAACTGTTCCTCCATGTTAATCACCAACCGTTTATAATATTGCACGATTGTAGTGGCTGGAATCACAACAGTAAAAGCAGGTTCCTCCATTTTACTTTCAATTTAAGAAAGGACTATCTGGGGGATCCAGCAGAAAGGTCAAACTGCTTGACCTCATCCTCACTACCCTACCTTCCACAGCCATGATGGCACTGGCAGGAGTGACCACCGTGTGAAGAGGACACTGTCCATGGTGCAGTGTGGCACTACCACCGTGTTCAGTGGGGCAGACTAGTAGCCCAAAGCTAGGCATCCACAGGGTGCTGTGGGCCATCAACAGCAGAACGGTATACCACCACAATCTATAACCTCATGACTCCGCACACCCCGACTCCTTCACGCAAAGGGTCTTTGAAGTGGGGAACCCTCTCCCACAAAAAGCAGGAGGTGCTAGCTCAATTAACAATTTTAAATCAGAGATCGATAGATTTTTTGCTAGCCAAGGGTATTAAGGGATATGGAGTCAAGGCGGGTGGATGGAGTTAAGATACAGATTAGCCGTGATTTCAGTGAATGGCGGAACAGGTTCGAGGGGCTGAATGGCCTACACCTGTTCCTCCATCATCAAACCAGGAAATCAACCTGGTTTTAATGAGGGAAGGAAGGGGGTGTGAAAAGAGGATAAAAATGGAAAAGAAGCAGAATATATTAACACCACTTAACTCTCCATGGTGGTTTATGTGACTTACAGCCTCCTTTATATTTTTAGCCTCAGGTTCACAGCTCATGACTCAATATCTCACATTCAGGATTTGACTGTAACACATCACCATACAGACAATCAGTTAGGCATTGATTTTATTCACATTACATACGTGTGCATACATTTCAAAGTTGTAGCTCCCATTTACTGTGAATGACATTTATTCCTGTACCTAGACACACTGGTTTTGTGTCGGTACCACGTTTCCCCCAAAATGCATTGTTTATTGCTGTCCATCGCCAAAGCTTGCAATTAGTTCCTCCAGCCACTAGAGGTCCCGGCTTCACATGAAAAGGGATTTTGCAAAACTACATCCGTGCTAAACTTTCAATGTTTCCCTGGTAGCTTAGTGCTCCCTGTACCTCTCCCTGATGCAGCAGAACATATTGTCACCTATGCAAAGGTTATGGCTCAGATAGAAGGTAGATTTTGAGATTGTAAGGAATGTGCTATCAGAGAATGAATTTTGCAAACTTTGTGAAGAGCGACTAGGAAAAGGAGTCTTGGCAATTAAGGCATTACATTTTATACATATCGTAATTGTCTGCCAATTGTATTTAACAGGATCATTGGTAAAGACAAAGGAGTGTGTTATGGTCAATAATGGTGGTTCAAATCAAATTAAAGCACTGGACTACACCCCATCTCCCAATAACCTTGGTGATGGACTTTGAAATGGACTGCAAATCATTGTTTCTCTGGCAAAGGCTGTGGAGGCCAAGTCACTGAATATATTTAAGAAGGAGATAGATAGATTTCTAGACACAAAAGGCATCAAGGGGTATGGGGAGAGAGCAGGAATATGGTATTGAGATAGAGGATCAGCCATGACCATACTGAATGGCGGAGCAGGCTCGAATGGCCTACTCCAGCTCCTATTGTTCTATGTTTCTAAACTGATTGGCAGACTACATGGGGTTGTCTCAAGACATCCAGCATCCTGCTAAATTAAAACTAGCACAGATATAAATGACAGCACACGGGGAAAAATAGGAATTGTTCACACAGTAGAACTTCTGGCTGCAGAGGTGTTGGTTCGTGATTGGGTCTCACCGATTCATCACCTGGTTCGGTACTTTTAATCTCAACAGAGCAGACCAATAAGGCAAGGCAGTGTTGTATAGTGCATGTGTTCATGGGGCCTGTGATCAGGTGGAATGAAATAAATGACTATCTGCCCGAGCTATTCTTCCACTTGGCACTTAATGCAGGACAATATGAATTCATTCGTTAGGGGAGCTTGGAAGGGAGGGGGTGGGGGATATTCTTTGGCATTCCCCAACTTAGATCCACTGTCTGCCGTTACTTCTGTCAGGCTACTGCGTACACCATGGCCGGTATCTGCGTACACCATGGCCGGTATCTGCGTACACCATGGCCGGTATCTGCGTACACCATGGCCGGTATCTGCGTACACCATGGCCGGTATCTGCGTACACCATGGCCGGTATCTGCGTACACCATGGCCGGTATCTGTTTCCTTTGGCACAAACAGCATTAATAAAATGAACTGCTTTCCCCCTCCCCTCCCCACCCCCCCGCCCGACCACCCCCTTGTCCAATGACACAAACCGTTTGTACTGGGACCTGCTGGGAAATATAGTTCATGCCACTCTAAATAAAAATAGTGCAAAGTTGCTTGCGAAAAGCATCGGCTGCTGGATTTGGGGCCAGGTTATTGCTCCACGGTGACGGTGCTGTTGGTGATCCTGGCTCCGTACCATCCTCCCCAAAACTGTGCGTCCTTTCCTCCGTGTGTAAACTTAACATATCGAACCCCAGGCCCATAGTTTGTGAAAGTGTTCGATATCTGCAAATAAAGCAAAGCAAATAATGACTGAATGATTTATTGGGAGGAGTCACATTCAACAACAACTTGAGTTTATAGAATGGCCCGTAATTTCCGATCGGAGGCTTCCTGCGTGCGGAGGCCTCCTATCGGAAAAAAAATCTACGCCCTTACCTGAGGGCTCCCGAGGTCCGGACACTTCCGATCCTGGGCCTCTCCATACTCGAAATGCGCAGGGCCCAGGTATCCCAGGGGCGCAGGCGGTTCGCAAGCATCCCTGGGATCACGTGGGCCAGGCCAGCCAATAGCAGAAGGGAATCTCCTTTCATACTTTTGACGGATAGACCCGTCAAATATATAAATGGACATCACCCCAAAAGCACAGTAAAACATTAAATACTGTATATTAAAAAAAAACCATCATGTTTTTAAAATGAGTTAAAATTACAATAAATTAAATAACGAAAATTTAATTTTTTGAAAAAAATATTTTTTTTACAGGGCTAAAAATAAACTTACCTTTTTTAAAAAGTATTTAAAAATTATAAATGAGTGGAAAAAATGTTTTTTTTTTTTTTTTACTTTTTTCAACTCTTATGCTGGTAAAAGCAGGAGGTTCTGCAGAAAGCGGAACTCTCCGCCTGCAGAGGCCCTTCTCCAGGGCAGGCGTGCGATCTGTCAAGAGGATTCTTGACAGATCGGAAATGCCGGTTTTCAGCACATGCGCTTCGCACACCTGAAACCGGCATTTCCGATGTCCCTACGGGTGTGTACACAGTGCGCACACACCCCTAGGCATCGGAAAACACGGGCCATAGTGTCTCTAATGTAATGAAACGTCCCAAGGCAACAGAAATATCGAGCCTAGGTGAGGTGTCAACCAGAGCTGTCAACCTCTGGCAAATCCTAGGTGTTAAATGCAGCAGTTTTAACAGCAAGTATTCCCCTTTTGGCTTCCCTTCCACTTTAACCACAACTTTCCTCACTAGTGAATGAGAGATGCTGGTTTTCATGCCTGTCTAATGTACCTCCTTCCATTCTGCGTCACTCCACTGTGGGACCTGAATTATGTCAGACTTGTACTCCTGGATCACGCTCATGTCTTCAGAGAGAAGCTCGACGTGTAGTTCATAGTCAAAACCGGAGTCGTGCCTCCCTGCATACCTGGGGATGAAAAGAAACAATACCTCGCGGGCAAATCATAGACGGTATCTTTCAGGGAGCAACTCAGTAGCTATACTGAGGCATTAAGTGGTGTATTCATCAACACAGACATTATAATTCAAGAGATATTAGAAACACTAGCTGTGGAAAATTCAAAACTAGGGGCCATAAATATCTCCCCCGCCTCTCCCCCTCCTCTCCTCCCACCTCCTGAAAAGCTGCTATAGACAAAACTGATTGGCCTCCCTTATCTGTACATAAACTCGAGTGAACTCTAATCCGTTTAATGAGAATGAATGGGATTCAGGTTGTGTAATACATATGAGGATGAGTAAATAGTTGATAAGCAACCAAATCCTGTTTATACAGTGTCACAAATTTGTGGTTAATTTGAGAAAAACTGGAGTGTTTGGCAGATTTAACACTGACCAAAACTGAAATAGAGAAATGATGGGCCACGGGACACAATTATGATTATTTTCCAAATCTCCCACCTGCCCCTGCCTGAAGACGATGAGTCAGACTGGGGTACAGCTCGACAGCTGCCCGTAACCCTCAGGGATCCTTGCCGATGTGGCTGGACGGCGAGTGTCGCCAAGTTAGTCAGCTATGGAACGCACCATAGTCAAACCCAATCCTGTCCTTACATCATGCCTGCACACACGCCGGTCCAGGAAACCCTGGTCGATTGTTTCTCCTCTCGAGCGTGCGACGGCCAATTGTAGCTATCCAGGCTGAAATCTGTTAACTCAGAACAGACCAACAACCAAACTTGGAACGTTCTTGGGATGCACGGAAAAGCACGATTGCATACGATACATTCACCCACTGAGCTATGGTACAATGCCATGATGTGCGCAAAAAGACAGATGTATCCCATTGATGTTTCACTCAGATGCAGAGTGAAATGAGTCAATTTTAAGTGACTGAATGTCATTGTGCTTTCCACCTTGCTTACCAGTCCTTCACTGTGATAGGAGGTTGAACATTGTCCAGTGTCTCTGCCTCGAATCCTTCCGAGATCAGGTTAGTTAGCTGAGATTTTCGGCACCACCTAATAGAGGGAAACATACAACTGAACTCAGCTGTTAATAGGAGTGCTGCATAGAGCAGGTTTTTTTTATTCGTTTATGGGATCTGGGCATCGCTGGCAAGGCCAGCATTTATTGCCCATTCCTAGTTGCCCTTGAGGTGGTGGTGAGCTGCCTTCTTGAACCGCTGCAGTCCGTGTGGTGAAGGTACTCCCAGTGCTGTTAGGGAGGGAGTTCCAGGATTTTGACCCAGCGACGACAAAGGATCGGCGATATACTTCCAAGTCAGGATGGTGCGTGACTTGGAGGGGAACTTGGAGGTGGTGGTGTTCCCATGCGCCTGCTGCCCTTGTCTTTCTAGGTGGAAGAGGTCACGGGTTTGGGAGGTGCTGCCGTAGAAGCCTTGGCGAGTTGCTGCAGTGCATCTTGTAGATGGTACACACTGCAGCCACGGTGCGCCGGTGGTGGGGGGAGTGAATGTTTAAGGTGGTGAATGGGGTGCCAATCAAGCGGGCAGCTTTGTCCTGGATGGTGTCGAGCTTCTTGAGTGTTGTTGGAGCTGCACTCATCCAGGCAAGTGGAGAGTATTCCATCACACTCCTTACTTGTGCCTTGTAGATGGTGGAAAGGCTTTGGGGAGTCAGGAGGTGAGACACTCGCCGCAGAATACCTAGCCTCTGACCTGCTCTTGTTGCCACAGTATTTATGTGGCTGGTTAACAGAAGTTAATTGCGTGCAGCTGTTTAAGACTGAGTTTGAACAACTGGTTCATGCACTTCTGTCAAAATTGTCCCAGGCTCATCAAGCACAAAACCCGAGACTGAACAGATGGGGACTGTCTGGGTTAGACATCGGCCTTCACCTCTGGCACCCGAGTAACTGTCTTCCCTAATACAAAAGCAAAATACTGCGGATGCTGGAAATCTGAAATAAAAACAGAAAATGCTGGAGCTCAATGTAAGCTCGAGGAACAGCACCTCATCTTTCGATTAGGCACTTTACAGCCTTCTGGACTCAACATCGAGTTCAACAATTTCAGATCATAACCTCGGCCCCTATTTTTTTCCCCACAAGGCAGCTGTTGATGATTCTGCCATTCTCATTTACACTTCATCTAGAGTCATCTTTTGTTTCTTAACTTGTCCCATTACCATCTCCTTTTGCCTTGCCCCATCATCCCTTTTGTCTTAATCTCTCCTGCCTTCCATCCTATCACAGACCTTCCCCTTTGTTCTTCCCTCCCCTCCCCCTGCCCCTGCCCTTGCTTAAAAACCTTTTACATCTCCATCTTTTTCCAGTTCGGACGAAGGGTCATCGACCTGAAACATTAACTCTGTTTCTCTCTCTACAGATGCTGCCTGACTTGCTGAGTATTTTCAGCATTTTCTGTTTAAATGTCTTCCCTACCTGCTGGTTATAAGGGTCCTAGGATCATGAAATCTTACAGCACAGAAGGTCATTCGGCCCATCCTGCCTGTGCCGGCTCTTTGAAAGAGCTCTCCAATTATTCCCACTCCCCTGCTCTTTCCCCGTAGCCCTGCAAATTTTCACTTTTGAAGTATTTATCCAATTCCCTTTTGAAAGTTACTATTGAATCTGCTTTCACCGCCCTTCCAGGCAGTGCATTCCAGATCATCATAACTCGCTGCATAAAAAAAACCTCTAATCTCCCCTCTGGTTCTTTTGCTAATTATCTTAAATCTGTGTCCTCTGGTTACCGGCCCTCCTGCCAGTGGAAATAATTTCTCCCTATCAACTTTATCAAAACCCTTCATCATTTTGACCATAATTAAATCTCACCTGAACCTTCTCTGCTCTAAGGAGAACAATCCCAGCTTATCCAGTCTCTCCACGCAACCGAAGTCCCTCATCCCTGGTCCCATTCTAGTAAATCCCCTCTGAAGTCCTATGCTTATTCTTGAGCGACCAATAAGGGTGACATTGGGTTGCCCCAGGGTCATCGACAGAAAAGCAATTATCCGAGTGTCCTCCTTGTGAGAAGGCACGACTTATAGAATCATCTGAACCAAAAAGGAAACTTAGAATGTAAATCATAATATCGTTGTCTGTGTCAGCTAGACACTTTGTTCTCTGCGGTGCCCACCGATCACAGAGGATATCAGTGGTAGGGAAATTATTGGAAAAAATTCTGAGGGACAGAATTGGTCTCCACTTGGAGAGGCAGGGATTAATTAGGGATAGCCAGCATGGCTTTGTCAAGGGAAGATCATGTCTGACCAATTTGATTGAATTTTTCGAGGGGGTGACTAGGTGTGTGGATGAGGGTGGTGCAGTGGATGTGGTTTACATGGATTTCAGTAAGGCTTTTGATAAAGTCCCACATAGGAGACTGGTCAGGAAGGTAAGAGCCCATGGGATCCAGGGTGCCGTGGCACATTGGATCCAAAACTGGCTTAGTGGCAGAAGGCAGAGGGGTGATGGTCGAAGGTTGTTTTTGTGACTGGAAGCCTGTGTCCAGTGGGGTACCGCAGGGATCGGTGCTGGGTCCCTTGCTGTTTGTGGTCTACATTAATGATTTGGATGTGAATGTAAAAGGTATGATCAGTAAGTTCGCAGATGACACGAAAATTGGTGGGGTGGTAAATAGCGAGGCGGGACGCCTCAGGCTACATGACGATATAGATGGGTTGGTCAGATGGGCGGAACAGTGGCAAATGGAATTTAACCCTGAAAAGTGTGAGGTGATGCATTTTGGACGGACTAACAAGGCAAGGGAATACACAATGAATGGTAAGACCCTAGGAAAGACAGAGGATCAGAGGGACCTTGGTGTGCATGTACATAGATCCCTGAAGGCAGCAGAACAGGTGGATAAGGTGGTTAAAAAGGCATATGGGATACTTGCCTTCATTAGCCGAGGCATAGAATATAAGAGCAGGGAGGTTATGATGGAGCTGTACAAAACGCTGGTAAGGCCACAGCTGGAGTACTGTGTGCAGTTCTGGTCGCCACACTATAGGAAGGATGTGATTGCTTTGGAGGGTGCAGAGATTTACCAGGATGTTACCTGGGCTGGAGTGCTTCAGCTATGAAGAAAGACTGGACAGGCTGGGGTTGTTTTCCTTGGAGCAGAGAAGGCTGAGAGGGGACCCGACTGAGGTGTACAGAATTATGAGGGGCATAGATAGGGTGGATAGAAAGGAACTTTTCCCCTTAGTAGAGGGGTCAATAACAAGGGGGCATAGATTCAAGGTAAGGGGCAGGAGGTTTAGAGGGGATTTGAGGAGAAACTTTTTCACCCAGAGGGTGGTTGGAATCTGGAACTCACTGCCTGAAAAGGGTGGTAGAGGCAGGAACCCTCACAACATTCAAGAAGCATTTGGATGAGCACTTGAAATGCCACAGCATACAAGGCTACGGACCAAATGCTGGAAAATGGGATTAGATTAGACAGGGCCTGATGGCGGACACGATGGGCCAAAGGGCCTCTTTCTGTGCTGTATGACTCTATGATACGCATCCTATGCGAATTGAATATGGGCAATTTCAAAACTGTTCCTCCTAGGCAAGGGGAAGACCTACAGCTGTCTCTAATTCAGCATTGATTGGTAATCTCAGTCAGCAGGAGCAATGCAACTCTTTTGGTTAAAACTTAATTGATGGAAATTGCCATCACTAATTAGGAGGAACATGCGCACCCCCCCCCCCCTGCCCCTTCTTAAAGGGGCACAACCAATAAAACTAACAAACAAAAATGAAAGGAAACTTAACAAATCAAATTTATAACCCCTGCCCCCATTTTTCAGGCGGTTTATGATTTTGCCATCCCCATTTGCAACATTTTATCTCCCCTGCCTCCTGCCCGAGCACGGAATGTTCCTCCCTCCCTCCCCACCCCTTTCCCTGCCGCTGCACCTGCTTAATATGTTACATCTCTCGCCTTTTCCAGTTCTGATGAAGGGTCCCAGACCTGAAACGTTAACTCGGTTTCTCTCTCCACAGATGCTGCCTGGCCTGCTGAGTATTTCCAGCATTTTCTGTTGTTAAATCAAATTAAAATTTGTTTCCCGGGGTGATGAAGCATTCCAGCAGGATCAATGCAAAATGTTCTGCTATGGGGTGCTCCTCTGCGGTTGACGCTGAGGCACGTTACAGGGGGCAGAGAGGATGAAGCTTTACTCCGCATTTAACTCTTTTATACCTGTCCTGGATGTTCTCACTGCTGACAAAATTGGAAAAGGTGTTCCAATCTCGGGCACTAACAGCCCTCACCTTGATCAAACCAAAAGTAAAAACAAGTTCATTTATCGAGATGAGAGTTTCTCTTTCAACTGCTTGGCGACTGCATGTTCAAGCTTCTGTCTTCATGGGCCACACAGATGGGAAATATGGGTACGGTAGTGTAGCGGTTATAGTACTGGACCAGTAATCCAGAGGACCTCAATTTAAATCACATCGTGGCACTTTTAGAATTTGAATTCAGGTAAAATGAATCCTGAAATAGTCCAAAAAAGTGACCATGAAGCTGTGGCCATTGGATTGTCGGAAAAATCCAACTGGTTCACTAATGCCCTTTAGAATTGCCCTCTGAAGTGGCCCAGTGAGCTACTCAGTTGTATCACACCACTGCAAAGAACAACAAGAATTTGTAGAAGTTCAACAAGAAGGCCCACTGTCACCTTGTCAGGACAACGAGGGATGGGCAATAAATGCCGGCCTTGCCAGCGATGCCCACATCCTGAGAATTAATAATTAAAAAAAATGAATGAGCCTAATTATGACTACTGCCCTATATGTTCTCCTTACTGTGACATAAAGCAGCTTATCGGTTTGTATCAGGCCTCATCTCAACAAGTGTTCATTCAGTCTACCTTTGGAGAGATTGAAGACGTACACATGAATGACGTGCATGGCATGGCCCAGGTCCCAATGGGATATTACTGTTACAGTCCCCATACAAGTAGATATAGGGCAGTGCGAGACAACTCCAACACAAGTAAAACACTCAGACCGCTGATGGGACTGACCGACGCCACTGAACTCCAGAAAAATTTGCTGGAGTTCTTTGAGGAAGTAACATATAGGGTGGATAAAGGTGAACCAGTGGACGTAGTGTATTTAGACTTCCAAAAGGCATTTGACAAGGTGCCACACAAAAGATTATTGCTTAAGATAAAAAATCACGGGATTGGGGGTAATATTCTGGCATGGATAGAGGATTGGCTATCTAACAGGAGGCAGAGCGCTGGGATAAATGGTTCATTCTCAGACTGGCAATCAGTAACTAGCGGTGTTCCGCAGGGGTCAGTGCTGGGTCCCCAACTCTTTACAATCTATATTAACGATTTGGAGGAGGGGACCGAGTGTAACATATCAAAGTTTGCAGATGATACTAAGATGGGAGGGAAAGTAGTGAGTGAGGAGGACATAAAAAACCTGCAAGGGGACATAGACAGGCTAAGTAAGTGGACAGAGATTTGGCAGATGGAATACAATACTGGAAAGTGTGAGGTTATGCACTTTGGCAGGAAAAATCGTAGAGCAAGTTATTATCTTAATGGCAAGAAACTGGAAAGTACTGAAGTACAAAGGGATCTGGGGGTCCTGGTGCACGAAACTCAAAAGGTTAGTATTCAGGTGCAGCAAGTGATTAAGAAGGCCAATGGAATGTTGGCTTTCATTGCTAGGGGGATAGAATATAAAAATAGGGAGGTATTGCTTCAGTTGTACAAGGTATTGGTGAGACTGCACCTGGAATACTGCGTTCAGTTTTGGTGTCCATACTTAAGAAAAGACATACTTGCTCTCGAGTCAGTACAAAGAAGGTTCACTCGGTTAATCCTGGGGATGAGGGGATGGACATGTGAGGAGAGGTTGAGTAGATTGGGACTCTACTCATTGGAGTTCAGAAGAATGAGAGGCGATCTTATTGAAACATATAAGATTGTGAAGGGGTTGGATCGGGTGGATGCGGGGAGGATGTTCCCGATGATGGGTGAAACTAGAACTAGGGGGCATAGTCTTAGAATAAGGGCTGTTCTTTCAAAACTGAGATGAGGAGGAACTACTTCACTCAGAGGGTGGTAGGTCCATGGAATATGCTGCCCCAAAAAGCTGTAGAAGCTACATCATTACATAAATTTAAAACAGAAATAGACAGTTTCCTAGAAGTAAAGGGAATTAAGGGTTACGGGGAGCGAGCAGGAATTTGGACATGAGTCTAGGTTCGGATCGGTCATGGCCCTGTGGGTAGTGGAGCGGGCCCAGGGGCCGTGTAGTCTGATCCTGCTCCTATTTCGTGTGTCTAATTCTGTTAGATTCAGGAGATGGTTCTGTGATAGTAGATTGGCGGTTAGGATCAGATCAGCCATGATCTTATTGAATGGCGGAGCAGGCTCGAGGGGCTGATTGGCCTTTTCCTGCTCCTATTTCTTATGTTCTTAAAGTGTCCATGTCAGGCCAGATTTTGTAACGTTGGAGAAAGCGAGTCTAGATGTGGCAAAAGCATGGTGGCAGTTGTGGCGGAGGTAGGGGTGGAGCTGGGCAATGCTGCAGAGGTCAAAGTATGGCATAGGATGTGAGGTTTGAAGCTCAGCAGGGTCTGGGTTAAGCAGGATGCCAAGGTTTCATCCGAGTGACTGGCCGGGGAGGGGGAATGGAGTCAGTAGCAAGGGAGCAGAGTTTATGGTGCGGTCTCCTCAATGTGCGGCTGGAGGAAATGATGACTCATCCATGATTTGTTGCTGGACAGACTGCCTGACAGTACAAAGGTGGTGCTGTGGACAAGGGAGGCTGCTCCCACGCTAGCAGATAATGTTACCGATGGGCAGCATAAAGATACGGAAGAGGAGTGGGCTAAGGATAGATCTTTGGGGAACTCTAGAGATGATTGTTTGGGGGGTGATTGCGGTGGCCGAGCTAGATTTGGCCGACTGGGATGGGTCAAAATTCAAAGATTTGGCCGACTTGGCAGGAAGGGAAACTAAGGAATGCGGAGTAATCTACTCCGAACCTGGAGGCTGAAGGCAGGTGACAGAGGTTCCTGGGAGCGAAACGGAGTTGGTCCTCCAAAGCCGCGTCAGCCGACCACAAAATGATTGGTTGGGGGGGGGATCATGACCTCCCGACTCCCTCCACTGGCTCCGCCACTGGGTGAGTAGAAGCCAGTGCTGTAAGTGCACTGGCTATGTTCGGACAGGTTGCAGTGGAACCAGGCGAAGGTGAACCCACAGAGCTGGGCAAATCAAACAAAAGGAGCAAGGGAGACACAGTAACTCCAGTGACCCCTGCAGGATATTCTTGGAATTCTTACTCGAAAGATGTAACAAAATATTTTTGGATGTTTTGATTAGGAAAGGGCTTCCCACTGTCTCCTGGAAGATCTTCTACTTTCCATCCATTTCCATCATTATCTACGAGTTCCCAGAAGTTAATTTCTTCTGTGGAAATTGGAAAAGATAAATTGTTACTCCAAACATCACTTGGATAATTTGTCCACAACCTGTGACAGTCATAAGTTTTTAGATTTCGAGAATGCTATCTGTTCGCTGTACACCTATATATTTCCTTTTAAGGAGATGCATTTATCTTTTCACTTGTTTCTCTTTCCCTTCCAATCTTTCCAGTTCACCTCCTGTCCCGAGGTTGGGGACTTGTGCTGGATGTGGTTTCTAGGTCTTTGGCACCTCACTCAATGGCCATTCTGTGAGCAAGGACACCGAGACCCAGTCCGAGGGGCGCGTCAAAGCCAAGCTCCATCCTGCCCTCAACCAACATCCACACATAAGCAGTTCCAGCAGAGGACGCTGGATAGCGATCGGGAACAGAAATCCTGCCTGATTTTTCTCATTTTTGTCAGCTGTGGCTCAGTGGTAGCACTCTCGCCTCTGAGTCATTAGGTTGTACATGGACCATGTACAGCAGGCACCTCAAAGCACTGGAGAGGTACCACCAACACTGCCTCCGCAAGATCTTGCAAATCCATTGGCAGGATAGGCGCACCAACGTCAGTGTTCTCGCTCAGGCCAACATCCCCAGCATCGAAGCTCTGACCACGCTCGATCAGCTCCGATGGATGGGTCACATTGTCCGCATGCCCGATACGAGACTCCCAAAACAAGTGCTTTACTCGGAGCTCCAGCACGGCAAGAGAGCCCCAGGTGGGCAGAGGAAATGCTTCAAGGACACCCTCAAAGCCTCCTTGAAAAAGTGCAACATCCCCACCGACACCTGGGAATCCCTGGCCCAAGACCGCACAAAGTGGAGGAGAAGCAGCCGGGAAGGCGCCGAACACCTCGAGTCTCTTTGCCGGGAGCAAGCGGAAGCCAAGTGCAAGCAGCGCAAGCCAACCCAAGCACCACACCCACCCGCCCCTTCAACCACCGTCTGCCCCACCTGTGACAGAGACTGTAGGTCCCGCATTGGACTCATCAGTCACCTGAGAACTCATTTTTAATGTGGAAGCAAGTCATCCTCAGTTCCGAGGGACTGCCTAAGAAGAAGTGGGTTCAAATCCCACTCCAGAGACTCTGAGCATATAGTCCAGGCTGACACTTGAGTGCAGTACTGAGGGAGTGCTGCACTGTCAGAGGTGCCGTCTTTTGGATAAGACGTTAAACCGAGGCCCTGTCTGCCCTTTCAGGTGAACCTAAATGATGCCTTGGCACTATTTCGAAGAAGAGTAGGGGAGTTCTCCCCAGTGTCCTGGCCAATATTTATCCTTCAACCAACATCACTAAAACAGATTATCTGGTCATTATCTTATTGCTGTTTGTGGGAGCTTGCTGTGCGCAATTTGGTCACCATGTTTCCTACATTACAACAGTGACTCCACTTCAAAAGCAATTCATTGGCTGTAAAGCACATTTGGGACATCCTGAGGTCGTGAAAGGCGTTATATAAATGCAAGTTCTTTCTTTCCCCTCCCTGCAAGGGGGAATGGGGTGCTGCTAAGGCAACTATAATGCTCCTTTTACCATGCTGAATGAGATTGGATAGCTTAGTATAAATAAGGGATCAATTTGCGGGGGTGTGATCTGATCGTGGTGTTTAAGATGATCAAAGGATTTGATAGGGCGGATACAGAGAAACTATTTCCTCTGGCGGGGCAATCAAAAACGAGAGGACACAATCTTCAAATTAGAGCCAGGCCATTGAGGAGGGAAATCAAGAAGCACTTATTCATTCAAAGGGTGGTGTAAATCTGGAATTCGCTCCCCCAAAAGGCTGTGGATACTGGGACAATTGGAGCTTTCAAGACTGTGATTGATAGATTTTTGCTAGGTAAGGGTATCAAAGGATCTTTAGCTAAGGCGGATAAATGGAGTTGAGGTACAGATCAACCATGATCTAACTGACTGGTGGAGCAGGCTCGAGGGGCTGAATGGCCTACTCCTGCTCCTACGTTCCAATGGATCCCTCCATATTTCAATGCCATACCAGCTTGGGAGCTACTGGGACCAACGGACGCACACACACTTACTTAAAGAGAAAACAAGCTTGCTGCAGTCTAACACACATTACTGTACCACAAGTCTCTGGGACAAACCTTCTCCACATGGGTTCTTGATTAGATTGTTTTTCATGGATGTACAAAAATAAAATGCGTCCCAGTCTGCCGTCTTTATATGCTGAGTTTCCTTCGACAAACCTTCATCTTGAAATTGTAGGTTTAGTCCATTCACGAGCTCCTTCCACTGTTGACAGACTAGCCTACAGATAAAAACCAACTCTTTTGGAGGGACATAGGAAAGGATTTTGAGCAGCACCTGGTCAGGTAAAGCAGCTATGGCGGCCATGTTTCAAAATGGCTTCCGGTCGAGCGTCCGCTTCAGCTGTAAAGAATGTTTCGGAGAGACTAGTTTAGATTTTGATAAAAAGTGGGCAGTGTAGCATATGGCATCAGTGGAACTGTTTGGCTTGACATGTTGGGTTAAAGCAGCAGAAGCAGAACGTAGAATTACATGGAAACAGGCCATTCGGCCCAACAGGTCCATGCCAGTGTTTCTGCGCCACCCGAGCCTCCTCCCGCTCTACTTCATCTAACCCCATCAACATAACCTTCTAATCCTTCTCCCTCATGTCATCTAGCTTTCCCTCAAAGGCATCTGTGCTATTCACCTCAACCACTGCCTGTGGTAGCGAGTTCCACATTCTAACCACTCTCTGGGTAAAGAAGTTTCTTCTGAATTCCTTACTGGATTTATTAGTGACTATTTTATATTTATGGCGCCTAGTTTAGATTCCCCACAAGTGGAAACATCTTCTCTACGTCTACCCATCAAGCCCTTTCATCATCTTAAAGACCTCTATCTTGTCACCCCCTCAGTCTAGAGAAAAGAGCCCCAGACTACTCAATCTTTAGTTTAAAATCAAACTTAACTTTAGTTGGAGCCTGAAAGAAATGTTGGGACAGAAGATGGGGGGAAACCTTCAACTTGCCGCCCTGGTGTAGGACTGTTGTTGCAGATCAGCCCTCCAATGGCAGTGAAGATCGAGCGGGTTCTAGAACGGGGCGGCCAATCACCAACGCCAGTTTTACACCTGGGCAGCAAGTTGAAAACCTATCCTGAGGTTCCACCTGATAGGGAGAGAGGTGGGGGAGGCGGAGAGAGGTGGGGGAGGCGGAGAGAGGTGGGGGAGGTTGAAGAGGAAGTCGATTCACACCCTATACCTCATGGTTAGGGTTTGCCAGAACTAGAGAGCGAAAAGATGGGGGATAAGATCATGATTTTATTTCTGATGTTTGCTTTGCAGATCATGAAAATTAATTGAACATCTTATAACCTTAATAATTTACACCTCAATATCATTGTTACATTGGGAAGTACAGGACCAGAAAAGACCACCCAGGTCCATCCATCGGTCCCAAAATTTGAATGATACCAAGTACCGTTTTACCTCATGCCTCTCAAGCCCTTCCTCTGCCAAATATCTATCTAGTTCCCTCTTGAATCAGCCTCCATGCTCAGTCTGGTTAATATATTCAGCACCCTCTATATGAGTTCACCTTCCCTCTTCTGAGTTTAAGGCTGTGCCTCCGGTTTGTGATGATGCCAATTTACTCAGGTTCAGTTTTGTCAACGGACCTTAGAATCATGAGACAGAGAAGCAAATGGAAAAGTAATGTTAAAATCTAGTGCTCAAAAACAGGGCAGCCTGCTTCTAAACCAGAAGCCTACTTCCTGTGACTGGTCAAGAATATCACTGCGAGAGGCCGAGGTCTAGTAAATGGTCAACAACCAGCCTTCAGTTAGGCCACAGAGGGGGAGAGCTGTGAAAGATTCAGAAGCAAATAAATTGACTTAAAAAAAAATTATTGCGTTTTTATGGGGGTCGGGGCGTTACAATTGGTGCCTCCAGCTAGCAGAGGGAAAAAATGATCAGTTAGAGTTCTTGCCCCTGAACACTCCCCAGTTGGAAGAATGTTTTTTTTTTTTTATTCGTATACGGGATGTGGGTGTCACTGGCAAGGCCGGCATTTATTGTCCATCCCTAATTGCCCTCAAGAAGGTGGTGGCGAGCCGCCTTCTTGAACCGCTGCGGTCCGTGTGGTGAAGGTGCTCCCACAGTGCTGTTAGGGAGGGAGTTCCAGGATTTTGACCCAGCGATGATGAAGGATCGGCGATATACTTCTAAGTCAGGATGGTGTGTGAATTGGAGGGGAACTTGCAGGTGGTGGTGTTCCCATGTGCCTGCTGCCCTTGTCCTTCTAGGTGGAAGAGGTCACGGGTTTGGGAGGTGCTGCCGAAGAAGCCTTGGCGAGTTGCTGCAGTGCATCTTGTAGATGGTACACACTGCAGCCACGGTACACCGGTGGTGGAGGCAGTGAATGTTTAGGTGGTGGATGGGGTGCCAATCAAGCGGGCTGCTTTGTCCTGGATGGTGTCGAGCTTCTTGAGTGTTGTTGGAGCTGCACTCATCCAGGCAAGTGGAGAGTATTCCATCACACTCCTTACTTGTGCCTTGTAGATGGTGGAAAAGCTTTGGGGAGTCAGCAGGTGAGACACTCGCCGCAGAATACCTAGTCTCTGACCTGCTCTTGTTGCCATAGTATTTATGTGGCTGGTCCAGTTAAGTTTCTGGTCAATGGTGACCCCCAGAATGTTGATGGAGGGGGATTCGGCGATGGTAATACCGTTGAATGTCAAGGGGAGGTGGCTAGTCTCTCGCTTGTTGGAGATAGTCATTGCCTGGCACTTCTGTGGCGCGAATGTTACCTGCCACGTAACAGCCCAAGCCTGAACGTTGCCCAGGTCTTGTTGCATGCGGGCATGGACTGCTTCATTATCTGAGGAGTTGTGAATGGCACTGAACACTGTGCAGTCATCAGCGAACATCCCCATTTCTGACCTTATGTTGGAGGGAAGGTTATTGATGAAGCAGCTGAAGATGGTTGGGCCTAGGACACTGCCCATGTGTGTGGGCATCAGGTGAGGACTTGGTGCTGGTGCCCCCAATACTGTATAGTCTACTGACACTCACTACCTGGCTTTGCACATGAGGAATGACTTCCTGGGTGAAGCGCTGGAGGGCAGCCAGTGCCCATGAAAGCATACGCTAGCTAGTGCCAGGAAAGAGGGAAGAGAAAGATCCCTGGAGAAACTGTAGTGTCTCCCGGGACGTTCCCTGAGGTACGACAGCAGCAATGACTCAGAGACCCGATCCCTCCAGCACCTCACACGTTTCATGGTCCAAATACTTCATGATATTATGCTCCAATTTTATAGTTCACTGCACCATTACACTGCAACGTATTATAATAAACTCTATCTAGAGGGTAAGTTCCCTGATCCGGAGCTCCCAGTGGGGAGCTGAACTCGAAGAGACCGCAGCTCGGCGATCGGATTACAACACCGTCAGGCCGATCAGCGAATTTACCCGTGTCGTTGTTTTAAATTATTTTGTTCTGGGGATGTGGGTGTCGCTGGCGAGGCTGGTATTGCTCAACCCTAGGACCCCCGAGAAGGTGGTGGTGGGCCTGCTCCTTGAACCGCTACAAGTCCGTCTGGTGAAGATGTTAGGTAGGAAATTCTAGGACATTTACCCAGCGATAATAAAGAACGGTGACCATGAAGGAATGACGATATATGTCCCCGTCAGGATGGTGGGTGACTTGGGGAACTTGGAGGGGACGGTGTTCCCATGATATTGCTCCAGTCATCCTTACTTTATATTATACTACAATATTTTAATATATTACACCACAATTTATTACAATATTACACTGATATCACACAATAATGCATTATGTTACAGTTTGATATGACATTGGCCCGTAATTTCCGATAGGAGGCTTCCTGCGTGCGGATGCCTATCGGAAAAAAAATCTACGCACTTACCCGAGGGCTCCCGAGGTCCAGACATTTCCGATCCTGGGCCTCTCCACAGTCGAAATGCCAGGTATCCCAGGCCAGCCAATAGGAGAAGGGAATCCCCCTTCATACTTTTGACATAGACCCGCCAAATATATGAATGGAGATCACCCCAAAAACACAAAACATTAAATAAATTTTTAAAAATCATGTTTTTAAAATGAGTTAAAATTACATTAAATTAAATATTTTAAACAAAAATTTAATTTTAAAAAAATATAAGTTTTTTACAGGGCTAAAAATAAACTTACCTTTTTAAAAAAGTATTTTAAAATTATAAATGAGTGAATTTTTTTTAAAAAAACTTAAAAAAACTTATGCTGGTAAAAGCAAGCCTTACGCCTGCTTTTACGAGGCATAAGATTTCTAAGGGTTTTCAGCGGGCGGAGGTTCTGTAGAAAGCAGAACTCTCCGCCCGCAGAGGCCCTTCTCCAGGGCAGGCGTCCGATCTGTCAAGAGGATTCTTGACAGATCGGAAATGCTGGTTTTCAGCGCATGCACGAGCTGGGTACACACCCGTAGGGATTGGAAAATACGGGCCATTATATCACACTATGATATTACACTCTGGTTCCTAAGCATCCTCAATTATAATTCTCTAAATACTGATCTTCCTCGTCGTAGCATTACATAAAATTTACAGCTCAGGAATTGGGCATAACTGGTCCATGCCGGTGTTTATGCTCCACAGGAGCCTCCTCCCACCCCTCTTCATCTAACTCTATCCCTCTAAGTCGAGTGAAAAGTGACCCAGCACTTTGCAATGAGAAAACAGGGGAAGAGTATAAAAATGTTAAACTCAGGATATAATAGTTATAACATTTAAACTGAGGTGGAAAAAAAAAGCCAGGCCTGTAGAGGCCTGTGAGGTGCCACACCACTGGCAGCACTCCAGCCAGACTAAGCTGCATTGCAGTGTTTAAGCAGTCCATGGTATAAAACCATGGCGAGATGCTTCATTTTCTAGTCCTGAAGGCACAGCAACCTCGTCTGTCGAAAACCTTCAGCTTTTTATTTCTAGCTAGGAAGAGCACAAGCAATGAACAAAAAAGATAAAAGATCATCTTTTGATTATGCACTTTACAACCTTCCGGACTCAACATCGAGTTCAACAATTTCAGATAATTATCCCTGCCCCCATTTTTCATGCAGTATGATTTTTGCCATTCCCATTTGCAACATTTTATCTTTCCTGCCCCTTACAAAAGTACAGGATGTTCTTTCAATTCCTTCCTCCCCTCTGTCTTTGCACCTGCTTAATATCTGTAACATCTCCAGCTTTTTCCAGTTCTGATGAAGGGTCCCAGACCTGAAACGTTAACTCTGTTTCTCTCTCCACGGATGCTGCCTGGCCTGCTGAGTTTTTCCAGCACTTCCTGTTGTTATTTCAGATAAATTGTGCCTCATCTCAACAAGCCTGTCCTGGGATAAAGCATATTTTTTCGAACTTTCCTCACCTGCTGCCAGTAAGGCCCACACCCACCGCCTTCATTCCTCCCCCCCCTCCCCTCACATCCTTTCCAGCCGCGACACAGCCTGGGCCCCCTTCACCTTCTCCTCAATCTACAAGGAAACAGGTGGCCCTTTTGCTTTTAACTGCGTCCTTACGCGGCGCTTCCACCATCTCTTGTGTTTGCGCTACTCACAGCCTGTTGCTATGGAGATGCAGGCCCGGCTCCCTGAGCTCCAGCCTCCAGCAGCGCTGAGCAGCGGCAGTCTGCGCATGCTCAGTCAAACTAATCACGCACCTGGTTGCCCAACGACCGTAATCTCGGGAAAGCAAAAGGCCAGCAGTGTATAAGCCGCGCAGGGTGCGTATAAGCCACACAGGGTGTGAGACACACTTGGAGTACGGCCTGTTTTAGTGCCTGAAACGTTGACTCTGTTTCTCTCTCTACAGATATGTTGCCTGGCCTGCTGAGTTTTTCTTGCTTTTTCTGTTGTTATTTCAGATTTCCAGCATCCGCAGTATTTTGCTATCATACTGTTTTAGTGTCTGTTGCTTCTCCTTTCCAGCTATTATTTATTTTTAGAGGTTTTATCGCGGGATTAACACGGCACAACCGTAACACATTACTTTGTTACATTGACACATTGAAATCGAGGTGCACACTAATCTGTCATTGCCAGGCCTTGTACTTTTACAGATCCTGCAAATCCATTGGCAGGATAGGCGCACCAATGTCTGTGTTCTTGCTCAGGCCAGCATCGAAGCTTTGACCACGCTCAATCAGCTCCAATGGACGGGTCACATTGTCCGCATGCCCGATACGAGACTGTCATAACAAGCGCTCTACTCGGAGTCTCTTCGCCGGGAGCAAGCGGAAGCCAAGCGCAGGCAGCGCAAGGAGCGCACGTCAACCCAAGTACCCCACCCACCCACCCCTTCAACCACCGTCTGCCCCACCTGTGATAGAGACTGTAGGTCCCGCATTGGACTCATCAGTCACCTGAGAACTCATTTTTAATGTGGAAGCAAGTCATCCTTATTAGATCCGTGTGTTAATGGAGACACGGAATGCAGGAGTTGGTTTAACAAGTCTTTACTGAATGGAGACAACCTGGAAACTGAAACTACAGAAGCCTGCTAGGGCCTTTTATACAGGGGTGGTCACTGCCGGTACTGCAGTCTGAGACCAGTTATTCCCTTAAAGGGACATACACAACAATTCCTCCCCTTTTAGATAAACAGTACATAACATTCATTTAACAACTAAATAATAACTAATTACAATTACAATTACGGTTGCTAGATACATTGGTTGAAGTTAAGCAATTATAAGTTCAGTCTTTGAGGAGGCTTCCTGATTCAGTCTGGATAACGCCTCTTTGGGATATCAGGTTCTTCTGGCAAGGTTGAGTCGGGATCAATGTCGTTGTTTGGTTCGTCTGCTTCCAATATCACTGATTCTGCGGTAGATGCAATGGGTACTTCGGTTTCATCGCCAGGTGTATCAGATCGTGGTGTGGAGTTGACGTTTTCCAGTGACTCTAGAATCTGGTCAGCATAGCGTCTTACAACGCTCTCTCCAACGTCCATGGTATACATTAGAGGTCCTTGCCATGTACAGATTGTTCCTGGCTGCCATTTCTCTGTGCGGTAGTCCCGGGCCAAAACTGGTTGACCTATCTTAAAACTCCTGGTCGGCCTTTCATTCATATTCTGAAACTGCCTGTTCTCCACATCTCTTCTGACGTTTGGCTTAACCAAATCCAAGCGGCATCGTAGTCTTCGATTGAAGAACATCATGGCTGGAGTTTGGTTGGTAACCGCATGTGTCGCATTCCGGTAGGAAAACAAGAAGTTATCCACCTTGTGTTGTAGGGGTATATCTTCATTACACATTGCCTTGATAGCCTTCTTGAATGTTTGAACAAACCTCTCGGCCAATCCATTAGCGGCTGGATGATATGGGGCGGATGTGTAATGCTTAACACCATTGTTCTTTAAGAACCTCCGGAACTCTTCAGACACAAACTGTGGTCCATTGTCAGAGCAAATCTGTTCAGGCAGCCCATTCCTGGTGAATATGGTTTGTAAGACTGTGATAGTTTTTTCTGTGGTGGTTGACATTTTTATTACCTCTGGCCACTTTGAATGTGCGTCCACCGCAATTAAAAACATCGAGTCCATAAAGGGACCAGCAAAATCAATGTGCACCCTTTGCCATGGAGATGAGGGCCACTCCCATGGATGTAGAGGGGCTTGTGGTGGGGCGTTTTGGACCTTCTGGCATCCTGTACAGCTCTTGGTCATCTCTTCGATTTCTCTATCGATTCCCGGCCACCACACAAACGCTCTGGCTAAGTTCTTCATTTTTACCCCTCCCAGATGACCCTCATGAAGCTCATTGAGCACTCTATCCTTCAATTTGGGTGGAATTACTACTCTGGATCCACACATCAAGGTTCCTCTGCACACTGACAGCTGTTTTCTTCTCGGTGAGAATGCTGGCAGCAGTGGTTCGCCATGTGCTGGCCATTCCTTCACCATTAAATCATAGACCCAGGAGAGTGTCGGGTCATTTCGTGTTTCCTTTTCTATGTTTGCATTCGTCACGGAGACATTCGACTATAGTCGAGTGGAATAACTCCACTGGATCCACTGCCAGTTCTTCTTCCACCGTCGGCAACGGTAGGCGCGACAATCCATCAGCATTCCCATGCTGTTTAGTTCCTTTGTACTCGATGTCATATTGGTGTGCCCCTCGGAAAAGGGACCACCTCTGTAGCCGTTGTGCCGTCATTATCGGTACGCCCTTCTGAGGGTTGAAAATGGAGACGAGAGGTTGATGATCAGTTAGTAGAGTAAATTTCTGACCGTGCAGGTAGTGATTGAACTTCTTCACCCCCCACACCAGGCTGAGGGCCTCTCTGTCAATCTGGGCATAGTTACGCTCAGCTGAAGTTAACGAGCGTGACGCAAAAGCTATCGGCCTCTCTGAACCATCAAGGAATTTATGTGACAGTACCGCCCCAATGCCGTAGGGAGACGCATCACACGCCAGTCTTATCGGTAGTGATGGGTTGTAGTGAGCCAATACTTCTCTTGAAGTGATTAGGTCCTTACTCTTCTGAAAGGCCCGCTTACATTCATCGCTCCATTTCCATGCTACTCCCGTTCGTAGTAGGGCATTCAGTGATGCAGAATTGTGGACAAATTCGGCAAAAACTTATGGTAGTTGTTGTGTATGTAACCTGTTCCACCTTAAGAGAGCTTAAGCCTGTTCCACCTTAAGAGATGTACTACTTTCTCAGGCTGCTGTAGACGTAATACCGGGGGTGAACACACCGGTATATAAGCACTGTGCAGTAATCTTGTATTCAGTATAGTCCCTACCTCCAACCAGTAAAGACCTGTTTTTATTGTTACTCATTAGTCTGTGTCTTAATTAACTAAATAATTCACAGACTTAACACTGGCGACGAGTCAGGTTCTTACCCTGCGGCAGTTATTCCACGACGGTTGAAGAGAGGTTTCAAACCACAGCACCCCACTGGAAGCGACAGGCATTAGGACCCTGAAGCCTCCATCAGCTTGTGAACCGGAGTAGAAGACAGTGCTGGGGAAGACAGAGGTACAGGGCGATAGCGATCGGCAGATAAGGGCCGTGCCGCTTTGAAGTGAGGGGCGCAGCTGGGCCATCGATCGCAACCACCGATAAGGGCCGCACTCGGGCTGAAAGAGCAGCGGCTGCAGAAATTGAAGGCGCGAGAGCCGCGGTGCACAGCGCGGGCCATCGATCGCGATCGGGAGATAAGGGCTTTGGAGTGCGAGGCGCAGCCGGGCCATCGATCGCAAGCACTGATAAGGGCCGGGCCGCTTTCAAGTGCGAGGCGCAGCCGGGCCATCGATCGCATCCGCTGATAAGGGCCGCACTCGGGCGATCGCGGTGAAGATAAGGGCCGCACTCGGGGGCTGAAGGGAGACGGCGTCGGGGGACGGGTGAAGACCGCCAAGCGCGGGAAAACCGCCATTTTGTGGGCGGAGGACGACGGCAAGAGCGGGAAGCCGCCATCTTTGATAACAAGTAAAGAAAATAAAATCTGAGAAATTGCAAATCTACAATGCCTAAACACGGGAATATTAGCACCTTTGATAGTGACCTCGAAGATTGGGCCATATATGTTGAAAGAGTAAAAAATTATTGTAAGGCCAATAAAATTCGTGACCAAGATAAAGCTCTAACATTATTAAATTTAATGGGTGCGAAGACATACGGGCAATTGAAACACCTGTTATCACCAGATGAACCGGCGGATAAGACGTTCGATGAGATTGTTACTGTCCTGAAAGATCATCTAAACCCCACGCCGCTGATGCTAGCGGAACGATTTAAATTTTACGACAGATGGCAGCTACAGCATGAAAGCAATGCTGAATATTTGCTGGAATTGCGTAAATTAGCGAAATATTGCCAGTTTGGAACGGGACTGACAGATGCACTACGAGACAAATTTGTGTGTGGTTTATTTAAACAGGATACACAAAAGCGACTGCTCGAGGAGAATGAGCTGACGCTTGAGAAGGCGGTCACTATGGCAGCAGCACACGAAGCCGCAGCGAGAGGTACGGCAGTAATGCAGCTACGGTCACCGGAGCTCAGTGCACACAAATTGGGTGTGAGTTCTGGCAAATGTTATCGTTGTGGAAAGACAACACATGATCAGAACCAGTGTTGGTTTAAAAACCAAGAATGTAGAACTTGTGGTAGGCTTGGACACATAGCTAGAGTATGCAGGTCAGGGAAGAAGACCAGCAACAAGAAGTCACCGCAAGGAAAATACGCAAAAGTACACAAGGTGGCCGAACAGGAGTCCGATTCAGACGCTAGCAGTAATGAACTGGCTGGCTTAAGCAGTATTGAACTGGCTAGCTTAAGGGTACTCAACGTTGGTAAGGATGCAGACCTCCAGACAATTTGGGTTACTCTTCAGATAGAAGGAGTCCAAGTAAAAATGGAATTGGACACTGGATCGGCATTGTCGGTCATGAATAAGAAAGATTACAGAAGGTTATTCCAACATATTCCCCTACAGGATACGGAGATTATATTGACAACCTACACGGGGCAGAGAGTGTACCCCATCGGGACAATAAAGGTTGCAGTGGCCAACAAGGGCGAAGGAAGTCAAATAATGGACTTATATGTGCTACCGGATGGAGGTCCACCACTACTAGGCCGGGAGTGGTTTAGAAACATAAATATGGACTGGCATTCGCTAAAAGCCATAAAGAGTGAGAACTCGGTGCAGATAATCAGCCCAGACTCTAGAACTGATGATGGTAAGACCAACCCATGTGCAAAAGACAAAGTTTCAGCACAGAATTCCACTGAGCAACAACAACATAGTTTAACAGAGAATTCTGAGTCTGTCAAGTCTACTGATATGCACATTTTTGAGGGACACTGGGCTCGAACTCAACTCCATTTCAAACTACAACAGCAATTAGAACAAATGATTCACTGTTTTGAGCAAGAGATGAATGAAATAAAAAAGTTCTTTGTTACAGAGTGGGAGAATCTGGAAAGGCAACAGAAGCAACTGATGGAGAAAATGGAGCAGGAGCACACCAACCATCTGCGCGAGGAGGCCGAACGAATCAAAGCTGATTCAGGTTCTGAAGGTGCGTGCCATAATCTGGTGTCAGAAGAGTTAACGGTCAGCCAACTCCTTCATATGCTGAGGGACAAGACTCTGAAATGGGAAAAACTTGAACACGAGCTGCGATCTTCAAAGGAAAAGGGTTCGGAGCTCTCAAAAGTCATTGAGATGGCTGATGTGACGACACAGACTGAAACGACTGCAACAGAGCAGCCATTGGATGCCAAAAGTACGCTGACTCACGTCAATGTAGAACAACAGACCGCTGAAACAGCTGCTCCGGTAGAGGGATTGCATAGTCCGATCAATCAATCTCCAAAGGAAGTTGAAGTATTAAAATCACAAATGAGGTCACTAGTAAACGACTTGCTGAAAGCCCAGAAAAAGCTGGATGCAGAGGTACACATGAAGAAGTCTCTTCAGGAAAGATGTCTGGATTTGGAACAAGAGCTGGCTAACGTCCAGCTGGGTATGGAGGAAATAGACGACCCTCTCACTGGTCTAGCTCAGGACGACACCGAATATTACCATGACCTGGTGGACGACACCGAATATTACGATGTCCTGTCCTGCCCAACTTGTAACTTCGACTCCCAAAGTGCAGAAATCATGGAGGAGCACCAAAAGTCTACGGAACATCGGGAGAAGCTGGCTCTACGACGGAAACAGGAGGAAGAGAAGGAGGAACTGCGCATGCAGCTGGCAGCTGTGGCAGCTGACAATGGAGCCCAGAGAGTCTCCAAGAAGCAGAAAAGGAAAAGTAAAAACAGAAGATGACCCATCTGAACCATTATCACCTCTACCAGATCACACACGTGGTCCCTCCGAACGGAGCCAAATCAGTTCGGAAGTTCAAGCTGTTAAATCCATGAAAGGACTATTGAATGAGTAACGTGAACCGACTACACCACAGAGATTGAATCTGTGAACTGTTTTCCGCAGAGACTGAATCTGTGATATGTTACGTTAAACATGAAGTTATATATGTATATATGTTATTACGTTATGTTAAATGGGGGGATGACTATAAAGCTAAGAAGGGGGGAGTGTTGTGTATGTAACCTGTTCCACCTTAAGAGAGCTTAAGCCTGTTCCACCTTAAGAGATGTACTACTTTCTCAGGCTGCTGTAGACGTAATACCGGGGGTGAACACACCGGTATATAAGCACTGTGCAGTAATCTTGTATTCAGTATAGTCCCTACCTCCAACCAGTAAAGACCTGTTTTTATTGTTACTCATTAGTCTGTGTCTTAATTAACTAAATAATTCACAGACTTAACAGTAGTAATTCACCAATCCGAGGAATGACCTCAGTTGCGACACATTTTCAGGCGCTGGAGCCTTAACTACCGCTTCAATTTTGTCAGGGGACTTATGCAACCCCTCTTCATCAATCACGTGGCCACAATACGATATCTGTTTCTTAAAAAACTCGAACTTGGGGCGATTGGCTCGTAGCCCATGTTCACGTAGTCTAGTGAGCACCTGCTCTAGGTTGGCAAGGTGTTCACTGTCATCTTCACCTGTCACTAGGATGTCGTCCAAGTAACACTGAGTCCCCGGAATCCCTTGCAGGACTTGTTCCCATCGCTCTTTGCCATATCGCTGGAGCTGATGCTACTCCGAATACCAGTCGATTATACTGGTAAAGACCTTTGTGAGTGTTTATCGTGAGATACTTCCTAGAGGATTCTTCAACCTCCATCTGCAAATATGCTTGTGCTAGGTCAATTTTTGTAAAACGCTTCCCTCCAGCTAGTGAGGCGAAGATATCTTCTATCCTTGGAAGAGGATATTGTACTGTGTGAAGGACTGGGTTCACCATCACCTTGAAGTCCCCACGGATGCGAACCTTCCTTGGCTCCTCAGACTTATTGTTTAACGTTTTCTTCATGACAGGAACGATGGGTGTCGCCCACTCGCTCCAGTCTACCTTAGATAACATGCCTGCATTCTCCAGATTCTCCAGCTCTGCCTCGACGGCTGGGCGAATTGCATATGGTACCGGTCTTGCTTTGAAAAACTTGGGAATTGCATTCTCCTCTATTTTTATCGAGGCGGTTACGCCTTTAAGAGTGCCCAGTTCTTGTTGAAATACCTCTTTGGCGTCAGCTAAGATTGTTGACAACCGTCCAGGAGTGACGTCGTCATCCTTTTTACCAGCCACCATCAGTGCCTGAATGGAGTGCCAGTCTAAACTTATCTTTCTGATCCATTCATGTCCCAATAACGGTGGTCCACCATCTTGCAGAATGTAGAGATACAATTTCCGTATTTTCTTGCCGTTGTATTCGACAGGCACCCTTATTTTTCCTCTGGGGTATACTTTTTGCCCCGTACACGTCCTCAAGACAATGGATGTCTCTCTCAAGGGTATGTGTGAGAATAGCCGCTCGTAGTCTCGTCGATTCATGACGGTTAGCACTGATCCTGTATCCAATTCCATTTTGACTTGGGACCCTGCTATCGTGAGGGTGACCCAAATGGTTCGGTGATCCTCGTTTGTGATTACGTTGTGAAGTTTGAGACAGCTTAGTCTCTTGTTCCCGGATTCACTATCGCTCATCTGGTCTTCGGAACTACTGTCCGTCATCTTTTGTACTTTCCTGTACGGTTCCTTAGTAGCCTTTTTGTTGTCGTTGGTCTTCTTCCCAGACCTGCAAACTCGTGCAATGTGTCCCATCTTTCCGCATTGCCTGCATATTTTGTCCTTGGACCAGCAGTCCTTCTGGTCATGGTTTGTTCTGCCGCAGCGATAACATTTTGCAAATCCCCGTGTCATTTCGTGGGTGCCGTATTCCTGTGGCTTTTGTTGTATTTCCGCAGCTCCCCTTGCTGCTGCTTCGTACGATACTGCCACGCTGAAAGCCTTATCTAGCGTCAGCTCTTTCTCTGAGAGTAACCTCTTCTGGGTTCCTTCACTCAGGAGTCCACAGACAAATTTGTCCCGTAGGGTATCTGCCAGTCCTGCTCCGAACTGGCAGTGCTTTGATAGCTTGCATAGTTCCGTAAGGTAATCAGCATTGCTCTCATTTTTATGCTGATTTCTCCTGTGGAATTTAAATCTTTCTGCTATCAGCAGCGGTGTAGGATTTAGGTGTTCCTGTAGGATAGCAACAATTTCGTTAAAACTCTTCGCCTTCGGTTTGGCTGGAGTAATCAGGTCCCGCAATAGGCTGTACGTTCTTGCGCCCATTAAATTTAGCAATACCGATGCCTTTTTCTCATCGGCTATTTCGTTTGCCTCGCAATATACCTCGACTCTTTCCACATACGTGGTCCAGTCTTCTATTGCCTTATCGAAGGCAGTGATATCGCCAGTCTTTGGCATCTTAAAAATCTAAAATGGCGCCTCCCGCGCTTTTCCTTCGTCCTCGATGGATCAAAATGGCGCCTCCCGCGCTTTTCCTTCTTCCCCGCCGAGTTAAGATGGCGTCTCCTGCGCTTTCCCGCCGCTGCCGCTGTTGCCAACGCTGTTCTCCGCGGTATTTTAATTTTTTTCTTTCTTCTGGCTTCGACCTTCAATAACGTCGTCTGAGGTGCTGCCGAGTTGCAGGTAAGTTCGTTTCTTTCTCGTCGCCAGTATTAGATCCGTGTGTTAATGGAGACACGGAATGCAGGAGTTGGTTTAACAAGTCTTTACTGAATGGAGACAATCTGGAAACTGAAACTACAGAAGCCTGCTAGGGCCTTTTATACAGGGGTGGTCACTGCCGGTACTGCAGTCTGAGACCAGTTATTCCCTTAAAGGGACATACACAACAATCCTCGGTTCTGAGGGACTGCCTAAGAAGAAGACTTTTACAGATTATTTATTCGCTTACTTTCCTGCAAAGGTTTTACTGAGGTATTTTTTTAATTGCTAATTCCGACAGTTTGTTTTCCTGCGATTTTTGGGGGGGTTTCGTGTGAATCTTGTGCTCCTGAAGGGGGGGGTGGGGGGGAGCCTGTAAATGGAGCAATTCCCCATTTCAGATACCCAGGGGAAATCTTCCAATTGACGGGATTGGCTTTGCTCTCAGTCTTCCAGCAAGGACGATTACAGTGGCACTTTCAGCTGGGGCCCCAGGGGGAGCTGTACAGGGAGTCAGAAGCAAGAGGTTAAAAAGGAGAAAGGAAAGACTTGCATTTCTATAGCACCTTTCACGATCACCGGACGTCTCAAAGCACTTTACAACCAATGAAGTACTTTTGAAGTGTAGTCACTGTTGTAATGTAGGAAACACGGCAGTCAATTTGTGCACAGCAAGCAACCACAAACAGTAATGTGATAATGACCAGATAACTTGTTTTAGTGAATGTTGATTTATTGAGGGATAAATATTGGCCAGGACACCGGGGATAACTCCCCTGCTCTTCTTCAAAATAATGGCCGCGGGATCTTTACTTCCACCTGAGAGAGCAGACGGGGCCTCGGTTTAACGCCTCATCCGAAAGAGAGAAAAGATGAAACAGGCTGAAAGTTGCGCTTACGCTGCACTGAGGCATTGATTCTATTTTCGCAGCGATGCACCAGTGGGCCGCTATTTGCCTGCCGTCTCCTATTGTGAATGTGAAAGCACCGTTTCACGGGAGCGTCGTACTATAACCGTAGAGTTGGCGTGAAGCAAAACCGTGTGGCACTGATGCTACGGTTACAGCATAAATACAGCCTGAATCGGGAGCCAGGGCTCAGCCCAGCACTGGAAGAAAACTGAGTGAAGCTTCCCTGAGGTAGAGGTTCAGGCCTTGAGCTCCGATTCACTCCCCAGTCTTTCAGCTTCACATCGACGCTACACTTGGATCCACCTCAGCTGCTCCTGATTCTCCCCTGGGGCCGGGGACTATACATTGTGATTACACAAGGCTTGGGACAGACTGGGTGGACCAGAGCGTCTTTTCTTGTTTGAAATGCAGGAAGGATGTTACCGATGGCGGGCGAGTCCAGAACCAGGGGTCACAGTCTAAGGATAAGGGGTAAGCCATTTAGGACAGAGATGAGGAGGAATTTCTTCACCTAGAGAGTGGTGAACCTGTGGAATTCTCTGCCACAGAGGGCGGTGGAGGCCAGTTCATTAAATATATTCAAGACGGAGTTGGATATATTTCTTAAGGCTAAAGGGATCAAGGGATATGGGGAGAAGGCAGGGACAGGGTACTGAATTTGGATGATCAGCCATGATCTCATTGAATGGCGGAGCAGGCTCGAGGGCGCGAATGGCCTACTCCTGCTCCTATCTTCTATGTTTCTGTGAAATTGTTTGTATTAAAATATGCTGCAGTTGGACCAGACAATATGGTTTGTGAACGGGTTGGGACACCGGGAGAACTCCCGGCTATTCTTCCACGGCAGCCGTGGGATATTTAAGACTAACCTAGACGGTCAGTGGGCTCCTCGGTTTAATGCCTCATTCGAAGGGTGATGAGCCTGAAGTTAAAAACTTGTAAATACTGGAGACAGAGGCTCAGTTAAACAGAGCTGCGATTCACCTGAATCAGGCCATTCGTATTTACTCACCAGCACAAAATATCATTTTATATCACCAAGAGGAACCGACTGAGCAGTAACAAGGCACCATGACGGGCCCATGCTGCTTCACAACTCCTGTTTCCCCCCCTCTTGTTGGCAAGCTATTCTACCGCCGGAGGCATCGCGGGAATGACTGGCTCCTGATATTCTCGACAAGCGGACTTTCTACCCAAATCACTGGATGGTGATCAGGACCAGGAACGCTGGCTGGCTCATCCACCCCAGTAACCCGGAGATTCACTGAAGCGACCTCCACACGTACACACACTGCACCCCAACTCCCCTCCCCAACCTGGCCAGGATCAGTCAATTCACCAGAGGTCAGGGATTGAACCTTGGACCTATCAACCCAGAGCTGTGTGCCTCAGTACTACACCGGGTCGTGCGTTTACACAGTCAGTGAGTCACTGGGAGACCAATCAGATACATCAGAAACAGAACTGAACCGAGGCTGAGGATTCACTTTCTGAGCTGCAGTAACAGACCAGCCCAGAAGGTGGTGCTGCACACCAAGAAATCCGGTAATTTTACTCAAGTTAATGAAAAGAAAGACTTATATAGCGCCTTTCACGATCTCTGGACGTCCCAAAGCGCTTTGCAGCCAATGAAGGGTAGTCACTGTTGTAATGTGGAAAACGCGGCAGCAAATTTGCGCACAGCAAGCTCCCACAAACAGCAATGTGATAATGACCAGATAATCTGTTTTAGTGATGTTGATTGAGGGATAAATATTGGACCAGGACACCGGGGAGAACTCCCCTGCTCTTCTTTGAAATAGTGCCATGGGATCTTTCACATCCACCTGAGAGAGCAGACTGGGCCTCAGTTTAACATCGCGAATGAAAGACGGTACCTCCGACAGTGCAGCACTCCCTCAGCACTGCACTGGAGTGTCAGTCTAGATTTTTGTGTTCAAAGTCTCTGAAGTGGGACTTGAACCCACAACCTTCTGACTCAGAGGCAAGGGTGCTGCCCACTGAGCCTCAGCTGACACGGTTGAAGTGTAGTCACTGTTGTAATGAAGGAACTGTGGCAGCCAATTTGCGCACAGCAAGATCCCACAAACAGCGATGAAATAAATGACCAGATCATCTGCTTTAGGTGCTGGTTAAGGGATAAATATGGGGTAGGACACCGGGGATAACTCCCCTGCCCTTCCTCGAATAGTACCATGGGATCTATTACGTCCACCCGAGAGGGCAGATGGGGCTTTGGTTTAACGTCTCATCTGAAAGACGGCACCTCCGACAGTGCAGCACTCCCGCAGCACTGCACTGGGAGTGTCAGCCCAGATTATGTGCTCAAGTCTCTGCTGATGACATGAACACCTAGAGCAGCGGATCCCAACCTTTTCCTTTACGCGGACCACTACATCGTCATCAAAAGCTTTTGCGGACCACAAGGTGAGCAAACTGTTTAAAACATTTTTAGCATAGCCTATGGCTGACAGGAGTCAAACTTATATCTCAACAGGTATTCAAAGCGCAGCTGTTTCTAATCATTTATTCTGCTCACTCACAAATACATTGCACTCGTCACAGCACATTTACCTGCAGTAGGCCTACCAGTGGGGAGAAGATGACACTTACCTAATGAGAAGGCTGATGTGGTTTCGCAGACGTCAGACACTGGATGTCTGGTTCCAGCGATGACAGTCTCAATCGGAGATCTGGTTCAACGTGAAGTTTATTCCGATATTTGGTCTTCAATGCGACAAGCGCAGAAAATCCAGTTTCGCAAAGGTGGGTTGTGGGAAAAGGCATTAGAAACTTTACTGCCTTGTCGGACGGTGCTGGGTGTTCCGAAGCAACTTTAAGCCAAAAGTCAGTCAGGTATTGCCGAGAAAAACCCTGCTTTAAAGCACTGTCACAGGACCATTCCACAAGGCTGCCTTGCTCTGTCGAAGTCAGGCTTGCGAGGCTGTCATCATCAAGGCTCGCAAAGGGAACATCATAGCACACGACACATACTGGGGAACGCTTCGTTCTCAGTTCCAGCGTAAGTAAATCCCAGTTTTAAGTATTCACTGCTGTATTTTCTCCTCACATTTTGCTTACCTTTGTTGGGCTGAGTTTCATTTGCTGATGTCTCACTGTCATTTTGACCATATGTCTCTTTTCGCTTAAGCGCGCCAGATAAAAGCCACCGATCCACTTTTTGATTCCCACGGTCTAACCGTCGAATTTTCTAAGAGCGTCAGTTCACATTGACGTCACGCAGAAGGGCCACACTATTTAAATTCAGCGAATTATATATATCACAAGGATGTTTGTGAAGCATATTACATTGCGAATAATAATGTAATACCGAATATGATACATACGAGGTACACGTGATTATTATATTATTACATTATCATATTTTTTTTCATGGACCACCTGCAGTACCCTCGCAGACCACTGGTGGTCCGCAGACCACAGGTTGGGAACCACTGACCTAGAGGAATAAGCTCCCTCTCCTGGATGTGTATGGAATTACATACAATCAATCTGTTAGTGATTTAGAAACATAGAACAATAGGAGCAGGAGTAGGCCATTCGGCCCCTCGAGCCTGCTCCGCCATTCAATATGATCATGGCTGATCCTCTATCTCAATACAGGTAGACTATCCTTTATCCGAAAACCTCGGGACCAGCCGTGTTTCGGTTTTCGGAAAATTTCGGATTTCGGAAGGTGGGGTCGGCGGGGGTCCGCGGGGGGGTCGGCGGGGTCCGCGGGGGGGGTCGGCGGGGTCGGGGTCGGCGGGGATCGGGGTCAGCGGGGGGTCCGCGGGGGGGTCCGCGGGGGTCGGGGTCGGCGGGGGTCCGCGGGGGGGTCCGCAGGGGTCGGCGGGGGTCCGCGGGGGGGTCGGCGGGGGTCGGGGTCGGCGGGGGGGTCCGCGGGGGGTCGTGCGCACGACTTACGCTGACCCTCTGCTCAGCGTAAGTCGTGCGCCACTCTGGTCATGTCGTGCGCACGACTTACGCTGACCAAAAAAACCTTCGGTTTTTAGAGGGTTTCGGTTTTCGGAAGTTCGGATAAAGGGTAGTCTACCTGTACCATATTCCCGCTCTCTCCCCATACCCCTTGATGCCTTTTGTGTCTAGAAATCTATCTATCTCCTTCTTAAATATATTCAGTGACTTGGCCTCCAGAGCCTTCTGTGGTAGAGAATTCCACAGGTTCACCACCCACTGAGTGAAGAAATTTCTCCTCATTTCAGTCCTAAATGTCTTACCCCGTATCCTGAGACTGTGACCCCTCGTTCTAGACCCCCCAGCCAGGGGAAACATCCTCCCTGCATCCAGTCTGTCCAGCCCTGTCAGAATTTTATACGTTTCAATGAGATCCTCTCTCATTCTTCTAAATTCTAGTGAATACAGGCCTAGTCGACCCAACCTCTCCTCATACGACAGTCCTGCCATCCCAGGAATCAGTCTGGTGAACCTTTGCTGCACTCCCTCTATGGCAAGTATATCCTTTCTTAGGTAAGGAGTCCAAAACTGCACCCAATACTCCAGGTGTGGTCTCACCAAGGCACTGTATAACTTTTAGCAGACACTTAATGGGTTTTTGTATTACATTCTTATATCAGTTATTTTTAGCAAAGATTTTAAGACCTTTAAGATAAGCAGCTGAAGTCCTGCGGAGACAGGAATATGATATAAACATGTTAAACATTTGCCCACTAATATCGGTCACAGTAATTTTTAGTCTATCATCTTTAATATTATGGCATGGCTCATTCTTCCCAAAACTTTAAACTGTGGAACTCGTCACCTCTGGCAGTATTTAATGAAAATGGGGAAATTGGGGCATTCCAATATCTTTACCTACACTTTGTAAATTACTGGAAAATAATCAGCCTGATTCATTCCCGCCCCACCATCACTCTCGGTCCCAGACCCCCAATCTCCCCCACTCCTGGCCCACTCACTCTGTGCTAAGCGAACCGATATAAGCTGGCACGGTGGTAAAGGCGCTACAATTGGCCTTGGTATCCCAGGGCTAATGAGGGGTAAAACACAGAACGAGAGTCCTTGGTCCTGATCACCGGTCCTGCATCCCCCGCTGCAAAGCACACATGTCGACTTGAATCACGATTTTGGCCGCTCTGGAAGCCGAATAACTTGCAGACGTCTACAGTCAAGGCTCTCAGATGAAGAGAGGCCACTTGGGTGAGAGTGGGAATATGGTCAGCAAGATTGTAGCCAACAAGGGTCAGTTCCTCCGGGACAGAGAGGGAGATAAATGTCATGAGGATCATTAGCATAAACATCACCGATGGTAATTCTGGTTGATGCCGATTTATACGAACATAAGTAATTGACGGGCAAGAAAGACCAGCTGGTCCATCAAGCTTGCCCCACACCATGGTAGCCGGAGCATCATAACCAGACACTTCCTCGCCTCCACAGCTATATAATCTCCTGGGAGAGGCAAAAAAACCCCAAAGAAAAACCCCAAGGCAAGTAAGGGAAAAAATAATCTGGAAAAAATTTATCTCCGATCCCCTCAGATGATCAAAACTAATCCAAGAGCTCACATGGACCATGGGTTATCTATAAAGACACTTAACACTTACCTTGTCTACGATGCGATTTCTGCCCCACAAATGATGCTTCAAATTGTTCATTCAACTTACGACAATGTGGCAGGCAATACAAAAATGACACTGTCCTGATTGATCCAAATTCAAGGACTAGTCATCAATTAAAAAGATTCTAGAAATGCGTTATAGCCAAGAAATGGGCAGTGTTTAGACTAAAAATGGTTAAGTAGTGCCAGTTGAAAATCGTCTAGGCTGCACGCAAAATTCGTCCTCAATCCTCATTAAAATAATTGCAGTTATGATACTTGTCTAAAAGCCCAAGCCCATTGGCATACACTGAAAAGATGGACCAATATCGGGGCAGTCTAAACGCAAGTATTGATTGCACAGGCTTTTTTCACTACTTAAAGAGGAGGTTCATTGATGCTGCAGCCCCTCATTCTCATCATTGTTGGGTGTGCAGCTGCCTCAACAACCATAAGAAGAAGGACAAAGAGAAGGAGCACTTATTTACAAATCCCGATGGCAGATCGCCGCCCCAGGAAGAGAGCCCGGAGGTTTTCCGATGAAGCTTTGGAGGCATTGGTTTTAGCGGTGGAGAGAAAGTGAGCAGTCCTGTACCTGCCAACTGGCAGGAGGCCCTTGTCACAAGTCTGCCAGATTATGTGGAGGGAGGTGGCACACCATGTCACGGGCAGCACTGTGGGCCACAGGACCCACACCCACTGCAGGAAGAAGTTTAACGACCTCACACAGGTGGTCAGGGTGAGTGAAGGCTTCAACATATGCTACATACCACCATCTGTACCACAAGCTTCACACACTGCTCAATGTACCACACCCCCAGCACTCACCCACCAACAACCTCTACCTACCAACACTCACACCCACATCTCACATCTTGCTCACAATGACAGCTATTCAACTATGGCAGGCACAAGGATCACTAATTATTAGAATTCATGTGATATGTATGATATGTTTATAGATAAATGTATTAATTGTGTTTGGAATATTTTGTGGTCTCTCTTATTGCACCTTTGCACCCTGGAAGCCACTGTGATTTGGCAGGAGACAGGGATTGTTTGATGGGGATGCGGTGAGCTGCGGGGATCTGGGGTTTCATTCATGTGAATCGGAGCCTGATGAGCTGGTCATGGACAGCCCACCCAGAAGGCCGATTGTCTCGCTGCCTCCGCTCCTGCCGCCATAGATCCTGGAGGGCGAGCTTCACTGCCAGTACAGCACACATGACTTTTAGCAAGTGTTGTAGTTTGAAGCTTTTCAGAAATAATTATGGAGTTTTGTACTTGCCACAACACTCCCTGATACCAAAGAACCTTGAAATGAATAAAGAAAACTCTTCCAGTAGCAGGAAGTAGCACACAGCCACTCAAACTTCAAAAACCTGTCAGGTCCGAGTGATTGGTGAGGATCCCTTTAAATAGTGTTGCTGGAGCCGGCTTCCTGCTGCTGCACACCAGCTCAACCTGTCATTGCTTTCTCCAGCTGATAGGTTGATTGACTTTAATGAAGTTGGGAGATCGGACATCAAGTGAGCGTTGCACACTCACTGACGTCATGACCTCTGTGATGGTGGGGTCCCCGGCGATTACATTGAGCGGCAGCGTTACCGGCGTGTGTGACACTGGAACCGGCATCAGGTGGTGTTAAAGCACTCAACGGCGTTTTAGCGCCACCTCGTGGCGATAATGTGTGGCAAAAACCACACAAATTTCTCCCCATTGACATCATTCATTTTGAACTTTGTCATGTCTCTCAAAAACATCTCAAAGTGCTTCACACACAATGTGCACTCACTGCTGCTATGTAGACAAATGCAGCAGCCATTTTGCACACAGCAAAGGTCCAACAAACAGCAATGAGATGAATCACCAATTGATCTGTTTCTCACATAGCTCAGTACAGCCCCTCTGACAGTGCAGCACTCCCTCAGTACTGCCCCTCCGACAGTGCTGCACTCCCTCAGTACTGCCCCTCCGACAGTGCTGCACTCCTTCAGTACTGCCCCTCCGAAAGTGCAGCACTCCCTCAATACTGCTCCTCTGACAGTGCAGCGCTCTCCCAGTCCAGCACCTCCGATGGTGCAGTATTCCCTCAGTACTGCCCCTCCGACAGTGCGGCACTCCCTCAGTAGTGCCCCTCCAACAGTGCAGCGCTCCCTCAATACTGCTCCTCTGACAGTGCAGCGCTCTCCCAGTCCAGCACCTCCGATGGTGCAGTATTCCCTCAGTACTGCCCCTCCGACATTACAGCAATCACCCAGTCCTGCCCCTCCGACAGTGCAGCACTCCCTCAGTACTGCCCCTCCGACAGTGCAGCGCTCTCCCAGTCCTGCTCCTCTGATGGTGCAGCGCTCCCTCAGTACTGCTCCTCCGACATTACAGCACTCTCCCAGTACTGCCCCTCCGATGATGCAGCACTACCTCAGTACTGCCCCTCTGATTGTGCAGCACTACCTCAGTACTGCCCCTCTGACGGTGCGGCACTCCCTCAGTACTGCCCTTCCAACAGTGCAGTGCTCCCTCACTACTGCCCCTCTGACAGTGCGGCGCTCACTCAGTACTGCCCTTCCGACAGCGCGGCACTCCCTCAGTCCTGCCCCTCCGACAGTGCGGCACTCCCTCAGTATGCCCCTCTGACAGTGAAGCACTCCCTCAGTACTGCCCCTCTGATGACGCAGCACTCCCTCAGTACTGCCCCTCCGACAGTGCAGCACTCCCTCAGTAGTGCCCCTCCGACAGTGCAGCGCTCCCTCAGTACTGCCCCTCTAACAGTGCAGCGCTCCCTCAGTATTGCCCCTCTGATGGTGCAGCGCTCCCTCAATACAGCCCCTCTGACGGTGCAGCACGCCCTCAGTACTGCCCCGCCAACAGTGCGGCACTCCCTCAGTACTGCCCCTTCGACAGCGCGGTGCTCCCTCAGTACTGCCCCCCGACAGCGCGGTGCTCCCTCAGTACTGCCCCTCCGACAGTGCGGCGCTCCCTCAGCACTGCCCCTCCGACAGTGCAGCACTCCCTCAGTCCTGCCCTCCGACAGTGCAGCACTCCCTCAGTACTGCCCCTCTGACAGTGCAGCACTCCCTCAGTACTGCCCCTCTGACAGTGCAGCGTTCCCCCAGTACTGCCCCTCTGACAGTGCAGCGTTCCCTCAGTACTGCCCCTCTGACAGTGCAGCATTCCCTCAGTACTGCCCCTCTGACAGTGCAGCGTTCCCTCAGTACTGCCCCTCTGATGGTGCAGCACTCCCTCAGTACTGCCCCTCCGACAGTGCAGCACTCCCTCAGTACTGCCCCTCTGACAGTGCAGTACTCCCTCACTACTGCCCCTCTGACAGTGCGGCGCTCACTCAGTACTGCCCTTCCGACAGCGCGGCACTCCCTCAGTCCTGCCCCTCCGACAGTGCGGCACTCCCTCAGTATGCCCCTCTGACAGTGAAGCACTCCCTCAGTACTGCCCCTCTGATGATGCAGCACTCCCTCAGTACTGCCCCTCCGACAGTGCAGCACTCCCTCAGTAGTGCCCCTCCGACAGTGCAGCGCTCCCTCAGTACTGCCCCTCTAACAGTGCAGCGCTCCCTCAGTATTGCCCCTCTGATGGTGCAGCGCTCCCTCAATACAGCCCCTCTGACGGTGCAGCACGCCCTCAGTACTGCCCCGCCAACAGTGCGGCACTCCCTCAGTACTGCCCCTTCGACAGCGCGGTGCTCCCTCAGTACTGCCCCCCGACAGCGCGGTGCTCCCTCAGTACTGCCCCTCCGACAGTGCGGCGCTCCCTCAGCACTGCCCCTCCGACAGTGCAGCACTCCCTCAGTCCTGCCCTCCGACAGTGCAGCACTCCCTCAGTACTGCCCCTCTGACAGTGCAGCACTCCCTCAGTACTGCCCCTCTGACAGTGCAGCGTTCCCTCAGTACTGCCCCTCTGACAGTGCAGCATTCCCTCAGTACTGCCCCTCTGACAGTGCAGCGTTCCCTCAGTACTGCCCCTCTGATGGTGCAGCACTCCCTCAGTACTGCCCCTCCGACAGTGCAGCACTCCCTCAGTACTGCCCCTCTGACAGTGCAGTACTCCCTCAGTACTGCCCCTCTGACAGTGCAGCGTTCCCTCAGTACTGCCCCTCTGATAGTGCAGCACTCCCTCAGTACTGCCTCTGCAACAGTGCGGCACTCCCTCAGTACTGCCCCTCCGACAGTGCGGCGCTCCCTCAGTACTGCCCCTCCGACAGTGCGGCACTCCCTCAGTCCTGCCCGTCCGACAGTGCGGCACTCCCTCAGTATGCCCCTCTGACAGTGCAGCACTCCCTCAGTACTGCCCCTCTGACAGTGAAGTGCTCCCTCAGTAATGCCGCTCTGACAGTGCAGCGTTCCCTCAGTACTGCCCCTCTGATAGTGCAGCGCTCCCTCAGTACTGCCCCTCTGACGGTGCAGCACTCCCTCACTACTGCCCCTCCGACAGTGCAGCACTCCCTCAGTAGTGCCCCTCCGACAGTGCAGCGCTCCCTCAGTACTGCCCCTCTGACAGTGCAGCGTTCCATCAGTACTGCCCCTCTGACAGTGCAGCGCTCCCTCAGTATTGCCCCTCTGACGGTGCAGCACTCCCTGAGTTCTGCCCCTCTGACAGTGCAGCACTCCCTCAGTAGTGCCCCTCCGACAGTGCAGTGTTCCCTCAGTATTGCCCCTCTGACAGTGAATTGCTCCCTCAGTACTGCCCCTCCGACAGCGCGGTGCTCCCTCAGTACTGCCCCTCCGACAGCACGGTGCTCCATCAGTACTGCCCCTCCGACAGTGCGGCGCTCCCTCAGTATTGCCCCTCTGACGGTGCAGCACTCCCTGAGCACTGCCCCTCCGACAGTGCAGCACTCCCTCAGTAGTGCCCCTCCGACAGTGCAGTGCTCCATCAGTATTGCCCCTCTGACAGTGCTTTGCTCCCTCAGTACTGCCCCTCCGACAGTGCAGTGCTCCCTCAGTATTGCCCCTCCGACAGCGCGGTGCTCCCTCAGTACTGCCCCTCCGACAGCGCGGTGCTCCCTCAGTACTGGCCCTCCGACAGCGCGGTGCTCCCTCAGTACTGCCCCTCTGACAGCGCGGTGCTCCCTCAGTACTGCCCCTCTGACAGTGTGGCGCTCCCTCAGTACTGCCCCTCCGACAGTGCGGCGCTCCCTCAGCACTGCCCCTCCGACAGTGCAGCACTCCCTCAGTCCTGCCCTCCAACAGTGCAGCACTCCCTCAGTACTGCCCCTCTGACAGTGCAGCGTTCCCTCAGTACTGCCCCTCTGACAGTGCAGCAGTCCCTCAGTACTGCCCCTCCAACAGTGCGACACTCCCTCAGTAGTGCCCCTCTGACAGTGCAGCGCTCCCTCAGTACTGCCTCTCTGACAGTGCAGCAGTCCCTCAGTACTGCCCCTCCGACAGTGCAGCGCTCCCTCAGTACTGCCCCGCTGACAGTGCAGCGTTCCCTCAGTACTGCCTCTCTGACAGTGCAGCACTCCCTCAATACTGCCTCTCCAACAGTGCGGCGCTCCCTCAGTACTGCCCTCCCGACAGTGCGGCACTCCCTCAGTACTGCCCCTCCGACAGTGCGGCGCTCCCTCAGTACTGCCCCTCTGACAGTGCAGCGCTCCCTCAGTATTGCCCCTCTGACGGTGCAGCACTCCCTGAGTTCTGCCCCTCCGACAGTGCAGCACTCCCTCAGTAGTGCCCCTCCGACAGTGCAGTGCTCCCTCAGTATTGCCCCTCTGACAGTGAATTGCTCCCTCAGTACTGCCCCTCCGATAGTGCAGCGCTCCCTCAGTACTGCCCCTCCGACAGCGCGGTGCTCCCTCAGTACTGCCCCTCCGACAGCGCGGTGCTCCCTCAGTACTGCCCCTCCGACAGTGCGGCGCTCCCTCAGTACTGCCCCTCCGACAGTGCGGCACTCCCTCAGCACTGCCCCTCTGACAGTGCAGCACTCCCTCAGTCCTGCCCTCCGACAGTGCAGCACTCCCTCAGTACTGCCGCTCTGACAGTGCAGCACTCCCTCAGTACTGCCCCTCTGACAGTGTAGCACTCCCTCAGTACTGCCTCTCCAACAGTGTGGCGCACCCTCAGTAGTGTCCCTCTGAGAGTGCAGCGCTCCCTCCGTACTGCCCCTCTGACAGCGCAGCGTTCCCTCAGTACTGCCCCTCTGACAGTGCAGCACTCCCTCAGTACTACCTCTCCAACAGTGCAGCACTCCCTCAGTACTGCCTCTCCAACAGTGCAGTGTTCCCTCAGTACTGCCCCACTGACAGTACAGCACTCCCTCAGTACTGCCCCTCTGACAGTGCAGCACTCCCTCAGTACTGCCTCTCCAACAGTGCAGCACTCCCTCAGTATTGCCCCTCTGATGGTGCAGCACTCCCTGAGTACTACCCCTCCGACAGTGCAGCACTCCCTCAGTTCTGCCCCTCCGACAGTGCAGTGCTCCATCAGTATTGCCCCTCTGACAGTGCATTGCTCCCTCAGTACTGCCCCTCCGACAGTGCAGCGCTCCCTCAGTACTGCCCCTGCGACAGCGTGGTGCTCCCTCAGTACTGCCCCTCCGACAGCGCGGTGCTCCCTCAGTACTGCCCCTCCGACAGCGCGGTGCTCCCTCAGTACTGCCCCCCTGACAGTATGGCACTCCCTCAGTACTGCCCCTCCGACAGTGCGGCGCTCCCTCAGCACTGCCCCTCCGACAGTGCAGCACTCCCTCAGTCCTGCCCTCCGACAGTGCAGCACTCCCTCAGTACTGCTCCTCTGACAGTGCAGCACTCCCTCAGTACTGCCCCTCTGACAGTGCAGCACTCCCTCAGTACTGCCTCTCCAACAGTGCGACGCTCCCTCAGTAGTGCCCCTCTGACAGTGCAGCGCTCCCTCAGTACTGCCCCTCTGACAGTGCAGCGTTCCCTCAGTACTGCCCCTCTGACAGTGCAGCAGTCCCTCAGTACTGCCCCTCCGACAGTGCAGTACTCCCTCAGTACTGCCCCTCTGACAGTGCAGCGTTCCCACAGTACTGCCCCTCTGACAGTGCAGCAGTCCCTCAGTACTGCCCCGCCGACAGTGCAGCACTCCCTCAGTACTGCCTCTCTGACAGTGCAGTACTCCCTTATTACTGCCCCCCTGACAGTGCAGCGTTCCCTCAGTACTGCCCCTCTGACAGTGCAGCACTCCCTCAGTACTGCCTCTCCAACAGTGCGACGCTCCCTCAGTAGTGCCCCTCTGACAGTGCAGCGCTCCCTCAGTACTGCCCCTCTGACAGTGCAGCGTTCCCTCAGTACTGCCCCTCTGACAGTGCAGCAGTCCCTCAGTACTGCCCCTCCGACAGTGCAGTACTCCCTCAGTACTGCCCCTCTGACAGTGCAGCGTTCCCACAGTACTGCCCCTCTGACAGTGCAGCAGTCCCTCAGTACTGCCCCGCCGACAGTGCAGCACTCCCTCAGTACTGCCTCTCTGACAGTGCAGCACTCCCTTATTACTGCCCCCCTGACAGTGCAGCGTTCCCTCAGTACTGCCACTCCAACAATGCGGCGCTTCCTCAGTACTGCCCTCCCGACAGTGCGGCACTCCCTCAGTACTGCCTCTCTGACAGTGCAGTACTCCCTTATTACTGCCCCTCTGACAGTGCAGCACTCCCTCAGTCCAGCCCCTCCGACAGTGCGGCACTCCCTCAGGAATTTTTTGAGGATGTAACTGGGAAAATAGATAAGGGAGAACCAGTAGATGTGGTGTATTTGGACTTTCAAAAGGCTTTCGATAAGGTCCCGCATAAGAGATTAGCGTGTAAAGTTAAGGCACATGGGATTGGGGGCAAGGTATTGACTTGGATAGAGAACTGGTTGGCGGGCAGAAAGCAGAGAGTTGGAATTAACGGGTCTTTTTCCGAGTGGCAGGCAGTGACTAGTGGGGTACCGCAGGGATCGGTCCTTGGACCCCAGCTATTCACAATATACATTAATGATCTAGATAAGGGAACTAGATGAAATATCTCCAAGTTTGCAGACGACACAAAGCTGGGTGGGCGTGTGTGCTGCGAGGAGGATACCGAGAAACTCCAGGATGATTTGGACAGGTTGGGTGATTGGGCAGAAGCGTGGCAGATGCAATATAACGTGGATAAATGCGAGGTTATTCACTTTGGTGTCAAAAACAGAAAGGCAGACTATTATCTGAATGGCAATAGATTGGGAGAAGGGGAAGTGCAACGAGACCTGGGTGTCCTTGTGCACCAGTTGCTGAAGGTAAGCATGCAGGTGCAGCAGGTGTGAAGAAGGCAAATGGTATGTTGGCCTTCATAACAAAAGGGTTTGAGTACAGGAGCAAGGATGTCCTGCTGCAGTTGTACAGGGCCTTGGTGAGACCACACCTTGAGTACTGTGTGCAGTTTTGGTCACCTTATCTGAGGAAGGATGTTCTTGCCATGGAAGGAGTTCAGCGAAGATTCACAAGGCTGATCCCTGGGATGGCAGGAATGACGTATGAGGAAAGATTGGGTCGATTGGGCTTATACTCGCTGGAGTTTAGAAGAATGAGAGGGGATCTCATCGAAACTTATACAATTCTGACAGGCCTGGACAAACTAGATGCAGGTAGAATGTTCCCAATGGTCAGAGAGTCCAGAACCAGGGGTCATAGTCTAAGGATAAGGGGTAAGCCATTTAGGACAGAGATGAGGAAGAATTTCTTCACCCAGAGAGTGGTGAACCTGTGGAATTCTCTACCACAGAAGGCAGTTGAGGCCAAGTCTTTAAATATATTCAAGAAGGAGTTAGATATATTTCTTAGAGCTAAAGGTATCAAGGGATATGGGGAGAAGGCAGGTACGGGGTACTGAGTTTGGATGATCAGCCATGATCTCATCGAATGGCGGAGCAGGCTCGAGGGGCTGAATGACCTACCCCTGCTGCTATCTTCTATGTTTCTATGTAAGTATGTCCCCCTGACAGTGCAGCACTCCCTCAGTACTGCCCCTCTGACAGTGCAGTGCTCCCTCAGTACTGCCCCTCCGACAGTGCAGCACTCCCTCAGTACTGCCCCTCTGACAGTGCAGCGTTCCCTCAGTACTGCCTCTCTGATAGTGCAGTGCTCCCTCAGTACTGCCCCTCCGACAGTGCAGCACTCCCTCAGTACTGCCCCTCTGACAGTGCAGCGTTCCCTCAGTACTGCCTCTCTGACAGTGCAGCACTCCCTCAGTACTGCCTCTCCAACAGTGTGGCGCACCCTCAGTAGTGTCCCTCTGAGAGTGCAGCGCTCCCTCCGTACTGCCCCTCTGACAGTGCAGCGTTCCCTCAGTACTGCCCCTCTGACAGTGCAGCACTCCCTCAGTACTACCTCTCCAACAGTGCAGCACTCCCTCAGTAGTGCCCCTCCGACAGTGCAGTGTTCCCTCAGTACTGCCCCACTGACAGTGCAGCACTCCCTCAGTACTGCCCCTCTGACAGTGCAGCACTCCCTCAGTACTGCCTCTCCAACAGTGCAGCACTCCCTCAGTATTGCCCCTCTGATGGTGCAGCACTCCCTGAGTACTACCCCTCCGACAGTGCAGCACTCCCTCAGTTCTGCCCCTCCGACAGTGCAGTGCTCCATCAGTATTGCCCCTCTGACAGTGCATTGCTCCCTCAGTACTGCCCCTCCGACAGTGCAGCGCTCCCTCAGTACTGCCCCTGCGACAGCGTGGTGCTCCCTCAGTACTGCCCCTCCGACAGCGCGGTGCTCCCTCAGTACTGCCCCTCCGACAGCGCGGTGCTCCCTCAGTACTGCCCCCCTGACAGTATGGCGCTCCCTCAGTACTGCCCCTCCGACAGTGCGGCGCTCCCTCAGCACTGCCCCTCCGACAGTGCAGCACTCCCTCAGTCCTGCCCTCCGACAGTGCAGCACTCCCTCAGTACTGCTCCTCTGACAGTGCAGCACTCCCTCAGTACTGCCCCTCTGACAGTGCAGCACTCCCTCAGTACTGCCTCTCCAACAGTGCGACGCTCCCTCAGTAGTGCCCCTCTGACAGTGCAGCGCTCCCTCAGTACTGCCCCTCTGACAGTGCAGCGTTCCCTCAGTACTGCCCCTCTGACAGTGCAGCAGTCCCTCAGTACTGCCCCTCCGACAGTGCAGTACTCCCTCAGTACTGCCCCTCTGACAGTGCAGCGTTCCCACAGTACTGCCCCTCTGACAGTGCAGCAGTCCCTCAGTACTGCCCCGCCGACAGTGCAGCACTCCCTCAGTACTGCCTCTCTGACAGTGCAGTACTCCCTTATTACTGCCCCCCTGACAGTGCAGCGTTCCCTCAGTACTGCCCCTCTGACAGTGCAGCACTCCCTCAGTACTGCCTCTCCAACAGTGCGACGCTCCCTCAGTAGTGCCCCTCTGACAGTGCAGCGCTCCCTCAGTACTGCCCCTCTGACAGTGCAGCGTTCCCTCAGTACTGCCCCTCTGACAGTGCAGCAGTCCCTCAGTACTGCCCCTCCGACAGTGCAGTACTCCCTCAGTACTGCCCCTCTGAGAGTGCAGCGTTCCCACAGTACTGCCCCTCTGACAGTGCAGCAGTCCCTCAGTACTGCCCCGCCGACAGTGCAGCACTCCCTCAGTACTGCCTCTCTGACAGTGCAGCACTCCCTTATTACTGCCCCCCTGACAGTGCAGCGTTCCCTCAGTACTGCCCCTCTGACAGTGCAGCACTCCCTCAGTACTGCCACTCCAACAATGCGGCGCTTCCTCAGTACTGCCCTCCCAACAGTACGGCACTCCCTCAGTACTGCCTCTCTGACAGTGCAGTACTCCCTTATTACTGCCCCTCTGACAGTGCAGCACTCCCTCAGTCCTGCCCCTCCGACAGTGCGGCACTCCCTCAGGAATTTTTTGAGGATGTAACTGGGAAAATCGATAAGGGAGAACCAGTAGATGTGGTGTATTTGGACTTTCAAAAGGCTTTCGATAAGGTCCCGCATAAGAGATTAGCGTGTAAAGTTAAGGCACATGGGATTGGGCGCAAGGTATTGACTTGGATAGAGAACTGGTTGGCGGGCAGAAAGCAGAGAGTTGGAATTAACGGGTCTTTTTCCGAGTGGCAGGCAGTGACTAGTGGGGTACCGCAGGGATCGGTCCTTGGACCCCAGCTATTCACAATATACATTAATGATCTAGATAAGGGAACTAGATGAAATATCTCCAAGTTTGCAGACGACACAAAGCTGGGTGGGCGTGTGTGCTGCGAGGAGGATACCGAGAAACTCCAGGATGATTTGGACAGGTTGGGTGATTGGGCAGAAGCGTGGCAGATGCAATATAACGTGGATAAATGCGAGGTTATTCACTTTGGTGTCAAAAACAGAAAGGCAGACTATTATCTGAATGGCAATAGATTGGGAGAAGGGGAAGTGCAACGAGACCTGGGTGTCCTTGTGCAACAGTTGCTGAAGGTAAGCATGCAGGTGCAGCAGGTGTGAAGAAGGCAAATGGTATGTTGGCCTTCATAACAAAAGGGTTTGAGTACAGGAGCAAGGATGTCCTGCTGCAGTTGTACAGGGCCTTGGTGAGACCACACCTTGAGTACTGTGTGCAGTTTTGGTCACCTTATCTGAGGAAGGATGTTCTTGCCATGGAAGGAGTTCAGCGAAGATTCACAAGGCTGATCCCTGGGATGGCAGGAATGACGTATGAGGAAAGATTGGGTCGATTGGGCTTATACTCGCTGGAGTTTAGAAGAATGAGAGGGGATCTCATCGAAACTTATACAATTCTGACAGGTCTGGACAAACTAGATGCAGGTAGAATGTTCCCAATGGTCGGAGAGTCCAGAACCAGGGGTCATAGTCTAAGGATAAGGGGTAAGCCATTTAGGACAGAGATGAGGAAGAATTTCTTCACCCAGAGAGTGGTGAACCTGTGGAATTCTCTACCACAGAAGGCGGTTGAGGCCAAGTCTTTAAATATATTCAAGAAGGAGTTAGATATATTTCTTAGAGCTAAAGGTATCAAGGGATATGGGGAGAAGGCAGGTACGGGGTACTGAGTTTGGATGATCAGCCATGATCTCATCGAATGGCGGAGCAGGCTCGAGGGGCCGAATGACCTACCCCTGCTGCTATCTTCTATGTTTCTATGTTTCTATGTAAGTATGCCCCCCTGACAGTGCAGCACTCCCTCAGTACTGCCCCTCTGACAGTGCAGTGCTCCCTAAGTACTGCCCCTCCGACAGTGCAGCACTCCCTCAGTACTGCCCCTCTGACAGTGCAGCGTTCCCTCAGTACTGCCTCTCTGATAGTGCAGCGCTCCCTCAGTAGTGCCCCTCCGACAGTGCAGCGCGCCCTCAGTACTGCCCCTCCGACAGCGCAGTGCTCCCTCAGTACTGCCCCTCCGACAGTGCGGCACTCCCTCAGTCCTGCCCCTCCGACAGTGCGGCACCCCCTCAGTATGCCCCTCCGACAGCGCGGTGCTCCCTCAGTACTGCCCCTCCGACAGCGCGGTGCTCCCTCAGTACTGCCCCCCGACAGCACGGTGCTCCCTCAGTACTGCCCCTCTGACAGTGTGGCGCTCCCTCAGTACTGTCCCTCCGACAGTGCGGCGCTCCCTCAGCACTGCCCCTCCGACACTGCAGCACTCCCTCAGTCCTGCCCTCTGACAGTGCAGCGCTCCCTCAGTACTGCCCCTCTGACAGTGCAGTACTCCCTCAGTACTGCCCCTCTGACAGTGCAGCGTTCCCTCAGTACTGCCCCTCTGACAGTGCAGCACTCCCTCAGTACTGCCCCTCTGACAGTGCAGCACTCCCTCAGTACTGCCCCTCTGACAGTGCAGCGTTCCCTCAGTACTGCCTCTCTGATAGTGCAGCGCTCCCTCAGTACTGCCCCTCTGACGGTGCAGCACTCCCTCACTACTGCCCCTCCGACAGTGCAGCACTCCCTCAGTAGTGCCCCTCCGACAGTGCAGCGCGCCCTCAGTACTGCCACTCCGACAGCGCAGTGCTCCCTCAGTACTGCCCCTCGGACAGTGCGGCGCTCCCTCAGCACTGCCCCTCCGACAGTGCAGCACTCCCTCAGTCCTGCCATCTGACAGTGCAGCACTCCCTCAGTACTGCCCCTCTGACAGTGCAGCACTCCCTCAGTACTGCCTCTCCAACAGTGCGGCGCACCCTCAGTAGTGTCCCTCTGACAGTGCAGCCTTCCCTCAGTACTGCCCCTCTGACAGTGCAGCGTTCCCTCAGTACTGCCCCTCTGACAGTGCAGCACTCCCTCAGTACTACCTCTCCAACAGTGCAGCACTCCCTCAGTTGTGCCCCTCCGACAGTGCAGCGTTCCCTCAGTACTGCCCCTCTGACAGTGCAGCTTTCCCTCAGCAATGCCCCTCTGACAGTACAGCGCTCCCTCAGTATTGCCCCTCTGACGGTGCAGCACTCCCTGAGTACTGCCCCTCCGATAGTGCAGCACTCCCTCAGTAGTGCCCCTCCGACAGTGCAGTGCTCCATCAATATTGCTCCTCTGACAGTGCAGCGCTCCCTCAGTATTGCCCCTCCGACAGCGCGGTGCTCCCTCAGTACTGCCCCTCTGACAGCGCGGTGCTCCCTCAGTACTGCCCCTCTGACAGTGCGGCGCTCCCTCAGTACTGCCCCTCCGACTGTGCGGCACTCCCTCAGTCCTGCCCCTCCGACAGTGCGGCACTCCCTCAGCATGCCCCTCTGACAGTGCAGCACTCCCTCAGTACTGCCCCTCTGACAGTGCAGTGCTCCCTCAGTACTGCCCCTCTGACAATGCAGCGCTCCCTCAGTACTGCCCCTCTGACGGTGCAGCACTCCCTCACTACTGCCCCTCCAACAGTGCAGCACTCCCTCAGTAGTGCCCCTCCAACAGTGCAGCGCTCCCTCAGTCCTGCCCCTCCGACAGTGCGGCACTCCCTCAGCATGCCCCTCTGACAGTGCAGCACTCCCTCAGTACTGCCCCTCTGACAGTGCAGTGCTCCCTCAGTACTGCCCCTCTGACAATGCAGCGCTCCCTCAGTACTGCCCCTCTGACGGTGCAGCACTCCCTCACTACTGCCCCTCCGACAGTGCAGCACTCCCTCAGTAGTGCCCCTCCAACAGTGCAGCGCTCCCTCAGTACTGCCCCTCCGACAGTGCGGTGCTCCCTCAGTACTGCCCCTCTGACAGTGCAGCACTCCCTCAGTACTGCCCCTCTGACAGTGCAGCGCTCCCTCAGTACTGCCCCTCTGATGGTGCAGCACTCCCTCACTACTGCCCCTTCGACAGTGCAGCACTCCCTCAGTAGTGCCCCTCCGACAGTGCAGCGCTCCCTCAGTTCTGCCCCTCCGACAGTGCGGCGCTCCCTCAGTACTGCCCCTCTGACAGTGCAGCACTCCCTCAGTACTGCCCCTCCAACAGTGCAGCGTTCCCTCAGTACTGCTCCTCTGACAGTGCAGCACTCCCTCAGTACTGCCCCTCTGACAGTGCAGCACTCCAAATGCTAGCTTAGATCATGAGATCAAGGTCCTAGCGTGGGGCTCAAACCCACAACCTTCTAACCCAACTGAGGCCAAACTGAGACAGTTTCATTTTGGGATTCAGTTTGGTTCTGATCCTTGGTAGACATTAGCATCTAGTTATGCCAAGTAGACAGCTTGAGGGAAGAAGCTTGGATGGCTTTTGACGGGTTCAGTGAGTGACTGATGTGCTTCTTCACACCATAAATATTTATAATGCGTTAACTGAAAAAAAAAATCTTCACCTTGAACCCGCGGAGAAATCTTCAGATAAGATTATAAACACGGCAACATCCCCTTGTTGGAATGAGTATTGGTGAAGAGAATTTGAAAAGCATGACCCCTCTGTTTAAAGGTCAAAAGCAACTATTGTCTTTTCACTCACAGCAACACTGGGATTTACTTCAGCACTGAAGTGTTGGCTCCCCGCACATTGATAGCAGTTCATTTGTTACCAGTCATTAGGTGAATATATATGAGGCCAAGTAATGGCATTCCACTGCTTCTCCTCAGCTGGTGTGAGCAGAATGCACAGGGCTCTCTCCCCCCCACACCAATACTTCAGTGGAAGTACGAGACTGGCACTCCAGTGCAGTACTGCGGGAGTACCACACTGCCAGAGGTGCCATCTGTTCAGGTAGATGTTGAAATTTTACTGGGAAGTTGTAGAGTTGGTAATCTGCAAGGATGAGCTTGAATGGACCTTCTTCACCAGAAGCTGCGTTGTGGGATCTTCTGAGATACACACTCGCCCTTTGTTTTTTTTAAAATTCATTCATGGATTGTTGGCGCCTTTGGCAAGGCCAGCAGTTGTTGCCCACCTCGAGTTGCCCTGATACAACTGAGTAGCTTGCTCGGTCACTTCAGAGGGCAGTTAAGAGTTGACCAGGTTGGTGTGGGACTGGAGTCACATATAGGCCAGTCCGGGTAAGGACGGCAGGTTTCCTTCCCCGAAGGACATTCGTGAACCAGTTGGGTTTTGTCGACAATCTGACAGCTTCATGGTCACTTTTGAACTTTATATTTCCAGATTTTTTAAAAAACTGAATTCAAACTTCTCAAACTGCCATGATGGGATTTGAGCTTGCGTTGCCTGGGTTACTAGTCCAGTAATACAACCACTACACTGCCGTGTACCCACAATTTTCCAATGTACGCTAATAAGAGAAAAACTGCAAATGTTGGAAATGAGTTCTCTTTACAGATGCTGACTGCTCTGGCTTGTATTTTGTGTATTTTCTGTTTCTGTTTCCAAGTTGTGTCCATTGGGAAGCCAATTTTCCAGGTATTTGTCCAGTAGCTGAGGCGGTGGGAAGTGCCGCTTTCTCCCTTCTCCGTCCCGTGCCGGAGAATCCACCGGCCAATAGCAAATCCTCATCTGCTATCTTGGTTGCGTCCTGCTCCTCGTTAAAGGGAAAGCTGCCCCCTCTTGGTGCATCAGCAAGTCTCTCAAGGCCAGCAATCTCCTGGTCCACTCTGTTCATGGTTATTGACACATGTTGATCGCTGGTGTCCCTTCAGTGTGCTGTCAGGATTATTCCTCGCCTCCATAAGGTGTCTGTCAGCCTGCTGTGACAAGGTCGTGACAGGGTCATCAACTCAGTCTCATCAATAAGAGTCAAAAATGACAGGAGTAAATCACAAGAAGTTGCCCTGTTCTGTCACATCCAGTGTTAATGAAGTTCCTTTTCAATTTTAGTGTTTTAACAATTTACTCTGGACAAAATAAATGAAAAATCTTGTTGTCTAATAGGCAGTCCCTCTCTTAGCTTCATCCTTCGACCTCTCTCACCTTCAGCCTCTGACCTCTCTCACCTTCAACCTCTGACCTCGCTCACCTTCAGCCTGCGACCTCTCTCCATTGCAACCTTTTGTTTGGTCTCTCTGCAGTGGTCATTGCTCCTCTGATCTTCCCCCTCTTGTTCTTCCTAAGCTGCAAATTCTCCATTCTTCCTCCTACTTGCATCCTCACTGTGCAAAGATGAAGACTTGCTATATAATTTCCTACTCTAACTCATTCTGTCCCAGAGCTCCAAACTGTGTAATTCAATATCTCACTCCATCGCCTTTTCCTCCTTATTTTTTTCTGCAAACAACTTAATGATCAGCCTGGGGTTATCAGAAAACTAACCTTGCTGTTTGCTATTTAGAAAGTGTTCAATTAAATCCCTTGTTTTAACAGCTCGATGTTGACATATTGGGTAGAGCCTTATATCAGTCTCTGTCCTGTTTTCAAATTGGTTTTATAGTTTAATTGGGCGCTCAAAATTTTAAATGAGAATATGTTAAAATATTTATTGCTCCAACACAGGGAAAATTGGCCTGTCGGGTTGTGTGATGTTGTACACTGTGTTGTATGTGTGTATTCAGTAAAATTAAAGTAATGTTTTATTGCACTGTCTGTATCTCGGCTAAACAGATTTAATTTGTTCCCTCAAACTTGCTGCTTTTCTTTATAAACCTAGATGAAGGCGAAGGTGTACAGTGCTGGACCAAACCGAGCTTGAAAACAATTGGGCCGAGTGTAGTGTATGTGCTTTAAGTCAGAACTACTTTTTACAGCTCCTGTATACTGTAGTACCGGCAGTAACCACACCGGTATATATGCTGTGCACATGCCTCTGTACTCCAGCCTAGAGATTGCCCTCCTCCAGTAAAGACCTGTTATTTGTTTATGTACAGCATCCGTGTAATTATTTATCCACTGAACCACGGATCTAACAGTGGCGACGAGTGTTGATGCGAATCTACCTGCAACATTAAACAAAAAAACCCCCCAAAAAAATAGTCGAGTCCAGGAACACGGGCGTCGACCGCGAGCAACCGCCCAGCAGTTAGGCAGAGATCCAACTTCACATAGAAACATAGAAACATAGAAGATAGGAGCAGGAGTAGGCCATTCGGCCCTTCGAGCCTGCTCTGCCATTCAATGAGATCATGGCTGATCATCCAAATTCAGTACCCTGTCCCTGCCTTCTCCCCATATCCCTTGATCCCTTTAGCCTTAAGAAATATATCTAACTCCTTCTTGAATAGGCGTACTTGCAAATGGAGGTAGAAGAAGTTTCGAAACATTACCTTACGATCAACACCCATAAAGGTCTCTATCAATACAACCGGCTGGTGTTTGGAGTAGCCTCGGCTCCGGCTATCTGGCAAAGGGCGATGGATCAGGTCCTGCAAGGGATTCCAGGGACCCAGTGTTATTTGGACGACATCTTGGTCATGGGCGAAAATGACGGTGATCACCTCGCTAACTTGGAGAAGGTGCTCGCCAGATTAAAGGAATATGGGCTACGAGCTAATCGCCACAAGTGTGAGTTTTTCCAGAAACAGATCTCGTATTGCGGCCACGTCATCGATGAAGAGGGGATACATAAGTCCCCTGACAAGATAGAGGCAGTAGTCAAGGCTCCAGCACCGGAAAATGAGTCACAACTGAGGTCGTTCCTCGGGCTGGTAAACTATTACCACAAGTTCTTACCAAATTTGTCTACGGTATTACACCCGCTGAACACCCTACTGCAAACAGGGGTACCATGGAAGTGGGATGATGAACGTAGACGAGCTTTCCAGAATTGTAAAGAATTGATCACATCAAAAGAGGTGTTGGCCCATTTCAACCCAGCACTACCAATTCGTTTGGCATGTGATGCATCACCCTACGGCATTGGAGCGGTGCTGTCGCACAAATTCCCGGACGGTTTGGAGAGGCCAGTAGCTTTTGCGTCTCGGTCACTAACCTCAGCCGAGCGCAACTACGCCCAGATTGACAGGGAGGCCCTCAGCCTAGTATGGGGAGTAAAGAAATTCAACCACTATCTGCATGGACGGAAGTTCACCTTGCTGACTGACCACCAACCACTTGTCTCCATCTTTAATCCTAAGAAGGGCGTGCCAGTAATGACTGCACAGCGGTTACAAAGATGGTCCCTGTTTCTAGGGGCGAATCAATATGAAATAGAATATAAATGCACGAGACAGCATGGGAACGCTGATGGGCTATCGCGCCTGCCACTGCCTACTGTGGAGGAAGCACCAGCAGTGGACCCTATCGAGATATTTTATTCGTTGATAATTGAACGATTGCCAGTAACAAATGCGGATATAGAGAAGGAGACCCGCAATGATCCGACGCTGTCACGGGTATATGAATTGATGGTGAGGGGATGGCCAACACATGGCGACTCACTGTTGCCAGCATTCTCATCCAGAAGAGAACAGCTGTCAGTATGCCAGGGGACAGTGATGTGTGGATCCAGAGTGGTGATTCCACCCAAGTTAAGGGAGAGAGTGCTAAATGAGCTACATGAAGGTCATCTGGGGGGAGTGAAAATGAAAAGCCTAGCTAGGGCTTATGTGTGGTGGCCGGGAATCGATCAACAAATCGAAGACCTAACTAAGAGCTGCTTAGGATGCCAGAAGGTCCAAAATGCACCACCACATGCCCCTCTACACCCATGGGAGTGGCCCTCCTCTCCATGGCAACGGGTGCACATTGATTTTGCTGGTCCATTCATGGACTCAATGTTCTTAATAGCAGTGGATGCTCATTCAAAGTGGCCTGAGGTGATAAAGATGTCTTCAACCACTACAGAGAAAACGATTGCAGTCCTATGGACCATATTTGCCAGAAACGGGTTGCCAGAGCAGATCTGCTCTGATAATGGACCAAGTTTGTGTCCGATGAGTTCCAAAAATTCATGAAAAGGAATGGGGTAAGGCATTACACATCCGCCCCGTATCATCCAGCCACCAATGGATTGGCTGAGAGGTTCGTACAAACCTTTAAGAAGGCGATAAAGGCCATATGCGACGAGGAAATTCCACTACAGCATAAGATGGACAATTTCTTATTAGCCTACCGAAACGCGACACATGCAGTTACCAACCAGACCCCGGCCATGATGTTCTTTAACCGAAGGTTGAGATCTCGTCTGTAATGATATCAGCAAATAGTGATGTTATTTGCCTGTTTGATTATCATGTCTTACCAGCATGTTTGCATGTATTGATTACTTATGCCTGACCAGCAGAGGTCATGTGAGAGACAAGCAGTTTGAGTTTAGTTTCAGTTTCGTTCTAGATGCATCACAAGCATCGTGTCTCCTGTAAAAGCTGTATAAAAGAGTTGAACAAGCTTTAGATTAAAAGTCATTCTCTTTCATAAATGTCTCGTCATTGAACCCACAAAGAAATCAATACATGGTGTCAGAAGTGATTGAAAGAGATGAAGAGGAAAAATCTGAAGTTAAATCAGCTCTCCACAAATTAGCAAGCCAAAAGAGAACATCGTTGCTTACCATTGGAGAATAGCTAACGAAGTGAAAAAATGGAAGGTTTACACCCACCGGCGACGCTTCAGTTGACAGGTAATGTGGCTGAAAATTGGAGGAGATTCAAACAACGTTTAGAGTTGTATTTAGCGGCAATCGGAGCTGACGAGAAAAGTGATAAACAGAAATCGTCAGTGTTCTTACATGTCGTGGGTGATGAAGCGCTGGAGGTGTATAATAACTTCACATTCGCTGCTGATGGAGACAAAATGAAGCTAGATAAAATAATGGAACAGTTTGAGGCCTACTGCATACCTAAACGTAACGTGACGTTTGAGAGGCACAGATTTTTCACATGTGTACAGAAAACGGGAGAGACTATTGATCAGTATGTGACTGAACAGAGAAACAGGAGCAAATCGTGTGAATTTGGGGGACTGACAGACTCGCTGATAAAAGACAGACTGGTGTGTGGTATTCCAGATAATGGTCTAAGGGAAAGACTGCTAAGAGAGCAAGATCTAGACCTGGGAAAAGCCATAGCACTGTGTAGGGCTACAGAGACTGTGAAGTTGCAGGCAAAGGAGCTGTTCAGTGACAGTAGCTGCAACGTGGATGCAGTGAGTAAGAACGGACACAAACTGTTTAACAAAAAGAGCGCCAATGTGAAAAAAGAGGCGTGGCCAGCGAACGAAAATGAAAGGGACAATCGAAAGTCATGTAGTCGATGTGGTACACAGCATCCACCAAGAAAGTGTCCAGCATATGGTAAAACATGCAATAGATGCAACAAAAACAACCATTATGCCCGTTGCTGTAAGAACCAAGCGCAACAAAGCAAGGTCCATACAGTAGATGAAAGCGAGATAGAGGAGTTCAATGTAGATGTCGTGTCTGAAAACAAAGAAGAAAAAAGAGACTGGATGTTGACACTAAAAGTGAATGACATACACATTCCATTTAAATTGGATACTGGAGCACAAGTTAATGTGATATCAGAGACTGATTTTAAGAAAATTAGACCCAGACCGAAGATACATGAATCAAAGTGAAAGTGACAGGATACTCAGGTACTGAAATACCAGTGAAAGGAAGATGCATTGTCAAAGTGACACACAAGGACAGAGAGCACACGCTAGCATTAATCGTGGTGCCAAAGGATGTGCAAGCCATACTAGGTTTAAAAGCCTGTGAGAGACTGAACCTGGTAAAGAGAGTCCTCGTTGTGGAAAGCGAAGGAGAGACAGTCGATGATGAACTGAATGTTGCGTACACACCGGGTAAGCTGATGTATACAGCAGACACGTTGTCCAGAGCTGTTGACCCAGGAGAGCCCGCAAACACAGTGAAATGACTGATGTACAAGGCAAAAGACAGTGGAACTGACTTCTACCAGAGCATGCTTGTATACCGCACAACGCCGCTCAAGTGTGGTAAGTCACCAGCCCAACTCCTGATGGGACGTCGAATAAGGTCAAACCTACCCATCCCGGAGAACCTCCTGAAAACAAAAGAGGGGGAGAAAGTGAGGAAGTTCAAAGAACAACAGAAAGAAAAGCAAAAGTACTACTATGACAGAGGAACACAAAACCTACCTGAACTCCACACTGGTGACCAAGTAAGGTTGAAAGACAAAACAAACACATGGACTCAGAAGGGAACTGTCCTGAGTGAAGTTCAACCAAGATCATACACCATTCAGACAGATGAGGGTGCTGTTCTGAGAAGAAATCGTCGAGATCTTCTCATGGAACCAGCCACAGCAGGTCAAGAGACTGATACTGTTGAACAACCTGATCACACAGCTGAGAACCAATCATCTGAGGCAACAACTCAGATTCAAGGACAATCAATCAGAAAATCCTCAAGACACGTGAAGCCTCCTGAGAGACTTATTGAGCAAATTTAAGGACTATTGTTATAGAAGGAAGTAATGTTATCTTATTCTTTCTTCAAGTTCTAGTGTATTGACATATTTCATGTGAAAACACAAAGCAAGGTTAAAAAACCTTGATCATGATAATGATAATGTAAGTTCATTAAGTGTTACAGTTAAAATGCAGATTAATACAAAGAAAACATGTTGTTAAAAGTAAAATACTTTTGTTTTAAGAAAGGGCGATGTAATGATATCAGCAAATAGTGATGTTATTTGCCTGTTTGATTATCATGTCTTACCAGCATGTTTGCATGTATTGATTACTTATGCCTGACCAGCAGAGGTCATGTGAGAGACAAGCAGTTTGAGTTTAGTTTCAGTTTCATTCTAGATGCATCACAAGCATCATGTCTCCTGTAAAAGCTGTATAAAAGAGTTGAACAAGCTTTAGATTAAAAGTCATTCTCTTTCATAAATGTCTCGTCATTGAACCCACAAAGAAATCAATACATCGTCTGGACTTGCTCAGACCAAATGTGCGAAGAAATGTTGAGGACAAACAATTCCAGCACATCAACGAGAAGCCGACAAGGAGCTTCAATGTAGGGCAACCAGTCTTGGCCCAGGACTATCGAACAGAGAAGTGGCAACCCGGAACAATATGTACAAGGCAGGGGCCATTAATGTATACAGTGGATGTCGGGGAGAACATTGTGAGACGCCACGTCGATCAGATCTTAGCATCACAGGAATGCGTCAACCCCATGTCTCGAGTACCTGGGGATGAACCCGACATACCGGTAGTATCTACTTCAGACCCAGTAGCAGTGGAACCCGATGAACTACCCGATGAAAGGGGGTCAGAATCGCCTCTGCACCAAGAACAAGGACCTCCGGAAAGGCGCTATCCCGAAAGGGTCAGGAAGCCGCCCCAAAGACTGAATCTATAAATGGACTTTTGTTATTGAATGTACATGTAAAAATGTAATTGTTATTTGAATATTAAGGGGGTATTATTAATCTAAAAAGGGAGCAATTGTGGTGTATGTGCTTTAAGTCAGAACTACTTTTTACAGCTTCTGTATACTGTAGTACCGGCAGTAACCACACCGGTATATAAGCTGTGCGCATGCCTCTGTACTCCAGTCTAGAGATTGCCCTCCTCCAGTAAAGACCTGTTATTTGTTTATGTACAGTATCCGTGTAATTATTTACCCACTGAACCACGGATCTAACACCGAGGATGAGGTAAATCACAATGTAGAGATTAAAAGGAAAGCAAGACTTGCATTTACGTAGCGCCTTTTACATCCTCAGGACATCCCAAAGCGCATCACAGCCAATGAAGAACCTTTGATGTTCAGTCACTGTGGTTATGTAAACAAACGTGGCAGCCAATTTGTGCACAGCAAGACCCCACAAACAGCAACAAAATAGGTGACCATATCATTTGTTTCAGTGATGTTGGTTGAGGGATAAATGTTGACCAGGACCCCGGGGTGAACTCCCCTGCTCTTCTTCAAATAGTGCCATGGGATCTTTTACGTCCACCTGAGAGGGCAGACGGGGCCTCGGTTTAATGTCTCACCCGAAAGACGGCACCTCCGACAGTGCAGCATTCCCTCAGCATTGCAGTGGAGTGTCAGACTATGTGCTCGAGTCTCTGGAGTGGGATTTAAACCCATGATTTAATGCTTCATTTTCAGAAGAGTCAGGCTGAAGCTCGCAACTGGGATTGAGGGAAAGAGCGCCAGGAGTGGTCCCTTGTGCTTAGGGTGGCCAACTCTGGCTGGAGGCATTCCTGGAGGTGTCATCACATGACCTCTCACCTCCAACCTTCCCAATCCCCCACACTCCTGCCATTCAGTGTCAGCTGTGGCTCAGTGGGCAGCACACTCGCCTCTGAGTCAGAAGGTTGTGGGTTTAAGTCCACCAAAGGGACTTGAGCACAAAAATCTAGGCTGACACTCCAGTGCAGTGTGGAGGGAGTGCTGCACTGTTGGAGGTGCCGTCTTTCGGATGAGATGTTAAACCGAGGCCCCATCTGCTCTCTCAGGTGGACGTAAAAGATCCCACGGCACTATTTCGCAGAAGGGTGAGGAGTTATCCCTGATAAACTAGCTAATATTTATCCCTCAACATAACAAAAACAGATTACCTGGTCATTATCACATTGCCGTTTGTGGGAGCTTGCTGTGCGCAAATTGGCTGCCGCGTTTCCCACATTACAACAGTGACTCCACTTCAAAAGTAATCCATTGGCTGTAAAGCACTTTGAGACGTCCGGTGGTCGTGAAAGGTGCTATATGAAACACAAACCCTTCTTTCTTTCTATTGGTCACCCGACACGTCCATCCATGTGTCCCCCCACCTCAATTGGAAAGTGATTAGGCTCCTCATTACCCGCTTGGATGATTCTTCACAGTCAGACAGCCTTTTTCCCATGCCCAGTACTTTTATAACAATGAAATGAAGGTTTTCAAAGAAAATAGAAAAAAATCAGGTAAGCATGCAGTTCTAATCTGCTTACGTTGGTTGCTAAGCAAGACGTTAACAAAAATACACATTAATGCTCACACCAGTTTTCTCCTGAGCTGCTCACATCAGTGTCCTGGAGATTAATCTTTAATTCCTGGAGACTCCAGCGGAGTGTTGGCAACCCTATTTAAGCTCGAAGAACGGTGCTGGTTGGGAACACAGGAAATTGTGGGCCCACAGCCTATACTTTTCGGTCCATTAGGCTTCAGGCCTGCGATTTCCTGACCTATGCTCCCTGCGGGTCATTTCTCCTTGTGGAAGCAGCCCTACAGTTCACTGGGGTTAAATCTTTAACATAATCTGTGCCAACATCCATTAAATAAAGCTGAAGAGAGTAGAAGAGGAGACAGGATCGATTGAGAACTGCTATTTAGTCATTGGTAAATTCAATTCAAGCCTAAAACTAACAAGAGACTTCTTGCACACCTAGAATTTAATCGCCTGGCTCCCTACCAATCCGTCCAATGTGTATAGCACTGCTTTCACCTCATTTCCATTTGTGGTTTAGGTGACTTGTTGCAAAACTACGGAATCCCGGAGTAGTGGACAATGATAGGCATCTGGCATTGAAGGGGAAAGATTAAGAGGAAAGGTAACCTGTGCATTTTGACGTCCAGATACGGAGTTTGCAAAGACATCAGTATGCAGCCAACAGTAACCTCCTCCAGCCCTACATCCCTCCGAGACCGCTGCGATCCTCCAATTCTGGCCTCTTTAGCATCCCCGATTTTAATCGCTCCAGCATTGGCAGTCGGGTCTTCAGCTGCCTAGGCCCTCCCTAAACCCTCCCTAAACCTCTCCGCCTCTCTACCTCTCTCTCCATATTTAAAACGCTCCTTAAAACCTACCTCTTTGACCAAGCTTTTGGTCACCTGTTCTAATATCTCTTTATGTGGCTCGGTGTCAAATGTTGCTTGATAATCACTCCTCTGAAGCGCCTTGGGACGTTTTACTATGTTACAGGTGCTATATAAATACAAGTTGTTGTTGGTGGAAGGTGATGGACAATTAAGAATTGCATTAGTACCAAAGAGCCAGAAGGTGGCACTGCAAATCCAGTATTGAGGCAGATCCCAGTCACTGAACGTCACACTACAGGTACGATAGCAAAATACGAAAGCCTGTGCCTTTCCAGTCTTGACAAAGAGTTTGACTTGAAACGTTGACTCTATTTTCTCTCCACGGATGTTGCCTGGCCTGCTGAGTTTTTCCAGCATTTTCTGTTGTTATGTCACACTACAGGTACTGGTTTGAGACAGGTGCTTGCTCAGAGTCAGTAGATCTGAGTTATACTGCTCACTCTGCATTGCACTCCGGCCCTGTAAAGGAGAGCTCTGCTTACTGGTCTCCAGATGCTGGTAAAATTTAATGGTTGTGAAACAGCCAATGGGACACTCAGCTCTCCATTGCTGTCAGTCATCAACTCACTGCCTAGCAACTTGTAGTTATACTGCAGCTGGTGTGGTGCCAAAACAATGTGAGACTGTCTCTGGAAAAAAGTACGAATGCTTGGAAAAAGTAATGGCCATTCGTCCCATCGAGCCCGCCCTTATCACCCTCCATGCATGCTCACTTCAATCAGGGACACTACCTCCCCCACCTAGAAGCTCTATAGTCCCTTCCTAACCGCACCCCCTCCCGCCCCGTGAACCAGAAAGATCTAATCATATGTCTATAACTTCCAGTCTCCTTTCCTGACTGGCATCATTGACCAGAATTAACTACTTTTTCTGTAAATCTGTTCCACATCCATTGCCTTGAGAGAACGAAAACTCATCTAATCTCTAATTCTGCGCGAGTCCTGAGTATTCTGTAATCGTGCCCCTGAGTTCTATGTTCCTTGTCCAAGATAAGCAGCCAGTTTATCTCATCTGTGCCTTTCATTATACTGAAGCCCTGCACTGTGTCTCCTCTCGGCCTTTTTATCCCCAGATAATGGAAAGCACCGTCACTCCCAAGTGATGGTCTTGTACTGATGCAAAAGGCAAAACCTCTGCACCCTTTCAAGGGCGATACTATCCTTCCTCCAATCAGGTGGACAGAAGTGTGAAGAGTGCAAGAAGAGAACTAGAGGTCCTCTTTGCACAGACTGATCCAACCAGTATTCTCAGAGAGAGCAGCAGAACAGGGTTGCTTGGCTATGACAGAATGGTGTAAGGAAGAGAAGCCCTTTTGACACAATTTTCAAGCTGGACATTAAAACCTGCTGAACTGTGGCAAAGCAGCGAAACCAGACGGCGCTAGCAAGAAGGAACAAATATATTGTGCAGCTAAAGGAGACATCTGTGCAACCAATGAGGGATTAGGCCTTGACGAGACAACACAGAACTCAATGGGCCTCTTCAATAAACAATCCTTATCAGAAAGTTTGCCCGTTAGACGGTTGAGATTTGCGTGAGCTATCCAGCCAATCAACTGTTACTGTGGTCTTCACATGCGGGCTTTAACTTTAAACAAAAAACGCGATCTATTATTGGTTATGATGATCTAAGGCTATCATCGATAGGTCAATGAGGCCTTGGCGATGTAATATCCTGTCCACCATTGAAAGGAAAAAAGATATAAAAGAAGCTGTTAAGGTAACTTGGTTACTGCAGGGGTCGGAAGGAGAGGGTGCAGTCAACAAGAAACAAACCCAACCGATCGTCGGAAGGAGAGAGCTGCAATCAACAGGAGCTGGCCACTTCGGGGTGATTGTATGACCGTTTACTTAGAACATATTTGGGCATTTTATTGCTAGAGCACCTTTGTTGCTAAGAGTCGAGTAAGAAGGGTATTTTATTGCCATTTAAATCTATAAGAATTTTTGTTTTCTTTTCTCTCTTTTTCTTTTCCTTTAATAAACGACCTTATTTAACTTAAGAGCTTTTGGGTGATTCATTAATTATTTTCCTTGTAATTCGTGGGTCAAAACGAACTCTTCTTCTTAGGCAGTCCCTCGGAACCGAGGATGACTTGCTTCCACACTGAAAATGAGTTCTCAGGCGACTGATGAGTCCAATGCGGGACCTACAGTCCCTGTCACAGGTGGGGCAGACGGTGGTTGAAGGGGCGGGTGGGTGGGGTGCTTGGGTTGACGTGCGCTCCTTGCGCTGCCTGCGCTTGGCTTCCGCTTGCTCCCGGCGAAGAGGCTCAAGGTGTTCTGTGCCTTCCCAGATGCTGCTCCTCCACTTTGTGTGGTCTTGGGCCAGGGATTCCCAGGTGTCGGTGGGGATGTTGCACTTTTTCAAGGAGGCTTTGAGGGTGTCCTTGAAGCATTTCCTCTGCCCACCTGGGGCTGTCTTGCTGTGTCGGAGCTCCGAGTAGAGCACTTGTTTTGGGAGTCTCGTATCGGGCATATGGACGCTGTGGCCCATCCATCGGAGCTGATCGAGCGTGGTCAAAGCTTTGATGCTGGGGATGTTGGCCTGAGCGAGAACACGGACGTTGGTGCGCCTATCCTGCCAATGAATTTGCAGGATCTTGCGGAGGCAGCGTTGGTGGTACCTCTCCAGTGCTTTGAGGTGCCTGCTGTACATGGTCCATGTCTCTGAGGCATACAGCAGGGCGGGTATCACTACTGCTCTGTAGATCACAAGCTTGGTGCTGGGTTTGAGGTCCTGGTCTTTAAACACTCTCTTCCTCAGGCGACCGAAGGCTGCACTGGCACACTGAAGGCGGTGTTGGACTTCATCATCGACATCTGCCCTTGTTGACAGTAGGCTTCCGAGGTATGGAAAGTGGTCCACATTGTCCAAGGCCTCGTCATGGATTTTGATAATCGGGGGACAGCACTGTGTGGTGGGGGCAGGTTGGTAGAAGACCTTTGTCTTACGGCTGTTTAGTGTAAGGCCCATGCCCATGAACTACAAGCCTGAGAATAGGACAGCAAGGCTTACAATGGGGAAGTCTGAACATGGGCAGTTTCCTCAACCAGATAACTATTAATGCTGCGCAGTCCCCAAAGGATGGAGCCTCGGTTTTGCGAGGAGAATTGAGGGTAGATGTGGTTTAACATAGAAAACATAGAAAACATAGAGATAGGAACAGGAGTAGGCCATTCGGCCCTTCGAGCCTGCTCCGCCATTCAATGAGATCATGGCTGATCTTCGTCTGAGATCATAGCTGATCTTACCAGTTCAGTACCCCGTCCCCGCCTTTTCTCCGTAACCCTTAATCCCCTTAGCCTTCAGAAATATATCCAATTCTCTCTTGAAAATATTTATTGAATTAGCCTTCACAGCCCTCTGTGGCAGGGAATTCCACAGGCTCACCACTCTTTGAGTGAAGAAATTCTTCCTCATCTCTGTTTTAAATGATTTGCCCGCTATTTTTAGACTGTGGCCCCTGGTTCTGTGCTCCCCGGCCATTGGAAACATTCTCTCTGAATTCAGCCTGTCCAGGCCTGCCATAATTTTATATGTTTCGATGAGATCCCCTCTCAATCTTCTAAACTCCAGTGAGTACAAGCCCAAACTATTTAATCTCTCTTCGTAGGTCATTCCCGCCATTCCAGGTATCAGCCTGGTGAATCGCCGTTGCACTCTTTCCATGGCAAGAACATCCTTCCGCAGATGGGGCGACCAAAACTGTACACAATACTCCAGATGCGGTCTCACCAGCACCTTGTACAGCTGTAGTAAGGTATCCCTATTCCTATACTCGAACCCCCTTGATATGAAGGCCAACATACCATTTGCCTTCTTAATCGCCTGTTGCACCTGCATGCTCTCCTTCAGTGACTGGTGCACAAGAACACCCAGGTCCCTCTGCACTTCCCCATCTCCCAATCTATTGCCATTTAGATAATAATCTACCCTCCTGTTTTTACCCCCAAAGTGGATAACCTCGCATTTATCCACATTATAGTGCATCTGCCACGTATCCGCCCATTCCCCCAACCTGTCCAAATCGCACTGTAGCCTCCTGACATCCTCATCAGAGCCCACCCCTCCTCCTAGTTTAGTGTCGTCAGCGAATTTGGAAATATTGCATCCAATTCCCTGATCCAGATCATTTATATATATTGTGAACAGCTGGGGTCCCAGGACAGATCCTTGCGGCACCCCGCTGGTCACTGCCTGCCACTCCGAAAACGAGCCGTTTATTCCAACTCTCTGTTTTCTATCCGCCAGCCAGTTCTCTATCCACGTTAATACTTTGCCCCCAATCCCATGAGCCTTAATTTTGCATGATAATCTTCTGTGTGGAACCTTATCGAAGGCTTTCTGGAAGTCAAGGTACACCACATCCACTGGCTCTCCCCCATCTATTTTACCAGTTACTTCCTCAAAAAATTCCAGCAGATTAGTCAAACACGATTTACCCTTTGTAAATCCATGCTGACTCTGTCCGATCCTTTCCCCATTTGTCAAGTGCTCCGCTATTTTATCCTTAATAATGGACTCTAGCATTTTGCCCACAACCGATGTAAGGCTTACTGGTCTATAATTCCCTGCTTTCTCTCTACCCCCCTTTTTAAATATTGGGGTAACATTAGCTACCCTCCAATCCACGGGTACTGTTCCCGAGTCAATGGAGTTCCGGAAGATGATCCTTAGAGCATCTGCTATCTCCAGGGCCACCTCCTTAAGTACCCTAGGATGTAGTTTATCAGGCCCCGGGGATTTGTCGGCCTTCAGTCCCCTCAGCTTACCCAACACCATATCCCTAGAGATACTAATTTCTGTCAGCTCCTCCCTCTCATTAGTCCCTATGTTTGCCGATATTCCTGGGAGGTTATTTGTGTCCTCCTTTGTGAATACAGAACCAAAGTATGAGTTTAATTAGTCTGCCATTTCCTTATTCTCCATTATATATTCTCCCGAATCGGACTGCAAGGGACCGACTTGGGATTTTACCAGTCTTTTCCTCCTGATATACCGATAAAAGCTTTTGCAGTCTGTCTTTATGTTTGCTGCAAGTTTACTTTCGTATTCTATTTTCCCCTTCCTGATTAATCCCTTTGTCCTCTTTTGCTGTATCCTGTACTGCCCCCAATCTTCCGGTCTGGTGCTTTTTTTTGCCAGTTGATATGCCCTTTTTTTTGATTTTATGCTGTCCCTAATTTCCCTCGTTATCCACGGTTGAGTCACCTTTTTAGGTTTATTTTTATGCCAAACCGGTATAAACATGTTCTGGAATTCTTCCATTCTATCTTTGAATGCTTGCCATTGTCTATCCACTGTCAATCCCCCCAGAAACACCACCCAATCAATCTTACCCAATTCCCGTCTCATACCCTCATAATTCCCTTTATTTAAGTTCTGGACCTTAGTCTCTGATTCAATTTCCTCACTCTCCATCTCGACTGAGAGCTCGATCATATTATGATCGCTCTGACCCAAGGGGCCTCGTACAAGAAGATTGCTGATAAGTCCCTTCTCATTGCACAATACCCAGTCTAAAATGGCCTGATCTCGAGTCGGCTCCTCGACATATTGGTCCAGATAACCGTCCCGAAAACATTCCAGGAATTCCTCCTCCTCAGAATTTTTACTAATTTGGGTAGTCCAATCAATATGTAAATTAAAGTCACCCATGATGACAGCTGTGCTCTTATCGCACGCTTCTCTAATTTCCCTTTTTATGCCTTCCCTCACCTCCATATTACTATTTGGAGGCCTATATATCACACCCACTAACGTTTTCCTCCCCTTGCTACTTCTCATTTCTACCCATACAGATTCCGTTTCATCCGAGTTAATATCCTTCCTTTCCATTGCATTAATCCCCTCCTTTACCAGCAATGCTACCCCACCTCCCCTACCTTTTTGCCGATCCCTCCTAAATATTGTATATCCCTGGATGTTAAGTTCCCAGCCTTGCCCTCCCTGCAGCCACGTTTCTGTAATCCCAATCAAATCATACTTGTTTACCTCTATTTCCACAACTAATTCATCCACCTTGTTCCTAATGCTTCTAGCATTAAGATACAAAGCCTTCAGGCTTGCTTTTTTCACACTCTCATTATGAATTAGTTTGGCCCTTTGTGTTTCTCTCCTTTGCTTATTGCTTCTCACCTTTCTACCATCTATTTCTGACTTCATATGACTTCCCTCTTTTCCACTACCTAGGTTCCCATCCCCCTGCCAAATTAGTTTAAATCCTCCCGAACCGCCCTAGAAAATATTACCCCGAGGACATCGGCTCCCTCACAGTTCAGGTGTAGACCGTCCCCTTGGTACAGGTCACTCCTCCCCAAGAACTGGTTCCAATGCCTCAAGAATTTAAATCCCTCTCCCTTGCACCACTGCTCAAGCCACGTATTTAGCTTATCTATCTTACTCTCTCTAAACTTATTAGCTCGTGGCACTGGTAGCAATCCAGAGATTACTACCTTTGAGGTCCTACTTTTCAATTTAGCTCCTAACTCCCTAAATTCAGCTTGTAGGACCTCCTCCCTCTTTTTACCTACATCGTTGGTACCTACATGTACCACGACAACTGGCTGATCCCCCTCCCCCTTCAGAATGCTCTGCACCCGCTCCGAGACATCCTTGACCCTTGCACCAGGGAGGCAACATACCATCTTGGAGTCTCGGTCTCGGCCACAGAAACTCCTATCTATCCCCCTTACAATTGAATCCCCTATCACTATAGCCCTATCCCTCTTTTTCCCGCCCTTCTGTGCAGCAGAGCCAGTCATGGTGCCCTGAACCTGGCTGCTGGTGCCTTCCCCTGATAAGTCATCTCCCCCAACAGTACCCAAAACGGTAAACCTGTTTTGGAGGGAGATGACCGCAGGTGACTCCTGCACTACCTTCCTGCCTTTACCCTGCCTTTTGGTCACCCATTTACTGTCTGAGCTAGCCTTTACCTGCGGTGTGACCAACTCACTGAATGTGCTATCCACAAGATCCTCAGCATCGCGTATGCTCCAGAGTGAGTCCATTCGCAGCTCCAGCGCCGCCATGCGGTCCGCTAGGAGCTGCAGCTGGACACACTTCCTGCACACATAGTTGTCAGGGACAGTGTCCCTGATTTCCCACATGGCACAGGAGGAGCATGACACGGGTCCGAGCTGCCCTTCCATGACTTAACCCTTACAATACCCTTTTATTTACTACGATTTAGCTTAATTATTGAATTCTACTTAGAATAAGTTTGTGAAAGTACTCACCAACCAGTCACCTACCTGTTTTCTGGTGTTGTATTTTCACTGCCGCCTCCTGTCCTGGAACCTTTTCCACCTAGGTTAGGCTCCTGAAATAAAATAAATTGAACCTACCTTTTCAACTTCCCCTAACCCCTAAAAGGTTAGAGGAGGTGGAAGGGTGGGAGACACTACACTGTAGTGTTTCGGGTTTAGCAACAGCTCCACCTATATAAGAGGGAAGAATTGAGGCAAGTGCTGAAGATCAATACCCTTGGCCTGATTGCAGATAAATGGAATAAGCCAACTTTTACATATCCTCCCCGCCAAACATCGAGAGCTCGAAGCAGGGCCTCCTTAATTCTGCAGTGAGTCCCTTAGATCGCCTAATAAAAGCGTGGCCCAGTTCTGAGATCAGCCTGGTCTCTGTACAGTTATATAAGAAAGAACTATACATTTGTGTCGCGCTTTTCATGACTTCAGTACGTCCCAAATTACTTTATAGCCAATTAAGTACTCTTGAAGTGCTGTCACTTGTAATAAATAAAAGAAAATCCAGTTGGCATGAAGGGATAGTTATCTTTAATCATCGTTAATCAAAACCACTTCTTATCCCATGGTTCTCTGATTAGAAGTGATGCTGTAGAACTGAACAAACCAACACCTTCTTGTATCCAATCCGACAATTGTACTTAATTATTTGCTTTCTTTTCCAGATAGTTACCTCTTCTCTCGAAGGTGCCACTGGGGATTAATTAGACAGAGCACTGGGTTAGGTGGCAGAAGCCACGCACCACACACTCTCACACAGGGAAAGCACTGAGGTGGGATGCACTGAGCATAAACACACCTTGAAGCAGTGTGGATGAAGCTGTTAGCCCTGCCAACTGGTTTCTGCATCACTGGTTGTGAAATTTGCTATTGCTTGCAAGGATTCAGTAATTGAGGAGTTCAAGGTTGGCTGTTTTAGAACGTGGCTGGAGTTATGGCTGGAGGACCATCATTGCCACCCTAGTGAAGCATAGGTAGCAAAGGACTATCTCCTCACACACACACCTTGGTCTGTGGACACAATGCTTAGAGTATGGCAGGTGCAGCAATATTGCCTCAGGTATAAATGTCATCGACCTCAGATGCTCCTCTCCCTCCTCTAAACTCAGAAAGTAGAGAGGTCTATCCAGCAAGTTTTTAAAAATTCATTATTGGGATATGGGCGTCGCTATCAAGGCCAGCTTTTATTGCCTATCCTTAGTTGCCCTTGAGAAGGTGGTGGACTTGAACCATCTACTTGAAACGCTGCAGTTCGGTGAAGGTACTCCCATAGTGCTGTTAGGGAGGGAGTTCCAGGATTTTGACCTAGTGATGATGAAGGAATAGTGATATATGTCCAAGTCAGGATGCTGTGTGACTTGGGGGGGGGTTACGTGGAGGTGATGGTTTTCCCATGCACCTGCTGCCCTTGTCCTTCTAGGTGGTAGAGGCCGCGGATTTGGGAGGTGCTGTCGAAGAAGCTTTGGCGAGTTGCTCATCTTCAGAGTTGTGGTTGTGGCAACATAAATTGCAAAAACTGGGCCAGAACTAAAACCAGCAATGAATGCAAAGAAAACAATGCAAAAAAACCTGAATGAATGACAAGTCCTGCACTCCCCTTTAAGGGTGTAATCTACAGAGTGGTTTCTAAGGGCCTTCAGCACCGTGCCTGTTTAAATGGGAGCTCATTGTCCTCAGTGCATTCCTGGCACTCAACATGAGAAATGAAGCTAACAATTTATCAACATAATATTCAAAATCTCAATGAGGGTATGATCCCCCACTGTGCTTAAACATGGCCATCTGCTTGCCCCATCAGTGCTAATGGTGAAGCGCACTGCACAACTGGCCCTACTGAAAGGTGGCTATTGAACCTAAACTGAGATTTTCTGATTGGTGTAACTTTAATGCCGGTGGTAACTCAATCTAGCTCTGGAATCCCATAAGCATTGGTCCTGTATTTTGTTTTTCTCTTCTAGTGTCTGCCCTCCAGGCGCACAATTGCTCCTGGTGCCATGCATGACATTAGGAGCTTACTTTATGGAGAACCATGGGCCCAGACCCGCATCCCACTGCCCTATGGAGTATGAAAAGAAACTTGCAAGGGATATCAAAATAAACACAACATTTTTTTACAATTATATTAAGAAAAAGAGGGCGGTCAGGAGTAATGTTAGCCCCTTAAAAACTGATAACGGTGATCTTGTCAATGATAATAAGGAAATGGTGGACATGTTGAATAATTACTTTACGTCAGTATTTACAGTAGAGGAAGAGGATAGCATGCCGGAAATCCCAAGGAACCTTATACTGAATCTGGGACAGGGACTCAATAAAATTACCGTAAGCAAAATAACAGTAATGAAGAAAATAATGGCACTAAAGAGTGACAAATCCCCAGGACCAGATGGTTTCCATCCCAGGGTTTTAAAGGAAGTCGGTGAGCACATTGCAGATGCCCTAACTATAATCTTCCAAAGTTCTCTCGATTCAAGAACCGTTTCTTTGGATTGGAAAATTGTGCATGTCACTCCACTATTTAAGAATGGCGAGAGAGGGAAACCATGAATTATAGACCAGTTAGCCTAACATCTGTTGTCGGGAAATTACTAGTGTCTATAATTAAGGATAGGGTGACTGAACACCTTGAAAATTTTCAGCTGATCAGAGAGAGCCAGCATGGATTTGTAAAAGGTAGTACATGCCTGACAAACCTGATTGAAATTTTTGAGAAGGTGACTAAAGTAGTGGACAGGGGAATGTCTATGGATGTTATTTATATATACTTCCAGAAAGCATTTGATAAAGTACCTCATAAGAGGCTATTAACTAAGGTTGAAGCCCATGAAATTGAGGGCAAATTATTGACCTGGTTCGGAAATTGGCTGAGTGGCAGGAGACGGAGAGTAGGGATAATGGGCAGGTACTCAAATTGGCAGGATGTGACGAGTGGTGTCCCGCAGAGACCTGTGTTGGGCCTCAACTATTCACCGTATTTATTAACGACTTAGATGATGGGATAGAAAGCCACATATAAAAATTTGCCAATGACACAAAGATAGGTGGCATTGTAGGCAGTGTAGCTGAAAGCATAAAATTACAAAGAGATATTGATAGATTAAGTGAATGGGAAAACTGTGGCAAATGGATTTCAATGTAGGCAAATGTGAGGTCATCCACTTTGGACATAAAAGGATAGAACAGGGTACTTTCTAAATGGTGAAAAGCTAAAAACAGTGGATGTCGAAAGAGACTTGGGGGTCCAGGTACATCGATCATTAAAATGTCATGAACAGGTACAGAAAATAATCAAAAAGGCTAATGGGATGCTGGCCTTTATATCTAGAGGACTAGAATACAAGGGGGTAGAAGTTATGCTGCAGCTGTACAAAACCCTGGTTAGACCACACCTGGAGCACTGTGAGCAGTTCTGGGCACCACACCTTAGGAAGGATAGATTGGCCTTGGCGGGAGTGCAGCGTAGGTTTACCAGAATGATACCCGGACTCCAAGGGTTAAATTACGAGGAGAGATTACACAAACTAGGGTTGTATTTCCTAGAATTTAGAAGGTTAAGGGGTGATTTGATCGAAGTTTTCAAGATATTAAGGGGAACAGATAGGGTAGATAGAGAGAAACTATTTCTGCTGGTTGGGGAGTCTAGGACTAGGGGGCATAGTCTAAAAATTAGAGCCAGACCTTTCAGGAGTGAAATTAGGAAATACTTCTACACACAAAGGGTAGTAAAAGTTTGGAACTCTCTTCCGCAAACGGCAACTGATGCTAGATCAATTGTTAATTTAAAATCTGAGATTGATAGATTTTTATTAACCAGAGGGATTAAGGGGCAAAGGCGGGTATATGGAGTTAGGTCGCAGATCAGCCATGATCTCATTGGATGGAGGAACAGGCTCGAGGGGGTAAATGGCCTCCTCCTGTTCCTATGTTCCAATGTTCCTATGGCACGGCATTCCTGAGAGTGGTCCTTGAACAACACATTAGTTGGGATTCTGGCCAATGACAAGAAAAGGTGAAAGATAACATGATATGTGTGTACAGCCATAGGGTTTCCAAACCTCCTCCTGGGTGGGGCAGTTGGAGGCCGGAGCTCATGCGATGAAGGGAATCAAGAGATACGGGGATAGGGTGGGAAAGTGGAGTTAAGTTAGAAGATCAGCCATGAAGGCTGAAGGGCCGTGTGGCCGACTCCTGCTTCTATTTCTTATGAAGCCTTCAGGACGATGTCCAACAAAAGTTGGTAACACTAGTGTATAAATGTCCTGTGTATCAATGGCCACGAGCTGAGAAATCAGTAAGACTCTCTGTTTTGTGAGTACCTGATATAGCCTGAAGCAAATTCTAAATGAATTCTGAAGCTATTGCTATTTGATGGGCTGGAATGATATTGTGCTGCCCATAGGATCAACATATCACCTCTACTTGTGAATTAACAGTCACCAGCAATATGACAGCTGTGAAATGCTTTTCAGCATTACCCCCACATGACTGAACTATCGATCCGGTGAGAGAGAAACTTTCAGGCAGTGGAATCGTATCAGAGTTAAATAAATCGAGTGTACGTCACACGGTCTGATTGGCCAGCAATTGGGCACTGATCTCTGCAAGGTTCCTGCACTGCATCAACACTGAAGTCAATCTGTGTCATTATTAACCAGTGACGTTACCTCAAGCCTCATTTAATGCTCCCCTGGAAATCTAGGTAGCCTGAGCCACTTGATCACATGCAGTGGGATTCAGTTATAGTGATCGATAGAGTCCGTAGCTCAAGTAATCATGATGGAGCAATGTTTTTGGGACCCTGTGCCAGCCTCTGGTTGTTTGAGGTCTCAGAAAAGTTATCTGCATAACCGACTTTATAGTGGAACGTAGGTCACCAAATCTCCAATATCTATCCATCTGTCTGCCCGTCTGTCTGTGTGTCTGTCTATCCATCCATCCATCTCTCCATCTATCTGTCTGTCTGCCGTCCGTCCATCCATCTGCCTGTCTCGATACATCTGGCTCTAGTACCACCCAATATTGGTGAGCTGTGGACGGAGGCTCAGAGACACAGAGCAGGTTGCCCAATGGAGGTCACAAGAGAGGGAGAGCTGGGCTGCGAGTATGGCCCCTGCCACCAACCCCATCCCACATCTCTCTGAAACATGACTGACCTAATGCACTAAAAGGAACAAATTCCAACAACACTGAAATCTCAATACTAATAGAAGTTTACAGCACAGAAGGAAAGTGTTCAACCCATTGTATCTGTGCCGGATATAATGACAGAAAGAAAGACTTGCATTTATATAGCACCTTTCATAACCTCAGGACGTTCCAAAGCGCTTTACAGCCAATTAATCTACTTTTGCAGTGTAGTCATTGTTGTAATGTAGGAAACGTGGCAGCCAATTTGCGCACAGGAAGGTCCCACAAATAAGCAATGTGGTAACGGCCAGATAATCTGTTTTAGTGATGTTCGTTGAGGGAGAACTCCCCTGCTCTTCTTCGAAATAGTGCAGTGGGATCTTTTACATCCACCTGAGAGAGCAGACGGGGCCTCGGTTTCTTTCATCCAAAAGACGGCACCTCCGACAGTGCCGCACTCCCTCAGCACTGCACTGGAGCGTCAGCCTAGATTTTCCGCTCAAGTCGCTGGAGTGGGTTTTTGAACCCATGATCTTCTGACTCAGGCTGACAGATCTGCGTCCCCTCAGATAATGTTTCTTTCCCTTCTCCCCACTACCCCCCCCAAAAAAGAATTTCAGAGCTTTTATGCGGAGTATTCCTAAATGGAAATATCCAGCCATCTGGGCCGACAGCTGATGAGTTGGAGGACTTGGCAATAGATAGTCAAAGCTAGTGATTTTCTGTAGAACCACTCAGCAGGAAAACATTCACTGAGCATTAGTGAGGACTTCCTTCTCCAGATGGCAGGATAATATCTGTCACTATTGGTGATTTATCCACAGACTGGGCTTACATATTAATTTTTACTGATTGCTGCTATCCTAGCTGCGTTACAGTCTAGTGAAGGAGCAACTGCTGCGACACATGAATTCATTTGAGTTATTGTTTCCCATTTGTTTTGGGAAGAGGAGGATATTAACAACAGTAAATGGAACGTTTTCCTACTTCGGGCGCCCAGTGTCAGGGTCAAGCACTTCTGGGTCACATGCAGCAAGGTTAGAGGCGGAGAAAAGCCCCCCTCTGCCCCCACATTGTGCCTTAGGCCCAATCCCAGAAATGGCGCTACGAACGATCTTGGAAATTTGGGACCAAATCAGAGGTGACAGCAGTGGGGGGGAGAATTTCCACGGAGATTGTCCCGATCTCCTGCCAGAGCTTTGTTTGAGGAACTGACTTAATTGCCTGTTTTTAGCCACTCATGCACGTTTCTTCAGAGGTTCGGTCGCTATTCCGGCCAGCAGGAGATCGGGAGAATCTCCCCATGGGAATTCCAGTCTGGGTTTATTTTCTGAATTGAGATACCCAGGTGAAGAGCCAAGGCCCACAGTGTGCGGCACCACCAAGGCTGACAGTGTATGAGAGAAGACAAGATCAATCAAAAGGTAAATGGTTAGCTGACACCCAGCTTCGAGCTGTGCCATCTGCTGTAAGAGCACTTGCAGCTAACATGCACCATAGGGCTGGCAGTGCCAGTGACAACAATGATCAGCTGTGCTCTCAGGTTCACTACCGCTGCCTTCTTCCATGCATGCTGCAATGCTGACCTACGGGGGTGGTGGGAGTGCCCTGCAGTGGCAAACGGGACCACCCTAATGTCACCTCATTCAGCAGCAGATCCACATCATCAGCCATCAAAGTTCAAGTGTTAGATGAATCGACCCCTTGGCAAAAGACACACACCGGGAATTTCTTCAAAGTTTCTCCTGATCCCTTCTCCAGGGACTGCACCGTGACGTGGTGGCAAGGCTTGCGTGCTTCTATGGCCCCAAGAGCTATGCTGGTGGGTGTATAACTCTTGGTAGGGCCAGGCAAGCCAGACAGGTTGAAAGGTAGGAGCAAGCCTATCGAGAGTCCACCTGGTAGGGGGTTGTGAATCAGGCTAATGGCCTGCCCATGTAAAATGCCGTTGTTACAGAAACAACCCAGAGACAAGATGAGTCTGTTACAGACTTGCAAGTATAAAAATCAACCTGGAGAACTACTGGATTAAGGCAAAAAGATACTCGGAAGGAGTTGAATATCTTGCTCTGGGCAGACAACAATGGAAGAAATGGGTTGCCTTGTGTGCCACTAGGCACAGGAGACTCTAGCTAACTAATCAGCCGAAGATTGGCAGAAACCCGGATAGATGCACAAACCCCAAAGAGGACAATCATTGGACAAGTAACAAGTGAATGTTGAAAGAAAGATCTTATGCCACACCTTTCACATCCTCAGGATGTCCCAGTGAACTTCACAACCAATTAAGACCTTTAGAAGTGTAGCCCCCATTTATATGTGTAGCCAAACGCGGCAGCCAATTTGCGCACAGGAAGGTGCCACAAACAGCATAGCGATGAATGGCCAGTTAATGTGCCTTGGTGGTGTTGGTTGAGTGATAAAAGTCGGCAGATGGGGCTTTGGTTTAACATCTCCAATAACGCAGCACTCCCTCTGTACTGCACTGGAGTGTCAGCCCAGGTCATGTACTCAAGTTCTAGAGTGGGACTTGAATCGACCACCAAGGCAATAAATGCTGGCCTTGCCAGCAACGCCCACATCCCATGAATTAATTTTTAAAAAAACCTTCTGAGTGAGGGATGAGTGTGCCAGCACAGAGCTGAGCTTGGGTTTAAGGCCTCATTATGATGGATAGCAGGTAGCAGGAGCTCCTCAAAAGTGAGATGGCGAGCTGCACGACTCACCAAACAACATGCCGCTACCCTGCTGCCCACAGCATAGACACACATCAATGCCCGTCGAAGGGGAGCTCCACCAGTTGGAGGCGCGGAGCAGACTCGCGGATCATAACCATCACACAATGGCGTGATCAGCCGCCAGCACGTGATATTTGCTTGTGATGTTTCGGAGACAGTTCAATAACATAAAGAATGCTTCAAAATCATCGGACTCTGGCAAGTACAGAAAAAATCTTGAATTCTTACTTGACCTTCAACAGACATCAGCTCTAAACTGGAGTGCCTCCACTCGCCACACGGTGGCACTCCATACCCATCACCCTCCCAATTGCGGCACATCGCTTGCGTAGTTCATTAATTTAGCTGAAGTTTATCAAAATTAAAAGGCCACATCTGTCTATCTGTTCAGAACCAGTAATGTCTTCACTTGTATTTATCTGTATTTACTTTCTTTCAAGTACATATCTCTGACATACATTAAACAAGACAGAAAAGATCCAGAGGTAATGAGATTTTATGCTCTTGGATAGGTGCCCAACAAAATCTGTGATTGTTGTATCCTGCGCTAATAATTAGCACTTCCCATGAGTTTGAGATCCATTATAAGCAAGAATAATTCATAAATGAAGCAACAGAATTATGAAGCAGCACCCAATAACAATTTTAATATCTATTTTAGTATCAAATATCAGCCGGTCTGAGGCTGTAGGTTGTGGTTCAAGTCCAATTCCCGAGCTTGAGCACACAATCTGGGCGGACACCTCAGTGCGAAACTGGGGGACTGTGCTGTTGGAGGAGACGTTAAATCAAGGCCTCGGCTGCTGGCTTGTTTATGTCAGCTGTGGCTCTGATGGTAGCTCTCTCGCCTCTGACTCAAAAGGTCGTGGGTTCAAGTCCCACTCCGCAGACTTGAGCAGAAAATCTAGGCAGACAGTCGAGTTTAGTGCTGAGGGAGTGCTGCACTGTCGGCAGGTGCCGTCTTTCAGATGAGACGTTAAACCGAGGCCCGTCAGCCCTCTCAAGTGAATGTAAAAGATCCCACGGCACTATTTGAAGAAGAGCAGGGGCGTTCTCCCAGGGTCCTGGCCAATATTTATAACTCAACAACATCTAAAACAGATGATCTGGTCATTTATTTATTTGCTCTTTGTGGGAGCTTGCTGTGTGCAGATTGGCTGCTGTGTTTCCTACATTACAACTTTGCCTACACTTCAAAAGTACTTCATTGGTTGAAAAGTGCTTTGGATCATCATGAAATCATGAAAGAAAGAAAGACTTGCATTTATATAGCACCTTTCACGATCACCGGACATCTCAAAGCGCTTTACAGCCAATGAAGTACTTTTGGAATGTAGTCACTGTTGTAATGTGGGAAACGTGGCAGCCAATTAGCGCACAGCAAGGTCCCACAAACAGCAATGTGATAATGACCATATAATCTGTTTTTATTATGTTGGTTGAGGGATTAAATATTGGCCAGGACACCGGGGATAACTCCGCTGCGCTTCTTCGAAATAGTGCCATGGGATCTTTTACGTCCACCTGAGAGAGCAGACGTTGGTTTAACGTCTCATTCGAAAGACGGCACCTTTGACAGTGCAGCACTCCCTCAGCACGTCACTGGAGCTATATAAATGCAAGTCTTTCTTTCTTTATGTATCCAAGCCATCAGGCCCATACATGTTTGTCATACATGCTACATATCAACCTCCCACCCTTCCCCTGTGAAGGAATAAGCCATATAACCTATTCAGAAAAATACTCCATTCTATGAAAGAATTCTGGGCTTATTGAAACATGACAAACTGGGTCTGGAAATCGAGAAACCTAACGATGAAAAAGCTGTGATAGCATTCTGGCTATTGAGATAGTTGTTGACACTGAATCAATAACCTTATTGAAACAGGAGGTTAAAGGCTCCTGACAGTCTGAACCTTTGGGAACAAGACAATAGTTCACCCTGTATAAGGTGTTCTAATTTACACCTCGTAAACAAGCACATAAAAGTAACAAACATCTGCCTTCATAAAAATGATACCAAGTAAAGCACACCTGTTGTTACACCGTTTTTTATGATAAACTTAGAACACCTAGAGGAGAGACATGGTTCTGTAGTGCTACCAGTTGAGGTGACTAAGAATTGCAGGGGTCAACAGAAAAATGACTAGAGATAATTAGCTTACATCAGCAGAAAACCTTAAAGGAAATACCACTGGAAAAGGGTATAAATATTGAACTCTCAAATGGGATAGTAGACTCACTTAAAGGGGCAAAGCAATTCTCGGCTTCAGAGCCAGCTCTGTAAGACTCCAACTCTTTGTACCTTGGGGATCAAAGGTACTGTATTTGATTTTGGTGGATATCCTGAATAAAACTAAGAACTTTAAAACTGTAGCAAAGTTAAGATTTGAGAGTAGGTTCTGTGATAATAGAATTGTAAGCTTTCTTTTTTTGGAACTGTTAATGTTGCGATTGACTCACCAACTGTAAATTATATGTCGGTTCTTTAATAAATCTATATATTATTAGAATTGTCTCACATAATACTTCTGTATCAAACTCGCGAACTCAATCTCTGTACACTCTTTGGTGAGGAGTTGCAGAATTCTGGGGGAGTTTTCCGGACCCTCATAATATCCGGAATGTTACAGTCTAGCTAAACTTATTAAAAGTGCTATCTGGAGGACGGTAACATTTTCAGGTTGTTCTTTTCCTTTAGGGAGAGATAGTCCGGACCTTTAGACCCAATTAAGCGTCTTTAGGATTCGGCTACCTCAAACTTTAGTTGAAAGTGAACGTCTGAGGAATACGCATGATCCGGGGTAGCCCTAAAAGGGCTAGGACTAGTAATTATCACTTCACCCCCACCTCCTGGATGAGGCAAAAAAACAGAGACCTGCAAGCAATTCAGGAGTCTGTTAAAAATTCCCCTCTATAAGCGCCCTTTCCCATTAATTATTGTCCAGAATGATTTACTCTTGCCTTCCGTATGCTGTAAGCACCTATTTAAAAAGTCCATCTACCAGGATTGCAAAGGCTCAGTCCTCACTCCCTCCTCCTGAATCCTATTCTACACAGTAATCACCCTGGAGAAAAGTAACACACACTCCCTACTTCCTCACTTTATACAGATGGCTGCTCCATGACCCCATGGCACCATTCAAAAGAGAGCAGAGAACAATCTGGTGTTCTGGTCAACATTCAACCCTCAACCAACACCAGCAGAACGAATAAATTGGCTGCACGTTCATCTCATTGTGGGATCTTGCTGTGCGCAAAATCTTGGTGGGTTGTAGGGCTAGAATCATAGAACGATTACAGCATGGAAGAAGACCATTCGGCCCGTCAAGCAGTGCCAGCTCTCTGCAAGAGCACCTCAGCTAGTCCCACTCCCCCACCCTTCCCCCGTAGCCCTGCAATTTTTTTTCCTTCAGATAGTTATCCAACTCCCTTTTGAAAGATAAGATTGAGTCTGCCTCCACCACCCTTTCAGGCAGTGCATTCCAGATTTAACCACTCGCTGCATAAAAAGTTTTTTCTTACGTCGTCTTTGGTTCTTTTGCCAATCACCTTATATCTGTGTCCTCTGGTTTTCGACCCTTCTGCCAATGGGAACAGCCTCTCTCCATCTGCTCTGTCCAGATCCCTCATAATTTTGAACACCTCTATCAAATCTCCTCTCAATCTTCTCTACTCCAAGGAGAACAACCCCAGTTTCTCCAGTCTGTCAACGTAACTGAAGTCCCTCATTCCTGGAATCATTCTCGTAAATCTTTTTTGCACCTTCTCTAAGGCCTTCACATCCTTCCAAATGTTTGGTGCCCAGAATTGGACACACTACTCCAGTTGGGGCCGAACCAGTGTTTTATACAGGTTCATCATAATTTCCACACTTTTGTACTCTATACCTCTATTTTTGAAGCCCAGAATCCCATAAGCCTTTTTAACTGCTTTCTCAACCTGCCCTGCCACATTCAACGATTTGTGCACACATACCCCCAGGTCTCTCTGTGCACCCCCTTCAGGATTGTACTATTTAGATTATATGTCCTCTCCCCATTCTTTCCTTAATTACTCCACATCTATGCAAGTGACTGTTAATTTTGTCCCTGATTACTGTTTCTAAAAGCTCCCCCACTACCGAGGTTAAACTGACTGGCCTGTAGTTGCTGGGTTTATCTTTACACCCTTTATTGAACAATGGTTTAACATTTGCAATTCTCCAGAACTCTGGCACCACCCCTATATCTATGGAGGACTGGAATATTATGGCCAGTACCTCCACGATTTCCGCCCTCAATTCCCTCAGCATCCTAGGATGCATCCAATGTGCTCCTGCTGATTTATGTACTTTAAGTACAGCCAGCCTTTCTAATATCTCTTCTTTATCAATTTTTATCCTATCAAGTGTCTCTACTTCCTCCTCCTTCACTATGTCTTTGGCAGCATCCTCTTCCTTGGTGAAGACAGATGCAAAGTACTTGTTTAGTACCTCAGCCATACCCTCTGTCTCCATGCAGAGGTCTTTATGGTCCCTAATCAGCCCCACCCCTCCTTACTACCCTTTTACTATTTATATGCATATAGAAGACTTTTGGATTACCTTTTATGTTGGCTGCCAATCTATTCTCATACCCTCTCTTTGCCCCTCTTATTTCCTTTTTCACTTCTCCTCTGACCATTCTATATATAGCCTGATTCTCAGATGTATTTACAACCTGACATCTGTCATCCGCACTCTTTTTCTGCTTCACCATATTCTCTATCTCTTTCATCATCCAGGGAGCCCTGACTGTAGTTGCCTTGCTTTTCCCCCTAGTGGGAATGTACCTCAACTGTACCTGAATTATTTCCTCTTTAAAGGCAACCCATTGTTCCATTACAGTTTTGCCTGCCAATCTTTGATTCCAGTTTACCCGGGCCAGATCTGTTCTCATCCCACTGAAATTGGCCTTCCCACAGTTAAACATTTTTACTGTAGATTGCTTCCTGTCCTTTTCCATAGCTAATCTAAACCTTATGATACTATGATCACTGTTCCCTAAATGTTCCCCTACTGACACTTGCTCCACTTGACCTACCTCATTCCCCAGAACCAGATCCAGCAATGCCTCCTCCCTCGTCGGGCCAGAAACATACTGATCCAGAAAGTTCCCCTGAACACACTTCAGAAGTTCTTCCCATTCTCTGCCCTTTACACTATTATGATCCCAGTCTATATTAGGATAGTTGAAGTCCCCCATTATTATTACTCTACAGTTCCTGCACCTCTCTGTAATTTCTCTGCAAATTTGCTTCTCCATCTTTCCCACTATTTGGTGGCCTATAGAATACACCTAGTAGTGTAATGGTACCTCTATTATTTCTTAACTCTAACCAAATAGATTCTGTCCTTGACCCCTCCAGGACATCCTCTCTTTCCAGCACTGTAACATTCTCCTTAACTAATACTGCCACACACCACTCCTATCTTTCCTTCCCTATCTTTCCTGAACATCTTATATCCAGGAATATTTAATACCCAATCCTGCCCTTTTTTGAGCCCACTCAGTTATTGCCACAAAATCATTTTTCCAAGTGGCTGTTTGTGCCTGCAGCTCACTGACCTTGTCTACTATGCTTGTGCGTTCACATACATACACTGTAAACCCATCTTAGACCATCCTGTATTCTCTCTTAGTTTGACCCCACCTAATACCTTACCATTTTTTACTTCAGTGCTCTCTGCCTCTCCCAATCCTTTGAGCACTTTAATTCCCTCTTCTAATGTTACATCCTGGTGCCCATCCCCCTGCCAAATTAGGCTGGAGGAGGTTACAGAGATAGAGAGGGGCAAGGCCATGGAGAGATTTGAAAACAAGTGTAGGAATTTTAAAATCAAGGCGTTGCTGGTCTGGGAGCCAATGTAGGTCAACGATGGGTGAACAAGACTTGATATGAGTTAGGATACGGGCAGCCGAGTCTTGGATGATCTCAAGTTTATGGAGAGTGGAAGAGTGGAAGGCTGGCCAGGAGAGCATTGGAATAGTTAAGTTTAGAGGTAACAAAGGCATGGATGAGGGTTTCAGCAGCAGATGAGTTGAGGCATGGGCAGAATCGGGTGAGGTTACTGAGGTGGAAGTAGGCGGTCTTAGTGATGGTGTGTATATGTGGTTGGAAGCTCAACTCGGGGTCAAACACGACGCCAAAGTTGCGAACAGTCTGGTTCAACCTCAGACAGTTGCTCGGGAGGGGGATGGAGTCGGTGGCTAGGGAACGGAGTTTGTAGTGGGGACTGACGACAATGGCTTCAGTCTTCCCAATATATAGTTGGAGGAAATTTCTGCTCATCCAGTACTGGATGTTGGACAAGCAGTGTGACAATGTAAAGACAGTGGAGGGGTTGAGAGACGTGGTGGTGAGGTAGAGGTGGGTGTCGTCAGTGTAAATGTGGAACCTGACGTTATGTTTTTGGATGATGGGCAGCGTGTAGATGGGAAATAGGAGGGAGCCAAGGTTAGATCCTCTGGGGACTCCAGAGGTAATGGTGCAGGAGCGGGAAGAGAAGTCATTGCAGGCGATTCTCTGGCTATGACTGGATAGATAAGAATGGAAGAAAGGCTTGCATTTATATAGTGCCTTTCACAACCACTGGACGTCTCAAAGCGCGTTATAGCCAATGAAGTACTTTTGAAGTGGAGTCACTGTTGTAATGTGGGAAATGCAGCAGCCAATTTGCGCACAGCAAACTCCCACAAACAGCAATGTGATAATGACCAGATAATCTGTTTTTGTTATGTTGGTTGAGGGATAAATATTGGCCAGGACACCGGGGATAACTCCCCTGCTCTTCTTCGAAATAGTGCCATGGGATCTTTTACATCCACTTTAGAGAGCAGATGGGGCCTCGGTTTAATGTCTCATCTGAAAAACAGCACCTGTCAGTGCAGCACTCCCTCAGCACTGCGCTGGAGTGTCAGCCTAGCTTTATGTGCTCAAGTCTCTGGGGTGGGACTTGAACCCACAACCTTCTGATTCAGAGGCGAGAGTGCTGACCCACTGAGCCACAGCTGAGAACCAGGCGAGTGCAGTCTCACCCAGCTGGATGACGGAGGAGAGTTGTTGGAGGAGGATGGTGTGGTCTACCATGTCAAAAGCTGCAGACAGGTCGAGAAGGACGGTGAGGGATAGTTTACCATGATCGCAGTCACATAGGATGTCATTTGTGACTTTGATGAGAGCCGTTTTAGTACTGTGGCTGGGCGGAAATTTGATTGGAGGGATTCAAACATGGAGTTCTGGGAAAGATGGGCATGGATTTGGGAGGCGACAGTATGTTCAAAAACTTTGGAGAGGAAAAGGAGGTTGCAGATGGGGTGGTAGTTTGCACGGATAGAGGGGTCAAGGAATTTGTTTTGAGGAGAGGGATGTTGACGGCAGATTTGAAGGAGAGGGGGACAGTACCTGAGGAGAGAGAACTGCTAACAATATCAGCTTATTAGGTCATCATCATAGCTTACCACTGGGTTATTACCATAACCTATACTCCCCCCGATCGCTAGTCAGTGACTGCATTTGGAAAGTGTGTGTAAATCGGGCAAGGACAGGATCCGCTGAGGTCACCGTGTGGGTATGGGAGAAGAAGCCAATGGCATAAATGGGTTGACTACACTGGGACAGCCAGGAGTGGAAGCAAGCTAGGGTGGTCCCATCAAAGTAGATCGCAGAGGAGAGACAGTGGAGGATTGAACACATCAAAAAGAAAGACTTGCATTTATATAGCGTCTTTCACAACCACCGGACGTCTCAAATCACTTTACATCCGATGAAGTACATTTTTTGAAGTGTAGTCACTGTTGTAATGTAAGAAACGTGGCAGCGAATTTGCGCACAGCAAGCTCCCACAAACAGCAATGTGATAAATGACCAGATAATCTGTTTTTTGTGATGTTGAATCAGGGATAAATATTGGCCAGGACACCGGGGAGAGCTCCCCCACTCTTCTGCAAAATAGTGCCATGGGATCTTTTACATCCACCTGAGAGAGCATCAAGTGCTGCGGAGAGGTCAAGCAGGGGAAGGAGGGATATCGCACCACGGTCGCAGTCACACGGGATGCTGTTGGCGACTTTGACTGAGATGGTAAGGGCAGAAACCAGACTGTGGGGATTGGAACAGGGAGTGATGAGAGAGGTGTGTGCCCAGCAGGGCAGCAGCAAAGTGAATAAAATGGAGGGTGTGCAGAGAGGAGCTTTGTTTTTTTCAGTTTCATTTTTAATTAACTATCAGCAGCAGCAACACAGAAGAACAACTCCACAAAGCAAGGCAAAAACATATTCCCGCAGGCACAAAAAATCACAAGAGTGAACAAAGGGATGAGAAAAGGGACCCATCAGCAAAGCAGAGGCAGAAGATCTTAATCTGTCACTGCCTTGTGCTGGTGTTCGGGCAATATATTGTCCTATAGTATCAGGGAGACCCCCTCCCCCATACTAGCCCTATTCTCCTGTATGACCTTCTCTTCACATGAGCACCAAATGGTATCTATATCCTAACATGTCTCCTCCCTGCCAATCTCCAAAGAACCATCTGCTACCCAGCCAGCATGCCTAGTGCCAGTGAGTGCCATTGCCAACCTACTGGAGGGTTGGCGTTCTAACACTGCCATCTCACTGTGTGATCAGTGCTATCAAACACAGGGAGATGAACTGCAGGTAGGTATACAGCCTCCTTTCAAGCTTGCTTTGTTTACAGCTGTTACTGCTGTTTGACTTCCAGAAATATAAAGTCAGCTGTTTCCTTCTCTGTCAAATCTGTTATGAAGCCAGCTGTTTAGCCTGCATGGGGTAGAATTATGCCACTGCTCTATTTTCACCACTTCTCTCAGGTTCTGGGATATGGCTTCAACAACCCTTCACTACCTCAGCCAACTGCCCACTCTTCATGCATGAGCCTCGGACAGTGAGTGTTGGCAGACAATATGACCATTGGAGGCATCACAATCGTCAAGTGATGTTCACATGTGCTCTTGGTAGCAGCAGTGCGTTGGTTAATGATCAGGAACAGGAAACAGGGCTGATTTCTTCCCTGCCCTAGCCCAGGAGCACTGAGACATTCTAGTGTCACCCTGGATTGTGGTTGAGCAGGTTGGTAGCTGCAGAAATATCATGGTGAATGGAGGGCCAAAGGCTGGACAGCTGGGATTTCGTAAGTGCAGTTGTAAGAGAGTTGGGGAAAGCTTTTTCCAGGGGTGGACACAGAAGGAAGTCTGGTTAGGGGGTGGGGGGAGGGGGGGGAAGGGGGATGTGGGTGGAGAGCAATACGAGGAAGTGGTCAGATGGCCTTATCTGTGATTGACATGATGGGAGTAGCGAGGCCATGAGAGATGGCAAGGTCGAAGGGGTGGCCGTGAATATGGGTTGGGGAGTTTACATGGAGGGAGAGATTAAAGGAGGAGGATAGTGAACTCAGAGGAGGGAGAGCATGATGAATTGAGATGGAGGTTGAAATCACCGAGGATGAGAAGTCGCTCAGTGCAGAGGCTGAAGGGGGTAAGCAGTGAAGATATCTCGGTAATCACATTTTTATGATACTTGGGTGGGTGGTAGAGAACAAGAATTTTAAATGAGAGGTGAGAGGGGTGGAATAAGGTGAGATGCTGAAAGGAGGAGAAAGTGCCGGAGGAGTAGGGGGACAGACCAAGATGTGATTTTGTGATGAGAGCCACACTGCCACCACGGCGGTCTGAGTGGGGCAAGTGGTGGAAGGTATAGCCAGGCGGGGGGGCTTCATTTAAGGGTAAGGTGTCATCACCCCTCAACCAGGTTTCCATCAGGGCCATGATGTCAATGCAATCATCCACGATAAGCTCATGGGTGGCAAGGACTTTGTTCACAAGTGAACGGACATTCTGGAGGGAGATGCGGAGAAGGTCGGTGATGGCTGCCCTACTGCCAGTGTCCCCAGGGTCAGCACTGGGAGGGGTGAGTTGGACAGGGAGAAGATTGGTAAGATTTGCCCCCAGTGGGCGCGCTGGGCGGGAAGGGCAGCGAGAGAGTAGAATGGGACAGTTGGGGTTGCTGCTCATAAGGTGGCAGCGACGAGTGCCTCGATGGGCCCTTCGTAGGATGCCAAGAGAGGCACAGAGGGAAGCTGTGGGCTTATCTAAGATGGAGTCCAGCCTGGGACGGCAGCAGGGGAGTTGGAAGGTCGAAGAGTAGTGAAGGATTGGGGGTAGGGATTTGGGAGGGCAGAGTATCCGAGAGAGGAGAGATGAAAAGAGGCATGACGAGAGGAGGGAGCGGTCAGGGAGGGATAGAGAGAAAAAGAAAAGTGGGGAGAAAAAAGCGGAAAAAGAAATGAACGGCTCAGGTCCGGAGCAGCAGCCAAAATGCGCACATGAATGGACACAGGGAAAAGCTCAGGTTAAATAGGCCTGGTTATGTAGTAATTAATGAGATACATATTTCCTGGTAGCAGGGAATAGGTTGGAGACAATAGTAGGGACACCAGGGTCAAAGTCAGAGGTCCCATGGAGGGACAAAGCCGACGTGAGCAGATGGAGCCGGTACGGAGCATCGATGAACCGCTGTCCAAAGAAGGCGAGTGAAGTCCAGAAGTCAGGGAGATCGGAAACGAATTTGAGAAAAAAATTCAGCAGCTTAAAACTTGAAGTGACTGAAAAGCCAAGCAGATTCACAGCAGTAGGGTCAAACAGTGTAGTCAGTGGAGCAGCGTAGTCCTGTTGGCAGAGGAATCCAGGTGATGGAAGTCAAGTTTCAGCAGAGTTCCGGCAGTTGTAAGAGCTCAGTAAGAACAAAAACATGCTGGGTCGGGGGACGGGCAGTGCACTCTGCAGGGGGAGCTTTAAACTTGTAGTTTGAACTTGTAGTTTGGGCTGAAATGCCTTCACTATTAGAGCCAGGGTATCTTAAGCAATGGAAGAGAGGAGATTGGGGGAAGAAAGGGCAAAGGATGGCAATGGATGACCAAAGATACAGTTGAGGAGAAGAGCAGGAGGTGCCAGCCCAGGAGCCATCTTGAAACAACCCACCACCACCTTTGATGCCCTAGTCCCTATTAAAACAATTACCCTCTCTCACCCTGGCCGCTCCCCTGGAACGGCCCTCAACTTCACTCCCTTAAATCCAAGAGACGCAGACTTGAACGGATATGGCGGACAACTAGTTTAGCCATTCACCGCCAGATCTGGTTGGACGACATAAAGCACTATCGGGTCCTGCACTCGTTTACCAAAATTGCTCACTATTCCAGAATCTTCCTGGAATGCAGAGATAAACCCCGGCTTCTATTCTCCACTGCTAACCGTCTTCTTAAATCCATCTCCCCTGTCTCCTCCACCCTCACCTCCAACAACAAGTATGAGGATCTCATGGACTTCTTTGTCTCTAAGTTTGAGACCATCCGTTCAGCTGCCTCTGCCGCGTCCCTTCCTTCCCCTAGCCCACCTGGCCAAACTTCCTCTAAGGTTTCCCCCTGCCCTAGCCCTGAACTCACATCTTTCTCCAGTTTCTCTCCGATCTCCCCTCATGACCTCTCCGTGCTCATCTTGTCCATGAGACCCACTTCCTGCTCCCTTGACCCTATTCCCACCAAACTGCTGACCACCCAACTTCCTTTCCTGGCTCCCATGTTAGCTGACATTGTTAACAGTTATCTCTCCTCAGGTACTGACCCCTCTCCCTCAAATCTGCCATCATCAGCCCTCTCCTCAAAAAGCCAACCCTTGACCCCTCCGTCCTTGCAAACTACCGCCCCAGCTCCAACCTCCCTTTCCTCTCCAAAGTCCTTGAACATGTTGTCGCTTCCCAAATCCGTGCTCATCTTTTCCTCAACTCCATGTTTGAGTCCCTCCGATAAGGTTTCCGCCCCGCCACAGTACCAAAACGGCTCTCATCAAAATCACAAATGGCATCCTTTGTGACTGTGACAAAGGTACAGTATCCTTCCTCGTCCTTCTTGACTTATCTGCAACTTTTGACATGGTTGACCACTCCACCCTTCTCCAACGCCTCTCCAACGTCGTCCAGCTGGGTGGGACTGCACTCGCCTGGTTCCATTCTTATCCATCTAATCGTAGCCAGAAAATCACCTGCAATGGCTTCTCTTCCCGCTCCCACATCGTTACCTCTGGTGTCCCCCAAGGATCTATCCTTGGCCCCTCCTATTTCTCATCTACATGTTGCCCCTTGGCGACATCATCTGAGAGCACAGCATCAGTTTCCACGTGTACGCTGCCGACACCCAGCTCTACCTCACCACCAGTTCACTTGACCCCTCCACGGTCTCTAAACTGTCAGACAGCTTGTCCGACATCCAATTCTAGATGAGCAGAAATTTTCTCCAATTAATTATTGGGATGACTGAAGCCGTTGTTTTTGGTCCCCGCCACAAACTCTGATCCCTAGCCACAGATTCCATCCCTATCCCTAACACGTGTCTGAGGCTGAACCACACTGTTCGCAACCTTGGTGTCATATTTGACCCTGAAATAAGATTCTGACCACATATCTGCGCCATAACTAAGACCGCCTATTTCCACCTCCGTAACATCGCCCGTCTCCGCCCTTGCCTCAGCTCATCTGCTGCTGAAACCCTCATCCATGCCTTTGTTACCTCTAGACTTGACTATTCCAATGCACTCCTGGCTGGCCTCCCACATTCTACCCTATGTAAACTTGAGGTGATCCAAAGCTCGGCTGCCCGTGTCCTAACTCGCACCAAGTCTCTTTCGCCCATCACCCCTGTGCTCGCTGACCTACATTGGCTCCCGGCTAAGCATCGCCTCGTTTTAAAAATTCTCATCCTTGTTTTCAAATCCCTCCATGGGCTCGCCCCTTCCTATCTCTCTAATCTCCTTCAGCCCCACAACCCCCCCCCCCGAGATATCTACGCTCCTCTAATTCTGCCCTCTTGAGCATCCCTGATTATAATCGCTCAACCATCGGTGGCCATGCCTTCTGTTGCCTAGGCCCTAAGCTCTGGAATTCCCTGTCTAAACCTGTCCGCCTCTCTTTCCTCCTTTAAGACGTTCCTTAAAACCTACCTCTTTGACCAAGCTTTTGGTCATCTGCCCTAATTTCTCCATATGCGGCTCTGTGTCAAATTTTTTTGTCTTATAATACTCCTGTGAAGCGCCTTGGGAAGTTTTGCTACGTTAAAGGCATTATATAAATACAAGTTGTTGTTGTTGGATGAGATCAGGTAGGTCAACAAAGGCCAGGTGTTAACAGTGGAACTATCGCAGCCAGTTTCACTCTAGGTAGTGGGCGCGTTTTACCCACTGGGACCATTTGGTTCAAAATCTCTTCACACTGGCAGCAAGCCCAGCCACCCCCTCAGCACAGTCAGTGGCTCCACCTGTGCGGCTACTGTGAACTTTGACCTTGCACTGCAAATTTGTGTTTCTTCAGGGTATGTACGATTCACGGAGTCAGAGTCCAATGTAATGTGTTTCTCCCAGACCTCCAGGGACCACAGGAGCATTCCCCTCCATGACACCAACAGGGAAATATATGCAGATTTAAATCTCCACTGCCAGGAATTGAATACGGGACTCCCCTCCTCCTTCTCCTCTCAATTCTTTCACCATTTCAAGAAACACCTTCAAGGAAAAAGTGCAGCACCAGCAAGGACTTGGAAATATATCGCTGTTCCTTCAACTGCGCTGGGTCAAAATCCTGGAACTCCCTCCCTAACAGCACTGTGGGAGTACCTTCACCAGCGTTTCAAGAAGGTGGCTCACCACCACCTTCTCAAGGGCAACTGGGGATGGGCAATAAACGCTGGCCTTGCCAGCGATGCCCACATCTCGAGAATGAATTAAAAACAGTGGATTGCTGGGCATTGCAACATTCAATGACTCAGTTACACTGTGCTATTTGCTTCAATGGGATGCAGCTTCCATGTTGTTTTGATATGACCTTGAGCTAATTCCATTCCCAAGGCAAGGACATTCATACAGAGTTGAGGGGAACATCCAGGATATGGAGCAGGAGGAATTGGGGGGTAAAACCCATGACAAAAGTCATTTTAGGCAGGAGGACATGTCTGCCTCATCCCCCCAGTGGTTGAGCAGCGTAGTGTCGATTTTGTGAGGTGGGGGTCCGAGCACAGAGCCTCGCTCGATGGGAACGTGGGTCACACAACACAGAAAGGCTGACTCTCTGGCCTGCTCTCCTATGGAACGAGGCTCCATTTAGCCCTTATGTCTTGCACTCTGACTTCAGTAAAATGGCAATCAGTGCAAGCAAAATGCCAGAACTGAGGGGTTATACCTATCAGGAAAGATCGAACAGGCTGGGGCTCTTTTCTCTAGGAAAGAGAAGGCTGAGGGTTGACCCAATAGAGGTCTTTAAAATTATGAAGGGATTTGCTAGGGTAGACGTAGAGAAGATATTTCCACTTGCGGGACAGTGCAAAACTGGAGGACATAATTATAAGATAGTCACTAATATATCTGTACTGGCCGCGCTAGACGTGCTCCTATCTAGCTATCCAGCAAGTTAAACACTCATTCAAAATAATTCTTCCTGAAGCGGTTGCTGTTTTGAAGCTTTTACTTGAACAAATTTGTGAAACTGTAAACAAAGACAAAGTATGTTTTGTACATAAACTGAGTACTACACATTCGATATTACACAAGATACAAACATATTTACAACAGTAGAATAGACTAATTGTATAACTAACTAACATTTGAACCAACTTCTGTAACTATTAAATATTAACCTTTTATAAACATAGTATTATCAAAATATTACTCTGACAACATTGCTATTATGCTAAGAACTAAAGATACTCACAGATATTGTGTTTGGCCTAACATATGAAGTCAGATTACATTAGATTGTAAGTGGAACCTCTCATAGCAAATTCTCCATTACTCAAGTCAGGTTCTTCCTGGCAAAACTGCTTCCTGGGGTCAACAGGAAGAAAGGTAAGAAGGTCAAATGACCTCTCACAGGAAGAAAGGAACAAAGGTCAAATGACCTCACACAGGAAGAAAGGAACAGATGACCTTTCCAGCTTACAAACTGTTAACACAATAACCGCCACCAGAGGGTGCTATTGCATGTAAAAATGTCGAGACTGTCACATAATGTCCATCGGTCCAGAACAATATCCAATGAGTATTTCAGGAGAAACGTCTTTACCAAGAGATTGGTTGGAATGTGGAACTTGCTACCACATGGAGTAGTTGAGGTGAATAGTGTAGATGCATTTTAGGGGAAGCTAGACAGGTACGTGAGGGAGAAAGGAATAGAGGGATGTATTGATGGGGTTAGATGAAGTAGGGAGGGAGGAGGCTCGTGTGGAGCATAAACACTGGCATAGACTTTCTGATATTCACTCCGCCCAGTCACAGACCCAACAAACTCTCTCCTTGTGCCTTCATTGATAGTTTATTCGAAAATTAATTCTGAACAATTATCACAGGTGATACAGTCAGCAACATAAAGATGCTATGGTGTCACCGACAGTGACACTGGGATAGACTTTGCTTTTAATTCCAGGAAGAAGTGACTTGCAGGGTGACAATAGTCGTTTAAGGTATTTAATGAGAGTTTACATGCAAAATATCTGAGAGGCAAATCACCCAGGTAAATGCTGATGACACAGTAATAAAAAGCCCTCAGAACCCAGCAGGGCCTGGTTAACTTGTTCATATAGACTGTAGTGCTTCACCTAAGATTACAATTGACCACATGGACTGGGTGGCACAGTGGATTAGCTGCTGATCTTTCACCTCTGGGATCTGTGCTGAATTCCGCCCAGACTGATGAATGAAATTCTCCCCTAATTACTGGCTGTAAGGGCCCATATGAAATGAGCCCAGCTTCTAGTGGGCACCAAACCTCTCCTCCTTTGGCACGGAAATCTCACATGATGACTGATGTTAAAAATTGGGGAATGTCACATTGCTACACTGGGGCGTGCTGGAGCTGAGTCATGTTGGTTGGAGCAGAGCGGAGGGAGCTTTACTCTGCATCGGCCCATGTGACACAATCTGAGAGTGCTCCATTTCAGTTGACACTTGGTTCTAACATCACCTTGCAAAAGAAATCTATGTAGAATTGGATAACATAAAATAAATTAATGCAGTGTAGAATTTGGAGTACACAGGAACAGGAGTAGGCCATTCAGCCCCTCGTTCTGCCATTCAATCAGATCATGGCTGATCTGTACCTCAATTCCATTTTCCCGCCCTTGCTCTATATCCCTTGATACCCTTACCCAACAAAAATCTGGTGATCTCAGTTTGAGAATTAGTAGGCCAGTGGCCCGAAATGGCTGAGTTTGCTTCATCAATGACCTTCCCTCCAACATAAGGTGAGAAATGGGGATGTTCGCTGATGACTGCACTGTGTTCAATGCCATTCACAACTCCTCAGATAACGAAGCAGTCTATGCCCGCATGCAACAAGACTTGGATGACATTCAGGCTTGGGCTGATAAGTGGCAGGTAACATTTGCGCCACACAAGTGCCAGGCAATGACTATCTCCAACAAGCGAGAGTCTAACCACCGCTCCTTGATATTCAACGGCATTACCATCGCTGAATCCCCCACCATCAACATCTTGGAGGTCACCATTGACCAGAAACTTAACTGGACCAGCCACATAAATACTGTGGCAACAAGAGCAGGTCAGAGACTAAGTATTCTGCGGCGAGTGTCTCACCTCCTGACTCCCCAAAGCCTTTCCACCATCTACAAGGCACAAGTAAGGAGTGTGATGGAATACTCTCCACTTGCCTGGATGAGTGCAGCTCCAACAACACTCAAGAAGCTCGACACCATCCAGGACAAAGCAGCCCGCTTGATTGGCACCCCATCCACCATTTTAAACATTCACTCCCTCCACCACCGGCGCACCGTGGCTGCAGTGTGTACCATCTACAAGATGCACTGCAGCAACTCGACAAGGCTTCTTCGGCAGTATCTCCCAAACCCGCGACCTCTTCCACCTAGAAGGACAAGGGCAGCAGGCGCATGGGAACACCACCACCTCCAAGTTCCCCTCCAAGTCACACACCATCCTGACTTAGACGTATATCGCCGTTCCTTCATCGTCACTGGGTCAAAGTCCTGGAACTCCCTCCCTAACAGCGCTGTGGGAGTACCTTCACCGCACGGACTGCAGCGGTTCAAGAAGGCGGCTCACCACCACCTTCTCAAGGGCAACTAGGGATGGGCAATAAATGCTGTCCTTGCCAGTGACGCCCACATCCCATGAGTGAATTAAAAAAAAAATAGAACCAGAAAATGCTGGAAATACTCAGCAGGTCAGGCAGCGTCTGTGGAGAGAGAAACAGAGTTAACGTTTCAGGCCGATGACCTTTTGTCAGAACTGGAAAAAGTTAGAGATGTAACAGGTTTTAAGCAAGTACAGAGGCTGGGAAAGCGGGGAGGGGAGGAAAGAACCAAAGGGAAGGTCTGTGATAGGGTGGAAGGCAGGAGAGATTAAATGACAAAAGGGATGACGGTGCAAGGCAAAAGAAGATGGTAATGGGACAAGTGAAGAAACAAAAGCTGGGTCTAAGGAAGGTGTAAATGGGAATAGCAGAATAATCAGCAAGAGTTGTGCCCCAAAAAAATGGGGGCAGAGGTTATGATCTGAAATTGTTGAACTCAATGTTGAGTCCAGAAGGCTGTAAAGTGCCTAATCGAAAAATGAGATGCTGTTCCTCGAGCTTACGTTGAGCTTCATATGCACTGCCTATACATAGAAACATAGAAGCATAGAAAAATAGGAGCAGGAGTAGGTCATTTGGCCCTTCGAGCCTGCTCCGCCATTCAATATGATCATGACTGATCTTGTATCTCAATACCATATTCCTGCTCTCTCCTCATACCCCTTGATGCCTTTTGTGTCTAGAAATCTATCTATCTCCTTCTTAAATATATTCAGTGACTTGGCCTCCACAGCCTTCTGTGGTAGGGGGGCATCCTTTACCTGGTTTACGGTAATTTACCTGGTCAGGCAGCCTTACCACTGCACTGTGACCAATTCCAATCAGCGGTTTCGAATCGCTAAACCCTCCTTCCAGTTCTGACTGGAGGAACTTATATATTAAAAACGTTCAAATGGTCTCGATGCAAGAAAGTCAAACTTTTATTAAAACTAAAGAAACTACACCACACGATCAAAGTAATCACGGTAAAATTGCTTAACAGGGGAAGGCAGATGGCAAAAACGAGGGATAAATGGCTACAATCTTACAATCTTAGCAATATTTCCCTTAAATTACCACCCCTTTACTTCTCACTAGATTGTCTTGCTAGTGGGTCAGAAGCCTTGCTCACCTGCAGTCCAAAGAGTAAAAGAGAAGAGAGAGAGATGCTTCTGGGAAGCCATCTTTTATACCCCTTTTTTGGGGCCCGCCCAGATCTGATGTTTCTGGGCTAAAACAAAAGAGATCCAAACTGTCCACTTGTCTGGGATGGGTTTGGATAAAGTTGCAGTTTAAATGTGTCCATTGTCTGTGATGGCTTTCAAATAAAGCTGCAGTGGTTTGAATGTGTTCTCCCATTCATTTAAACGGTTCCTCCTCAGTTTGGATGTGTCCACTTGATATACAAACAAATGCTAATAGCATTCAATTGCTTTGTAAACAAAGCATTGTCCTGTGGTCATCTGGAACTGCAATTGATTGACAGTCTTGAGTGCTTAGCAAACAAAGTCCCTTTGTTCATGCTGGCAGTTTCAAGCACTTGATCTTAGAGTCAATTTCAGTGAATGGATGTGTGTAAACAACCCAGTGTGCTTGCTGTCCGCTGATTGGCTGATTCAAACGGGCTACTCCCCAGTGTAAACAAGCAGCTTGTAGGTTACCGGACCTGCCCAATACCACAGGGTGACTGACAGCTCGGGCTCCATTCAAACTTAAAATTCTGTTTCCATGAGGTCTGTTCAGCCATTTTTATGCCCTGGGTAATTTAAACAGTCCAAAACTCAAGAGTACATCTTTTAATAAAATGCACAATCTTAAAGTGTGCGATTTTCACAAAGTTCTTTGATTCCAGTGTCCAAGTGCTGCCCAGCTTACGAGCTTTTTAACGCAGTCTTTGGCGGTTCTAGGTATGTTTTAAAACATTGTCCAACCCAGAGACAATTTAAATCACACAAGTCTTCGTCCACGATGTGGATTAATATTTCCCGATCTTCGGGGGCTGAGGGGATTTTGCGACCCCTACAAGAATTCCACAGGTTCACCACCCTCTGAGTGAAGAAATTTCTCCTCATCTCAGTCCTAAATGTCCTACCCTGTATCCTGAGACTGTGACCCCTCATTCTAGACCCCCCAGCCAGGGGAAACATTCTCCCTGCATCCAGTCTGTCTAGCCCTGTCAGAATTTTATACGTTTCAATGAGATCCCCTCTCATTCTTCTAAACTCTAGTGAATACAGGCCTAGTCGACCCAATCTCTCCTCATACGACAGTCCCGCCATCACAGGAATCAGTCTGGTGAACCTTTGCTGCACTCCCTCTATGGCAAGTGTACAGAGTGCAAAGGTCTCAGATTCAATCTCTGCTCTGTGTTGAATCATTTGATTTGAGTTGGGTCAGTAACAACATTCCCTCTATGGTACGCTGCCGCGCAGATGTCTACCAGTTTTGCGCGGCCCGGGACCGGCTTTTCCAATGTTAAATTTCGCTGTGAATGGGCCGCGCAGCCCGTGAAAGGGATCGTGCACCCAAAAGTAAAATTAGGGGGAACATTGGCGAGTAATACACTACCCTAAGCTAGGCAGGAAGAAAATGTGCCAAGGCTCCCACTCCTGGTCATTAGGCACCAACTCCGGCAGGAAGTGCGTGTGTGTGTGTGGAATTGGGTAACGGCACTCTTGGCTATGATGCCCCCTCACTGCTGACACTCGCTGACTGGCCCAGTTGGGATGAGGTACAGGAGGGCACCTGGCGCCTATACCCCCTGCGGTGAAATAAAGGAACAGCTTCAGGAGTGGAGGGAAGATAAAATGAGAGGGAGAAAAAGAAACAACAGGAGGACGAGATGAGGAGAATTTTTTTTGTTCAGCAAGTTGCTAGATTCTGGAACGCACTGCCTGAAAAGGTGGTGGAAACAGATTCGATAGTAACTGTCCAAAGGGAATTGGATAAATACTTGAACGGGAAACATTTGCAGGGCTGTGGGGAAAGAGCAGGAGGGTGGGACTAATTGGACAGTTCTTTCAAAGAGCCGGCACAGGCATGATTGGCTGAATGGCTTCCTTCTGTGTTGCATCATTCTATGATTCTAAGTTTTACTTGAGGAGGAATAAATACACGACAATTCACAGTCCCTGGCAAGTTCTGAATGCAAGATAATGCTTTGGCTTCGTGTGGGCCTACATCTGAAAGTGAGCTCAGAGGGAGCTGGCATAGTAGGCTGGCTTGAATCCGAGTCGCTGGCTGAGCGCGGGGCTGCATCCCGTCTGAACGCACATCTAATCCATGATTCTTCATCTGGAATTCAAAAGGATCAGAATTTTAATGAAAGGCGCATTGAGGTATTGCTGAGGCTCTGAACGGCTTCAGTGAGTATGGCACAACTGTGCGAGTTTGGATCCTGCTGGGCTCAGTATATCAGGACTGCCACCTAGCATTCTCTCCTGGGTATTTAACTGCACTTCCTGTCACTTCAAAAGGGTTTTATGTGAAATGTCTTATTGTAAACAAAAGTCTCCTAGCAGCAGACCCTGCCCTGCCAGCAGAGGCCCGGCCCTCTCATCTCCGCAGATGCCTTGCTATGTCTCTGCTATTCATTTCTGATATTATTCTTCCCTCTTCCTCCTACTTTCTCATCCAAGGTTGCCATGGCGAACATGAAATTTTAAGTGTCAAGGTCTATTATGAAACAAGAAGGTTGAAGACGGGAATGCTAGTGAGAGCTGACGTGGGCAAGATGAAATGTATGACGATAGCAAAATACTGCAGATGCTGGAAATCCGAAAAAACAACAGAAAATGCTGGAAAAACTCAGCAGGTCAGGCAACATCCGTGGAGAGAAATGTTGCCTGACCTGCTGAGTTTTTCCAGCATTTTCTGTTGTTTTTAAGATGAAATGCATCCTATGGATACTTTATGGCATGATAGGAGATGTATATGTTTTAGGGGGTATAGTAGCATAGTGGTTATGTTACTGGACTAATAAGCTTAGAGGCCATGAACTAATGATCTGGTAAGTTGTAAGTTCAAATCCCGCCATAGTAGTTGGGGGATTTAAATTCAGTTAATTAAATAAATCTGGAATAAAAAGTTAGTGTCAGTAATGATGACCATGAAACTACCAGATTGTTATAAAAACCCATCTGGTTCACTAATGCCCTTTAGGGAAGGAAATCTGCCACTACTTACCTGGTCTGGCCTATATGTGACTCCAGACCTACAGCAATATGATTGACTCTGAAATGCCACTTATTCAAGAAGGTGGCTCACCACCATCCTTCTCAAGGGCAATTAGGGATGGGCAATAAATGCTGGCCTTGCCAGCGATGTCCCATGAATGAATAAATTTAGATATGTTTTTTTTAATTAATGCCCTCAGTAACGATGGCCCAGAATTTGCTGCCAAAGTAACGGCGGGTTTAATGGCGCTCATCATTATTAATGTGCAAACCTGTGGCGAGGAATAAATACTCCGTAAGTTGAAAATGGCCACAAGTTGCTGGACGATATGTGCCGCTCCGCCTCGCGAAAACAGCAGCTTACCCTCAACCTCGACATGGGTGCCATGAAAGTTGCTGCATTTGCGCATTAATTGACCATTAAATTCACCTCAGAAAGCTAGGACTGCTACTTAACAGGGTAAGTACATTTTTAAGGACAAGATTTATGTTCCTGTAGTGCCAGTCAACCTCTTAGGACCAGAAAGGGAACAATTGAAACTCTGGAGTCTCATTCTTGCAGGTAGTCAATTGTTCTTAGAGGTTTTTAATTTATTTTTCTTATTTTTCCTTTCTGTCTCTTTTTTCTTTCTTAATCCAATCTTTCTTTCCCTCTCTTTCTGTACCTAATTTGACTCTAACTTATCCTCCTCATTGTTCCTCTGTTTCTTTCTCAGTCCTTAAATCCCAATGGTTAAGGAGATGGACTGTTAGTCCCGTCATTCACTAAGGTCCCTGATGCCCCGTTGCCCTCACTGCGCTGTTGACAGGTCACACTTCCAGCAACTTACAGAAGAGTTTGAACTGAAGGGTGAGGGAATATTCTATAAAATGCTGCACACCACATAGGAACATAGGAACACAGGAATAGGAGGAGGCCATTCAACCCCTCGAGCCTGTTCCGCCATTCGATGCGATCATGGCTGATTTGTGATCTAACTCCATATACCTGCCTTTGGCCCATATCCCTTAATACCTTTGGTTAACAAAAAGCTATCAATCTCCGATTTAAAATTAACAATCGATCTAGCATCAATTGCCGTTTGCAGAAGAGAGTTCCAAACTTCTACCACCCTTTGTGTGTAGAAGTGTTTTCTAATTCCACTCTTGAAAGGTCTGGCTCTAATTTTTAGACTATGGCCTAGAAATTCATTATAGCCACTTTTGGGGCGGTAAAGTCGGGCAGCCGCTAAAGTTTGCGCCCGGCGCAAATTCGAGGCCACATCGCCGATATTCATTAGCTTCGCCTTAAGAGTTTGCTCGAGCGCTAAAACTGGCGGTGCACGGCTCTCTTTAGGCGCTAAGCCGGAGGTGCTGAGCGATACCGCCGAGGCCGGGCGCAGCGCAGGTGCGGCCATTTCTTGATTGACAGCAGACACCCTGGCGCCGGCCAGCTCTTAAGGGGGAAGGGTCGACTTGGTCTGCTGCCACGCCCTGGACACTGGAGCCTTCCAGCTAGGCCTGAACACTGCTGCTGGACCCAAATAGCGCCTCAAAGTATGGAGAAGGCCCGTGAACGAGCGCAGCGCTTCTCAGAGCTTGATCTGAGGGTGCTGGTTAGCGCTGTGGAGAAGAGACGCCATATCTTGTTCCCAGACAATGGGAGGAAGCCGCCGTCCCGCGTCTACCGGAGAGCCTGGAGGCGTGTCGCCACCAGGGTGACATCCAACAGTGAGGTCCCCAGGAGCGCTGTACAATGCTGCAAGAAGCTAAATGACCTCGCCAGGATTGTCAGGGTGAGTACCCTTTCCAGTGTCCTCCTCATCCTTGCATGTGCACCTCACATTATGGGCAAAGGGACCTGAAAGCCCTAATGGCCAGCCCTCATGCAGCAGCTATGGGACAGTCATGAACATCAATTGCACATTGTGCACTTAACACACTGGCCAGGCTATTTGACCATGGGAGGCAGTGCACACAAGATCAGGGCTACACACTGGCCAGGCTATTCCACCATGGGAGGCAGTGCACACAAGATCAGGGCTACGCACTGTACTTAGAGGCCGTCCTTTCTCTTGCAGGCCAAGCTGGCCAATAATAAGAGGAGCCGGACTGTGACCGGGGGAGGCGGACCCCAGATCCAACCGCTCACCGAGCTGCAACAGCGTGTGAAGCGCATCATGGGTGCCCGGGTGATTGGCCTCGTTGCATCTGGAGATGCCGACCCTGTTCTGGGCACCAATGGTAAGGACATCACCTTTTGGACCTCTCTCGTCCCACTAGCGCATCAGATCTACATCCTTTGCCACTGTCCGACCAATGCGCTGAATGCCACCACTTATGCATCCCTCGCTGACGCCCTCTCCTCACTCTAAAGCTACTCTTGTGCCTTCCTGCTTTCAGATGGTGAGGAGGAGGTCCCTGAAGTTGCCAGTGACAGCCCCTCAGAAGAGGAGGAGGAGGAGGAGCAAGAGGGAACGCGGCCCATCAGGGGAACCCTCAGCCGCGGCAAGCCATGCCACTGTAGGGGAGACGTCTTCTCCCCAGTTCGGCGGCCTTCTCCCCAGAGGGAGAGTCCGGCCTCCAGTCCGGAGACGGTCAACGCCGAGGAGATGCGCCGCCTCGAGGACATGTCCGCGGACTCGGAGCGCCGGCACACGGAGCTCATGGGGGTAGTGGGACGGATGCCTGAGGCCATCCAGTCCCTGTCTCGGAGTGTCACCGAATTCGGGGCCTCTCTGGCAGCGACTGGCCAGGTGATCAGTGGTGCCGTGCAGTCACTGGCTGCTCTGATTCGGTCACAGAACAGGGCAACACGGGCACTCACTGCTGCCACACTCGCTGTGTCAGCCCGGCATCGCCAGGGCACCCGGCGCGCTGCAGCAGCACAGCGGTCTGTCCCTCGGCAGATTGCTGCGCATGCTGCAGTGCTGGCCCGGGCGAGTGCCAGTGTCTCAGGCGACCAGCGACCGCCTGCCATCCGCCAGCTTGCCCCCATTCCTCCAGCCGCCACTGCCACTCCCCCAGTGGAGCTGCCTCGAGCTGCTGCAGCGACTGATGCTGGCCAGCCACAGCTGCAGCATTCACCAGCCGGCCCCTCGAGGGCCAGACCTCGTCTAGGCCGACCCCCAAGGGCATCTGCCGTCACGACATGTGCCCCTCAGGAGCCTTCTCCCAGCCTTGCAGCAGCCACTGGCCTCACTTTGAGGAGGAGCAGCAGGGCGTCCAGGGGCCGGCAAAGTTTGCAGAAGGCATCGCCCTCGCGGGACACAAAGTAGAGGGTGTGTCCAAATGTTGTTTTTTCTGGAATGGTTGTTTTTTGAAGGCCGAGGATGAGGCCATTTTTGTTTACATCTTTTGTTAATCCTCCCCAGGTTGTGGGAGTGAGTCATGTGTGTGAGTGTTTTTTGGGGGTTTCGTGTGTTCTTGGTTTTCATGTGGGAAGGGCCCTGAGTTTGTACAATAAACCATTTTATTTATTCACATTGTCCATGTTTGATCTTTGAAGTGTTTGTTGCCTTAACCGGCTGAGGGCTTGCGCAGCGGCTGCAATCATGTTCTTTCATTGGCACAAGCCATTCCCTGACAGGGGGCCTAGAAGTGACGTTCAATAAGCCGCCGACGGGCGGCCCTTGGACCTTCTGCCTCCCTCCTGGGCTGGTACTCCTTCTGTCCTCCTCCTCCTCATGCTCCTCCTGCTCCTCCTCCTGAGGTGGTGGTCCAACGTGAGGTGGCAGTGCCTGAGTCCTGCGGATAGCCAGGTTGTGCAGCATGCAGCAAACGACGACGAATTGGGAGACTCGCTCCTGTGAATACTGGAGGGCTCCCCCGGAGCGATCCAGACAGCGGAACCGTTGCTTCAGGACGCCGATTGTTTGTTCGATGAGGTTCCTGGTCGCTTGATGGCTCTCGTTGTATGCCTCTTCAGCAGGGGTCGTGGGCGCACGGAGCGGGGTCATGAGCCAGGTACACAAAGGACAGCCTTTGTCCCCGATAAGCCATCCTCTTGGGTGAGGCTGTGCCTGGAACATGTCAGCCACAGTTGTCTGTCGCAGGATAAAGGCATCGTGGCTGCTGCCTGGAAAGCGGGCATTGACAGCTAGGATGCGCTGCCTGTGGTCACACACCAGCTGTACGTTGAGGGAATGGTAGCCCTTCCGGTTGCAGTAATCCTCGGCATGCTCCAGAGGTGCCCGCAAAGCCACATGTGTGCAGTCAATGGCGCCCTACACCATGGGGAAGCCCGCTATTCTTGCAAATCCCACTGCACGCTGCTGCTGCTTGTCCAGGGTCATGGGGAAGGAGATGAATTGACGTCTCCTTCTGAAAAGGGCATTGGTCACCTGGCGGATGCAGCAATGCACGGCAAACTGGGAGATGTTAGCGATGTCCCCAGCAGCGGATTGGAAGGAGCCGGTGGCATAGAAGTTGAGAGCCACCGTCACCTTCACTGCCACCGACAGAGACGTCCTGCGCATCAGCTGTGGACGCAGATCTCTGTGAAGCAGCTGGCAGATGTCTGCAACCACCTCCCTTCTGAATCGCAGCCTCCTAACACACTGCGCGGCAGACATGTTGAGATAGGAGAACTGCTGGCGGTATACCCTGGGTGGGTAAGGCCTCACTTGGCGATGCCTGTTGCCCCCTCTGCGTCTAGCCAGGGCTGCCACTCTCTCACGGCATCTGTAAGCCCTTCCGACATAAGGCTGAAACTCAGCGTTGGCACCCAATGCAGCCCCCATAATATGCTGGCAAACACTGAGATCTCAATGAAGGCAAAGATAATTGCAAAGCTCTGGCCTGAAGCCAAAAAGACCTGTCCTAGTGTTGGGCCAAAGCAGTAAGCTCTCTTCCTTGGTCTCTCTCCAAAAATCCGTTGCACAAGAGTGAATGCTGCAAAATGGCTGCCCTTTATAGTGCAGGGTAAGTGCCCTTTAATTTGCACTCCCCGCGGCCCACCTTGGCTGTGTACCGTTCCACTTCGCAGTCGTTAGGGCCGCCCGGCGCACAATGGGGCGGCGCGAGTGAAGTTCCGGTTCCGGGCGCACAAAGGGCGTTGCACGACGAAATGACGTCATGATCTGCGCGCGCAGCTGAGTGCGCGCAAAGACTTTGCGCCGGCGCTAAATGTCTACTGAAGCTGGGGCGAGGCGCAGATCGCGCATCGCCCGGGCGCTAAGCGCCTAGCGCTCGAGATCTGCTCCTCCTAAGGCGCTAACGGCTGGCGCAGCCAACTGAATTTCTAGGCCTATGCCCCCTAGTCCTAGAATCCCCAACCAGCAGAAATAGTTTCTCTTTATCTACCCTATTTGTTCCCCTTAATATCCTGAAAACTCCAATCAGATCACCCCTTAACCTTCTAAATTCTAGGGAATAATATCCTAATTTGTGTAATCTCTCCTCATAACTTAACCCTTGGAGTCTGAGTGTTATTCTGGTAAACCTACGCTGCACTCCCTCCAAGGCCAATATATCCTTCCTAAGGTGTGGTGCCCAGAACTGCTCACAGTACTCCAGGTGTAGTCCTCTAGATATAAAAGCCAGCATTCTATTAGCCTTTTTGATTATTTTCTGTACCTGTTCATGATATTTAATGATCTATGTACCTGGACCCCCAAGTCTCTTTGGACCTCCACTGTTTTTAGCTTTTTTTACCATTTAGAAAGTACCCTGTTCTTTCCTTTTTTTGGTTCAAAGTGGACCACGAGATGCCTTGTTCCAGCATATTCTAGGCCATTGTTCTATACAGCTTAAACATTGTTCTTATTTATTCATATTCTCTGCCCAGTTTTGCCTCTCTCCTTTTGGGCAGTGGTTGACTCTCGCTGCGGGTGGTTCCACAGTTGCCAGCAGCCCTCTGGGTTCATAGGTCAGCACTTTCCAGTGGTGGGGTGGTGGGGGGGGGAGGACAATTCACTGGATAGTGATCAGGAACGCGTGTCTGATTTTTCCTCTCCTTAGCCCAGATTGCTAAAACCAATTCTAGTGCCCACCCCACCCCCACCCACAACCAGAGGTCAGGGCAACCAATGAATCAGCGTGGGACCAGCCCGGCCTCGATAGGTATCAGCCATGTCTCAGTGGGTAGCACTGCCAGCTCTGAGTCAGCAGGTTGTGGGTTCAAGTCTCACTCCAAAGGTTTGAGTATGAAAATTTAGGCTAACACTCCAGTTGTGCCCTCGTTCAGATGAGACGTTAATCTGAGGCCCCGTCTGTTCTCTCAGGTGGACATAAAAAATCCCACGGCACTATTTCAAAGTAGAGCAGAGGAATTACCCTTAGTGTCCTAGGGCTAATATTTATCCCTCAATAAATCAACATCACTAAAACAGATTATCTGGTCATTATTACATTGCTGTTTGTGGGGCCTTGCTCTGTCCAAATTGGCTGCCGCATTTCCTACATTACAACGGTCACTACACTTCAAAAGTACTTCATTGGCTGTAAAGCGCTTCGGGACATTGTGAAAGGTGCTATATCAATGCAAGTCTTTCTTTTATAAGCATGCTGGGCTCTACCTGTGTTTACTTTACCGGAACGCGAGGGCTTAATCTGGTGGCAGGTTTGCAAGATCCACATTTGCACCAGTCTGCGATGCCAAGAGTTGGAACGTTGGGTGAAAGAGTTCAACTGACGGAGGATCACACAGCAGCAGCCAGCTGCATCCCTCCAGTGTCAAAATGCTCCGAGATTTGACTCCATCAAGCAGGGTTTGATGAACACCCAGGTCCGAGAGGGGAAAGGTCGGGTGCAAACCCACTGCGTCACCCAACCCTTCTCATTCAGCCTTTTAATTCCATTTGTGGAGCAGTTAAAGTCCTGTCAGAAAATCAATTCCTATTTTCGACTTGACTCTAACCGCTGCGCGTAGAGTTAAACGGCTTAATCAAAAAAATAATAGCTGGCAAATTGCTATCAAGCCCCCTTACATTGTTCCCCAGTCATTCATTTGCACAAATAAAGATTTAATTTTTATGAATAGTACCTTTTGAAAATGTGTCAGGAAACTGGAACTGTGTCAGATAAATATCCCCAGTGTTCTTTATTATCTCAGTGCTTCCATTACGTAAAGCTAACATTACAATCACTGAATGGAAATGGGCAAGCCTTAAACCTTTGTATTATTCCTTTATTCTATTTCACTAGTGTACCTCCTGTGGCATTGCTCATGGTGAGTTGGAGGATACGGTGTGGTGGCGTGGGGGTGGGGAGTCTGGGATCTTAGGATAAATGAGGAGTGGGATGTGAGGAAGGGGAAAGGTCTCTTTGTGCTCTCTGATTAGAATCAATTAAAAAAAACTTGCATTTACATAGCGCCTTTCACAATCTCCCGAAGTGCTTTATAGCCAACTTTTGAAATGCAGTCACTGCACCTGGAATACTGCGTACAGTTTTAGTGTCCATACTTAAGAAAGGACATACTTGCTCTCGAGTCAGTACAAAGAAGGTTCACTCGGTTAATCCCGGGGATGAGGGGATGGACATATGAGGAGAGGTTGAGTAGATTGGGACTCTACTCATTGGAGTTCAGAAGAATGAGAGGCGATCTTATTGAAACATATAAGATTGTGAAGGGGTTGGATCGGGTGGATGCGGGGAGGATGTTCCCGATGATGGGTGAAACTAGAACTAGGGGGCATAGTCTTAGAATAAGGGGCTGCTCTTTCAAAACTGAGATGAGGAGGAACTACTTCACTCAGAGGGTGGTAGGTCCATGGAATATGCTGCCCCAAAAAGCTGTAGAAGCTACATCATTACATAAATTTAAAACAGAAATAGACAGTTTCCTAGAAGTAAAGGGAATTAAGGGTTATGGGGAGCGGGCAGGAATTTGGACATGAGTCTAGGTTCGGATCGGTCATGGCCCTGTGGATAGCGGAGCGGGCCCAGGGGTCGTGTAGCCTGATCCTGCTCCTATTTCGTGTGTCTAATTCTGTTAGATTCAGGAGATGGTTCTGTGATAGTGGATTGGCGGTTAGGATCAGATCAGCCATGATCTTATTGAATGGCGGAGCAGGCTCGAGGGGCCGATTGGCCTACTCCTGCTCCTATTTCTTATGTTCTTATGTAATGTCGGAAAGGTGGCAGCCATTTTGGACACAGCGAGGTCCCACAAACAGCAATGTGACAATGACCAGATAATGTGCTTTAGTGATGTTGGTTGAGGGATAACTATTGGCCAGGACACTGGGGAGAACTCCCCTGCTCTTCTTTGAAATAGTGCCGTGGGATCTTTTATGCTCACCTGAGAGGGAAGACAGAGCCTCGGTTTAACCTCTCATCCAAAAGGCAGCACCTCTGACAGTGCAGCACTCCCTCAGTGTCGCACTGAAATGGCAAACTAGATTTTGGGCTCACGTCTCTGGAGAGGGAATTGAACCCACAACCGTCTGACTGCCTGCTATCCACTGAGCCACAGCTGACGCCTTGACAATCAAACAGGTTCCAGGCTTCCTGTTCATTTTGTTTGTTCCCCAGAAAATGTTTCATTTATTTATTTGCTTGTAACACCTAGCACCGTGTCCCTCGCCAGATGCAGGTCAGGTATCTATTACTGAAACGATTCCGGGGAGAGATTTCCTCAGTCTGGTTTATGGTCTGGATTTATTGATAAGAATAAAATGAAGGCAGGCCCCAGACAGGAAATGTTGCAAATCATTTTTATAGACAAAAAAATGATTGTTGCAGCAGGTGAGGGAATGCACTGCCGAGTGAATCACAACAGATAGATTGGCATTTTATACACAGATGGGGTTAAAGGGGAAACAAATCAGACATAAACAGATGGATTTATGGGTAAACAGAGTCACAGCAGAGTGGAACATAGGAACAGAAGGAGGTCATTCAGCCCATTGAGCCTGTTTCACCATTCAATTAGACCATGGCATGAAAATGTGACCAGGAAGCTTGTTTCATTACATAAGAAACCATTTGCATTGTTGACAATGGATATTTCTCATCTCCCTATAAGTGTAAACATCTTTAAATTATCTTTCAAGAGCTTACATGCAGGAACATATTTTGTGAAGTCGTAGGAACAGGAGAAGGCCATTCAGCCCCTTGAGCCTGTTCTGCCATTCAATTAGAGCATGGCTGCTCATATCTCAACTCCACCTACACGCCTTGGTTTTTTAAAATTTGTTCCGGGACGTGGGCGTCATTGGCAAGGCCAGCATTTATTGCCCATCCTTAATTGCCCTTGAGAAGGTGGCGGTGAACCGCCTTCTTGAACCGCTGCAGTCCGTGTGGTGAAGGTACTCCCACAGTGCTGTTAGGGAGGGAGTTCCAGGATTTTGACCCAGCAACGATGAAGGATGGCGATATACTTTCAAGTCAGGATGGTGTGTAACTTGGAGGGGAACTTGCAGGTGGTAGTGTTCCCATGCACCTGCTGCCCTTGTCCTTCTAGGTGGAAGAGGTCGCAGATTTGGGAGGTGCTGCCGAAGAAGCCTTGGTGAGTTACTGCAGTGCATCTTGTAGATGGTACACACTGCAGCCATGGTGCGCCAGTGGTGGAGGAAGTGGATGTTTAAGGTGGTGGATGGGGTGCCAATCAAGCGGGCTGCTTTGTCCTGGATGGTGTCGAGCTTCTTGAGTGTTGTTGGAGCTGCACTCATCCAGGCAAGTGGGTAGTATTCCATCACACTCCTTACTCGCGTCTTGTAGATGGTGGAAAGGCTTTGGCGAGTCAGGAGGTGAGACACTTGTCGCAGAATACCTAGCCTCTGACCTGCTCTTGTTGCCACAGCATTTATGTGGCTGGTCCAGTTAAGTTTCTGGTCAATGGTGACCCTCTAGGTTGTTGATGGTGGGGGATTCGGCGATGGTAATTGTAATGTATATACCTTTAAGTGGGGAACTATCATTTACAGCTCATGTATACTGCAGTACCGGCAGTGACCACACCTGTATATAGCACTGAGTAGTAATCTGTACAGATCAGTTGCAGTGTGAGCCACGTTGAGTAAACACCTGTTGTACCATTCTCCGCAGTCTGTGTCTTGTTATACACGGACGCAACATTGGCGACGAGGCAGGTTAGAAACTACCTGCAACTCTGCAACACCTCCCGGGGATTCGTTCCTGGAGATCAGTGGATTGGAGGTCAAGGCCAGAGACTCGGGCGTCGACCACGGGCAACCGCCCAGTCATCCAGCAGAGACTCGAGAATTGCGGGGGAGGCTGTCGAGAGCCAGGCTTGGCTTTCCAGTCAAGGTGGTACAGCGAAACGGGCTGGCAACAGGTAGTGCGCAGACCCTTCCCGGACAGCGGTGGGCTAGAGCCCGACCGAGCGGCACAGCAAAGGGCCGAGCAGCGTCGACGGGGGAGAGAGAGAGAGGGCAGAGCGCACAGGGCGCAGCCGGTGTTCAGGGGCTGAGCAGCGTTGGAGAGAGGGAGAGAGAGACGCGCAGAAACCCACGAGGCGCCACCATTGCCACGAGGACCACCGAGAGCGGCGTTGGCAGCAGCGCAGGAGAAGCGCGCGAAACCTACAGGGCGCTGCCATTGCCGCGAGAACCGCCGGGAGCGGCGTTGGCAGCAGCGGGGAAGGAAGGAAAGCGCGGGAGATGCCATTTTAAGCCATTGGGAGACGCCATTTTAAGCCACACCCAAAATGCCGAAGAGTGGCAGTATCACCGCATTTGACAATGAAGTCGAAGATTAGACTACATATGTCGAACGAATAGAGGTGTACTGCAAGGCAAATGAGGTGTCAGATGACAAGAAAGCGTCGGTATTGTTAAATTTAATGGGTGCAAAGACGTATGGCTTATTACGAAATCTAGTAACCCCAACGAAGCCAATGGAAAAGAGTTTTGAAGACATAGTAACGATACTAAAGGAGCATTTAAACCCCACACCGCTGCTGATTGCAGAAAGATTCAAGTTTCACAAACGGAACCAGCATAAGGATGAAAGCAATGCTGATTATTTAACAGAACTGCGCAAACTATCGAAACACTGCCAGTTTGGAGCGGGACTGGCAGATACCTTAAGGGACAAGTTTGTGTGTGGGCTTCAAAGTGAAGGAACCCAGAAACGGCTTTTTTCTGAAAAGGACCTTACGCTGGAAAAGGCTTTCAGCATTGCGGTATCATATGAAGCAGCAGCACGGGGCGCTGCAGAGATACAACAGAGACCGCAAGAATATGGAACAAACGAAATGTCATATGGAACAGAGAAGTGCTATCGCTGCGGCAGAACAACACACGACCAGAATGATTGCTGGTTCAAAGACAAAGGCCTAGAAATTCAGTGCCCTTAGCGCCGATTTTGCGGCGCTAGAGGGCCTAGCGCTGCAATTGGCGCCGGCGCCTAAATTGCCTGGGGCCCTTCCGCCGCGGTAGACCGGTAGCGCTGCGCCGGCACCGATGACGTCATCGGTGTGCGCAGCGTCCCGGTTGCCATGCCGACGGGCCCCAGCGCCGAAATTCAGTTGCGGCTGCCTCGCCCGTGGCAGCCGCAACTAAGACTCTGGCAACAGAGTCCAACATGTTTTTGCGCCGGCGCATTAAAGGCCCCGCGGCGGCCGGCCGCTTTCCCGCCGGCCGCCTGGCCGCAGCTCCCTCCCCGGACTTCCCCCCCCCCCCCCCCCGGAACAGAAGCAAGCCCGGCACTTGTCCGAGGTGCCGGGCTCATTTAAAAAAAGATTTTCGCGGGCCGCGGCCGGGTGCAGGCAGCTCCTCCTTAAGGGAAGGAGGAGGCCTGCACTTCCCGAACCTGCCGCACCGCAGCGGGCGCCGCAGCGCCGGAATAGCGCCGAAATTCAGCGCGTTGCGCCAGTTTTCAGGCGCAAACAGCTCTCAGCAGCGCCGGCAGCCGTTTGGGCGCAGAACTATTGAATTTTGGGCCCGACCAGCGCGACTTAGCTCCGGCACTAACTTCCGGCGCTAAAGCCCTGGCTGCGCCAAAACTCAATTTCTAGGCCAAAGTGTGCAGACAGTGTGGAAAAGTAAGACACATAGCACGAGTCTGCAGGTCGGGAAAGAAAACCAGCAATAAGAAACCTACCAAAGGAAAATACAAGAAGGTACATAAGATGACGGAGAATAGTTCAGACGAACAAAAGAGTGATAACGACTCCGAAAGCAGGGAACTGAGTTGTCTGAAACTACATAATGTGATCACAATGGAGGATCACTGAACCATTTGGGTCACTCTCAAGATAGCAGGAGTCCAGGTAAAGATGGAATTGGACACAGGATCAGCCCTAACAGTCATAAACCGACGGGACTACGAGCAGCTATTCTCACACATACCCTTGAGAGACACAAAAATTATTTTGAAGACGTACACGGGGCAAAAAGTCTACCCCAAAGGAAAAATAAGGGTGACCGTTATATATAACGGTAAGGAAACACCAAAACTAGACCTGTATGTATTGCAAGATGGAGGACCACCATTACTGGGACATGAATGGATCCGGAAAATACAACTGGATTGGCATTCCATACAGGCACTGACTGTGGCTGGCAAAAAGGATGATGACGTCACACCTGGGCGACAGTCAAAGATCCTAACTGATGCGAAATAAGTGTTCCAGCAAGGACTCGGAACACTAAAAGGCATGACAGCGATGATTAAAATTGAAGAAAACGCAAGCCCAAAATTTTTTAAGGCCAGAGCGGTACCTTATGCAATCCGCCCAGCCGTCGAAGCGGAGCTGGAGAGTCTGGAATGTTCAGGTGTACTGTCCAAGGTAGACTGGAGCGAGTGGGCTACACCCATCGTCCCTGTGATGAAAAAGTCATTGAGCAGCACGCCTGGGGAACCAAGGAAGGTTCGCATCTGTGGGGACTTTACGGTAACAGTGAACCCGGTCCTTCTCACCGTACAATATCCACTTCCGCGGATTGAAGATATTTTCGCCTCGCTATCTGGAGGGAAACGCTTCACTAAGATTGATCTGGCCCAGGCGTATCTGCAAATGGAGGTGGAAGAAGCATCAAAAAAATACCTCACAATCAACACCCATAAAGGTCTCTACCAATACAACCGGCTGGTATTCGGGGTAGCATCAGCTCCGGCTATGTGGCAGAGGGCAATGGAACAAGTCCTGCAAGGGATCCCAGGGACCCAGTGTTATTTGGACGACATCCTGGTCACGGGCGAAAATGACAGTGATCACCTTGCCAACCTGGAGCAGGTGCTCACTAGATTGCAGGAATATGGGCTCCGAGCTAACCGCCCCAAATGCGAGTTTTTTAGAAATCAGATCTCGTATTGTGGCCACGTTATCGATAAAGAGGGGTTACATAAGTCCCCAGAGAAGATTGAGGCAGTAGTCAAGGCTCCAGCACCGGAAAATGTGTCACAACTGAGGTCGTTCCTCGGGCTGGTAAACTACTACCATAAGTTCTTGCCAAATTTGTCTACAATACTACACCCACTGAACACCCTACTGCAAACTGGGGTGCCATGGAAGTGGAGTGACGAATGTAGACGAGCTTTCCAGAAGAGCAAAACACTAATCACATCGAAAGAGGTATTGGCCCATTACAACCCAACATTACCAATTCGGTTGGCATGTGATGCGTCACCCTACGGCATTGGAGCGGTGCTGTCGCACAAATTCTCGGACGGCTCAGAGAGGCCAATAGCCATTGCGTCACGATCACTAACCTCAGCCGAGCGTAACTACGCCCAGATTGACAGGGAGGCCCTCAGCCTAGTGTGGGGAGTGAAAAAGTTCAATCACTATCTGCACGGGCAGAAATTCACCTTGCTGACTGATCACCAGCCTCTTGTCTCCATTTTTAATCCGAAGAAGGGCGTTCCGGTGATGACTGCGCAACGACTACAAAGATGGTCACTTTTTCTAGGGGCGCAGCACTATGAGATTGAATATAAGGGCACGAAACAGCATGGAAATGCTGATGGGCTATCACGCCTGCCACTGCCTACTGCGGAGGAAGCACCAGCAGTGGATCCTGTCGAAATATTCCATTCGACTATAGTTGAATACCTACCGGTAACTAACGCTTGTATCGAAAAAGAAACCCGAAATGACCCGACACTGTCTCGGGTATATGATTTGACGGTAAAGGGATGGCCAGCAGATGGCGACTCACTGTTGCCAGCATTCTCGACAAGGAGAGAACAGCTGTCAGTGTGCCGGGGGACCTTGATGTGTGGATCCCGATTGGTAATTCCACGCAAGTTAAGGGATAGAGTGCTCAATGAGCTTCATGAGGGTCATCTGGGAGGGGTAAAAATGAAAAGCTTAGCCAGGGCTTATGTGTGGTGGCCGGGAATCGATAAACAAATCGAGGACCTGACCAAGAGCTGCTCAGGATGCCAGAAAGTCCAAAATGCACCACCACAGGCCCCTCTACACCCATGGGAGTGGCCCTCATCTCCATGGCAACGGGTGCATATTGATTTTGCTGGTCCATTCATGGACTCAATGTTTTTAATAGCCGTGGATGCGCACTCGAAATGGCCTGAGGTCATCAAAATGTCCTCCACCACCATGGAGAAAACTATTGCAGTCCTACGGACCATTTTTGCCAGGAATGGCTTGCCAGAACAGATTTGCTCCGACAACGGACCACAGTTTGTGTCCGAAGAGTTCTGGAGGTTCTTGAAAAAGAATGGGGTAAGGCATTACACATCCGCCCCGTATCATCCAGCCACAAATGGATTGGCTAAGAGGTTTGTACAAACATTTAAGAAGGCAATAAAGGCTATGTACAATGACAACATTCCGCTGCAGCACAAGGTGGACAATTTCCTGTTCGCCTACCAGAATGCGACACATGCAGTCACCAACCAGGCCCCAGCCATGATGTTCTTTAACCGAAGGTTAAGATCTCGCCTGGTTTTGCTCAGACCAAACGTACAAAGAGATGTTGAGAGTAAGCAATTCCAGCACATTCATGAGAAGCCAACAAGGAGCTTCAATGTAGGGCAACCAGTCTTGGCCCGCGACTACCGAACAGAAAAATGGCAGCCAGGAATGATATGCACAGGGCAGGGCCCACTAATGTACACAGTGGACGTTGGGGAGAGCATCGTGAGATGCCATGCTGACCAGATCCCAGAGTCACAGGAACAAGTCAACCCCATGCCTCGCCCATACGTACCTGGTGATGAACCCGACGTACAGGTCGCATCTACCCCAGAAACAGTAGCATCGGAAGCTGATGAACCAACCGACGACAGGGGGCCAGAATCGCCTCCGCACCAAGAGCAAGACACTCGGGAAAGGCACTATCCAGAAAGGATCAGGAAGCCTCCCCAAAGACTGAATATATAAATAGACTATTTTCAGCTAATGTTGCATGTTAAAAGTGTTAATTGTAATTGGTTTGATATTTAATTGTTAAATGAGTGTTATGGTACTGTTAATCTAAAAGGGGAGGAATTGTAATGTATATACCTTTAAGTGGGGAACTATCTTTTACAGCTCATGTATACTGCAGTACCGGCAGTGACCACACCTGTATATAGCCCTGAGTAGTGATCTGTACAGATCAGTTCCACTGTGAGCCACGTTGAGTAAACACCTGTTGTACCGTTCTCCGCAGTCTGTGTCTTATTATACACGGACACTACAAGATGGAGGTCTTGGTCCCCTCACATGCATGTAGTTAACCCCATCCACCACCTTAAACATTCACTCCCTCCACCTCCGGCGTACCGTGGCTGCAGTGTGTATCATCTACAAGATTCATTGCAGCAACTCGCCAAGGCTTCTTCGGCAGCACCTCCCAAACACATGACCTCTACCGCCTAGAAGGACAAGGGCAGCAGGCGCATGGGAACACCACCACCTGCAAGTTCCCCTTCCAGTCACACACCATCCTGACTTGGAAATATATCGCCGATCCTTCATCATCGCTGGGTCAAAATCCTGGAACTGCCTCCCTAACAACACTGTGGGACTACCTTCACCACACGGACTACAGCAGTTCAAGAAGGCGGCTCACCACCACCTTCTCAAGGGCAACTAGGGATGGGCAATAAATGCTGGCCTTGCCAGCGACGCCCAGATCCTGTGAATGAATTTAAAAAAAACATGCACCCAACCTATGTGGGTGGCCAACTTGTGCCTCTGGAAAATGGTGGGGGGTGGGGGTGCGGGGGGGAGGTGCTGGAGGGGCACGGCGTAGCACCTCACTTGATAGATTTCAACCTCTGCCCGCCCTGGATCCTCCAAATAATTGTGGGGGGGCGGGGGGGGTGGTGGGCAGGCGGAATTCCTAGGCTTTTAACTCCATGTGGGACTATCATGGTCTAGCAGTACATTATACTAGCCTCTGATTTTAATACTGGCAAGAACTTCAACGGAACTGTGAATAATGATATATGAAGGCAAAAAGAACTTGCATTTACATATAACACTTTATCACACCTTTGGGATATCCCAAAACACTTGACACACCTGACAACCAATCAACTACTTTTTGCAGGCAAAAGCGGCACCCAATTTGTACACAAGGTCCCACAAACAGAAAATGAATGAATGAGAAGCCAATTTGATTTTTGGTGTTTTTTGAAGGAGGGCTGTTGCCAGGACACCAGGAGGGATGTTGCCAGGATACCAGGAGGGATGTTGCCATGACACCAGGAGGGACGTTGGCCATGACACCTGCTCTTCTTCAAATAGTCCCACAGGATTTTTTTTTCAACCAACTGAGCAAGCAGGCAGACCTCCGTCTGAACGAATGGGCGATGGTTTTGTTTAACCTCTCATGTGACTTCCAACAATGCAGCGCTCCCTCTGTGCTGCACTGAAGCATCATTGCCGATTATGCGCTCAGGTCCATCGAGAGGCTTAAAGTCAGCACCTTCTGACTTAGCTATCGAGTGAGGCAAGCTGACACATACTGCTGTGTGTGGATATTTATTACTGGCGGTGTTTCCCACCAGTCAGTAATGCTTCCACTGTCAATGAGTGCAAATTCCTATCGGACATAAATGCGTTTAGTTTTACACAAATACATAGAAAAGACCTTATTTCTTCTGACAGCAAGATCAGAGTTTAATCTGTATATTAGTGGCTGTGAAAGGGTTTTATAGCATGTCACTTTGCTGTTTGAGGTATAAAAATATCTTGGTTTTCCCTTTTATCTTTTACCGTCTTGTACACAATGGTGACAGTAGTGTTAATGGGCTGGAAATGACTGTTATTTAAGGAGCATGCGTACACAAACAGGAGTGTCGAAACGGGGCCAAATTCAAGTGTTTCATTAATTCATCCAAACTGGCTCAGTTTGACCCACTTCAACAACAACAACAGCAACGACTTACATTTATATAGCACCTATAATGTAATAAAATGTCCCAAGGCGCTTCACAGGAGCGTTATCAAACTTCACCACAGGTACTGCAGGTTGATGGTGCTGAATGGAAGAGCACAGCCTAGAAATTACCGCTGATATTAGCAGACACACGACAATTTACATTGTTACACTGTCTTTAATGAAATAAGATGTCCCAAGGCACTTCATAGAGAAGAGCAGAGACAGCGAGTGGTAATAAAGAGTTCGGAGAGATGGTCCAAGGCACGGTCTTGAGGGGGCTTTTAAGGTGGGGAAGATGTAGTAAGGAGGAGGGGTTTAAGGACATTGCTCAGATTGATGTTTTAAGGCGGTAACCTGTTTATTTTAAATGGGTTAACATCTCCGCTAAAATAGGGGAACAAAATAATATCATATGAATGCGTTTTATTGCTAATATCACCTACAGTAATTCCGAGGCGAAACCGTTCCATTTATTGTTATGGGCCTTCAATACCAATCCTGAATGCCAACCCTGAAATGGGTCAGATTGGATTGATTAACTCAATACCTCATCACCAATACCTAGGTTTGACCCAGTTCAGACAGCCCAGTTTGGGCCTTTCTACTTTGTGACTTGGGGTTTGTATTCAGCCTAGACTGATGAAATGAAAGCCTTTCCTCGCTGACGGCTGTATGACTCCTATTCTGGGCAGTCTCAGTTCAATTTCTAGTTGGTAGTTTCACTCTGGTAGGCCACAATGATGGCTGGTGTAGAAAATGAAAGTGTCACACTGCTGCTCTTCTTAGTTTGGGTTTCGTCCTATTCTTGGGGTAGAGCAGAGAGGACTTTAGTCAACAAGTGTTGCGCTGAACTGTAGGGATGTCCAAACGTTTGGAGCTGGGGACTAGGTACACATGTCCAAACTAGTGAACGAGCTCCATGACTTTGTAGAAATGTGAGCCTTGATACATAAAAAGTTCAATTCCCCAAACGCAATAATTAACCCCACCCCCATACACCAGAAACATGGGACCCTCTACACAGCAGACACTAGCACTGTTCACAGAGCCCAGACTCCCAATGCTAAACATAGAAACATAGAAGATAGGAGCAGGAGTAGGCCATTCGGCCCCTCGAGCCTGCTCCGCCATTCAATGAGATCATGGCTGATCATCCAAATTCAGTACCCTGTCCCTGCTTTCTCCCCATATCCCTTGATCCCTTTAGCATTAAGAAATATATCTAACTCCTTCTTGAATATATTTAATGAATTGGCCTCAACTGCCTTCTGTGGTAGAGAATTCCACAGGTTCACCACTCTCTGGGTGAAGAAATTCCTCCTCATCTCAGTCCTAAATGGCCTACCCCTTATCTTTAGACGGTAACCCCTGGTTCTGGACTCCCCAGCCAGACCCACTGACACAAAAAAGCTAGATCCCTGTACACAAAAATTCCAAGCCCCTGAACACCAAAATTCAAACCCTACCTCTCTCTCCATCAACCTCACCCCATCCTTCTCTTCTACCCTACCCTGATTCCCGTCCCTCTCTTTTACCCCTGTCCTGTCCCCTGCCCTGTCCTCACCCCCATCCTTCCCCTCCTCCAAAGCTCGAACACTGGGAAACTTCCACCTCAGCATTTTAAACTTTCTGGGCGGGAGGACTGATTGGTGCAAAAAAGCAGTTCCCCGATTGGTAAAAATCCACTAATCAGGGAACAGCTTTTTAAAAAATCCTCCAGGCCCAGAAGGTTTTAAAGGGCTGTAACTGAGCCATTCGTTGGGCCCGTGCTTCTTTTCATGTGAAACGCACAAAGGCGATTTCAACTCTGGTTAGTTTCAGCTCCCATTGAAACCAGCATTGTGTGTTTAAGCTGAGAAAAAGTGGGAGCCGAATGACAGGAACACTTGGGCCGGTCTTGGCCCTTGGGCTGCCTGTTGGACTCTGTTGCTATACTTGACCCGAGCAGGCCTGGTGCTGACACTAGGGCCTAGATTTTCCAATTGGTGTTACTTTAACTCTTGGTGCTAACCTGTTTAAAATAAACAGCTCACTACTGATGCGAAAATAACCCCGATCAGAAAATCATGGCATAAATGACAGAAATAGGAAAATGTTCCATTTCTTATTGTTAACATCCTTGTCTTGATGGGCACAAAATTGCACAAATAATAAGAAAATGAAGTATGTGCTTCTCAAAATCTGTGACCCCATTTTCACTCCAATCATGACAGTTAACAGGCAGGAGTCTGTCCTGGAGCCAGAGCAACAATGTTTATTTTGTTTAATATAGTTTAATATAACTGGTAGTCTAGCGAGGGCTACTATTCTGGGGAGGATCTGATTCCCTGGTTGCTAAGCAATTGGGAGTGATGGAATTGAGCTCTTCCTGTTGGTGCGGAGCCTCACTCACCGTCGATGGACTTCGGGAGATCACAGGCAATCCCCCGCCCATTAAAATGGACAATCGTAAGGCTGGCTGATGGAGTAAATGGAGAAAATATCATACTGGTGCAGTAAGGGGGGAAACCGTTCTGAGGTTGTTGCTGAGGCGCAATGTTAAAGAAAGAAAGAAAGACTTTCTTTCACGACCATCGGACGTCTCAAAGTACTTTACAGCCACAGAAGTATTTTTGAAGTGTAGGCACTGTTGGAGTGTAGGAAACACAGCAGCCAATTTGCCCACAGCAAGGTCCCACAAACAGCAATGTGATAATGACCAGAGAGTCTGTTTTTTTTATGTCGATTGAGGGATAAATATTGGCCGGGACACCGGGGATAACTCCCCTGCTCTTCTTCGAAATACAGGTAGACTATCCTTTATCTGAAAACCTCTGGACCAGCCGTGTTTCGGTTTTCGGAAAATTTCGGATTTCAGAAGGTATTTTATAAGACTGGGAAATTTGTCGGGGGTGGGGGTCGGCGGGGGGGTCGTCGGGGGGTCGGGGGTGGGGGTCGACGGGGGTCGGGGTCGTGCGCACGACTTACGCTGAACGAAAAAACTTTCGGTTTTCAGAGGATTTCGGTTTTCGGAAGTGCGGATAAAGGATACACTATCCCTTATCCGAAAGGGTGGGGGTCGGCGGGGGGAGAAAAGAATATCGGACAGGCCGCAGCAGCTATCGGACGGGCCACTGTATTGTTGGGTTCAATCTCCCGGTATACCTCCTTCACACTGCCCGGCTCGGCCTGCAATCTCCTACCCAGGAGGGAACTCAGTGACCCTCTGCCCTGCTCAGCGTAAGTCGTGCGCCACTCTGGTCATGTCGTGCGCACGACTTACGCTGAACGAAAAAACTTTCGGTTTTTAGAGGGTTTCGGTTTTCGGAAGTTCGGATAAAGGGTAGTCTACCTGTAGTGTCATGGGACCTTTTACGTCCACCTGAGAGGTCAGACGGGGCCTCGGTTTAACGTCTCATCCGAAAGCCTGCACCTCCGACAGTGTTAGAGAGAGCTTTTTTCTGCATCAGGCTGCGCTGTACCTGATCTGGGGATGCTTGTTGCCAACGCTGGGTGTCTGAAGAGTACCATTCATCCTCGCCCAGCACCCCTCACCTTGATATACCCCCATTTTAAACTTTAAAAGCAGTGTTTCCGGGTTTTATTTTCTCTAAATTGACCTCGAGTTTTGTCCTCTGTCTTTTTAACTCTCTCTGGAAGCCGCCTGGCTGGATGGTGGCGGGAGGGCAGGTGATGGAGGTCATGGTGTACATTTGTTGCACCGTGACAGTAGGGGACAGGCTTAAGGGGCTGCCCGGCTGGTCGTTTCCTGCCCGTCATTTACATATATTCGTAAATATAAAAAGAAAGTGAGGTGAAGGGCTGGTATTGCTGTGTCAGAGTTCCACAGGGATTGAGTGAGGTTCAAGACAAAATGGGATGACTGTTCTTACTACTGGGTGTCTCATAAGATGCTACTGAGTGACCTTTAGTCTATGGCTCCAACAACCAGAGGGGTGGCTCCTCTAGATGTCCCAACGCCTATAGGAAATATTTTGGAAGTGGTACAGGCAACACTACCAACAAGGCTCATAGTGCAGGACACCATCAAGACTGCAAAGAATAGCAGAGTACAATGAGATAAATCATGAAGTAGTGGTTAAGGGACAACAGCTTGAGGGATTTAAAAGCTTGGCGATTGTAGGAGGTAAGGGAGTCTAAGGGAGGTGAGGAAGTTCACAGTTGTAGGAGTTTCGCAAAATTCCCCTGAAAACAAGAGAAACATTGGTCCACATCGTGGATGAAGATTTATGTGTTTTTGAATTGCCTCTGGGTCAGATCAATGTTTTGAAGCATGCTCAGGGCCATGAAAGACTGCTGAGCTGGACTACAACGGAGTCGAGGAAATTCGTGGAAGTATTCACACACATTGAGAAGGAACATCTTGATTAAGGCTTGTGCTTTTGAGCCCGGTCAAACACAGAGGTTTACAGCTTGTAATGTGTTTGTGTGAAAGACCTGTCAATCAAACCAGGGAGGTCAGGAGTTGCCCACTTGACCCGAGGCCACAGAGACAGGTTGTTATGGCTGGCTATGATTCAGCAACCAATCACAGTCCTTTTTTTGTGTACTGGCCAGACAGAACGGCAGGAGCATGAAAGACCTGTCAATCAAACCAGGGAGGCCAGGAGTTGCCCACTTGACCCAAGGCCGATTATGGCTGGCTATGATTCAGCAGCCAATCACAGTCCTTTTTTTGTGTACTGGCCAGACAGAACGGCAGGAGCATGAAAGACCTGTCAATCAAACCAGGGAGGTCAGGAGTTGCCCACTTGACCCAAGGCCGATTATGGCTGGCTATGTTTAAACAAGCAATTCAGCAACCAATCACAGTCCTTTTGTTTGTGTACTGGAACTTTAGGCGGGAATTTTTCCAGACAGAACGGCAGCAGCACACAGGTATAAAGATAGCTACTGAGAAGCTATCTGGCCCTCTTTTTACTTCGCTGGATCAGAGGTGAGCAGGGTGTTATGACTCCTCAACAAGACAACCTAGCAAGGAGTTTGGGGTGGTGATTTAAGGGAATTACTAAGATTGTTTAAATAACATTGTAGTCATTGTATCCCTCGTTTTTGCCGTCTGTACCCCCTTGTTATATACTTTTACTGCATTTACTGTGTTCGTGTGGTATAGTTTCTATTTGATTATGGTTCTTTAGTTTAATAAATTTTGACTTTGCTCATATCCAAATCAATTGTCCGCTTTAACATCATTAATTGTAAGTCCTCCAGTCAGAACTGAAAGGTGGGGTAGCGATTCGGAACCGCTGTTAAAATTGGTTTACAGTGCAGCAGGCAAAAAGGCTGCTGGCCAGGTATGTTACCATAAACCAGGTAATAGATGCCCCCCTACACAGTTTGGAGGTTAAAAGTTGGATAAAGAGCTAAGAAATGAAAGGAGTGGGAAAGAGAAGAGAAGATCAAGCATGATTGAAAGTATGAGCCAGAGAATTTAGAAAGAGAAATTGTTAGTAAAAAATTGGTTTTAGATTGTCTTATTTTGCTGTCTGCTGCTTTGGTATCTAAGCTTGATTTTCCTTCTTTTCTGATTTTACGCTGTGTTGATGACAGCTCTGCTGGTTAATAGAGCTCTCAACTTCTAACTTTCATACTTTGTGCTCCTTGTTATCATACCGTGGGAATTTGACACTGTGACACGTTTACTCCATCCCATGCTAGACAGTTTCTAAACAGAATTGCCAAGTCCCTGCTGCTTTGTAGCTTACACTCCAGCTGGTTTGGAGGATCTTGATAGACACTTAAACCTCGGAGAATGGAAGTGTGTTTCAGCTACATGCCCATTACCTCAAGGCTTTTCTTCTGGTGAATGAAGCTCTTGGATGATTTGGCCTGTCACGTCCAAGCTATTTAATGCATCTTGGATCCAATATGCAATGGGACAGGTGAGGGGTGGAATACATCTTTATCTACAGAACAACAGGAAACTTTGTGTTATCCGGAGGCTAAGTGTCCGGCAAGCTCGAGCCACCGGCAAAAATCAGGAGCCGTTTTGTTAGGTGTTTTTTCTTCTCGTGGCTTTTTTTTCAACAGTCAGGCTCTGGAAAGTCTCTCTGAAGCTGTTGCTAAGCGACAGAGACGCTTCCAAGGTACGGGCCGACTGTTTAGAAGCTGTTGCTAAGCAACAGTGTTTGTTGCCAGATACGGGCTCCGTATGCTTCAACATTAGAGCTGGTGTGTCCGGCAGTTTTGAGGGAACGGCAACAGCTCGGTCCCGTCGGTGCCGGATAGCACAAAGTTTCCTGAACTTTAAGGAAGAGGCAGCTGAAGAATGGTAACAGTGGCTGCCAGTCCAGATAATGGCATCTGAACTCAGTTCAATATAACTTTAAAAATATTTTCTCCTCTCCTGAAGGGTTTTATTCTCTCTGGGGTATCGATCAAGAGGCATCAGTCGCCCTGTAGTAGCTCCCACAGGTGACCTTTGCTCATGTATGGGATTAGACAGTGAGCATCGGCAGGCAATTCGACCACACGGGGCATCACAGCCAAGCTCAAGTCCTATCCGTGCTTGTTATTCACTTTCTACACACGCACTTTCCAGCAGGAAACACTAGATAATGATCAGGAGCAGGAACCCTTGCTGATTTTTTTTCCCCCTCTCTCGTGCTCAGAAGCACTGATGCCAAGGCTTGCACTTCTGCCCTTGTCCTGACTGAAACTATCCAAGTCGGTACAGACCATGCTTTGGTCTGAATAGCCCAGTGCCACAATATATGATCATTTACCCACTAAGGGAGCTCCAGTCAAGGGAGATCATCACTGAAAGAATAGCTGGAAGTCACAATACTTTCTGACGAGACAGGACATTTCAAGGAGGCTATGGAACTGATAATGGAAAAATCTATTGTTTCCTTGCTTGAATGCCTATTGTGAAAAGAAAATACAATTTCCATGGTGATGGAAGTGATGAGACCAATGGCAATTTCTGTCCTCAGTGAATTTGACGAACTCTTCAATTAGTCGAGGCCATTCAATGAAAGAAGCTGGGAGACAAACACAATTCATTCCTTTTACAGAAATATTAATTGAACTCTGAATTATTGTTCTGAGTCAGGAGGTTATGGGTTTCGGTCCCACTAAAGGACTTAATAATTTAGCTGACTTTTCAAGGCAGTACTGAGGGAGGGCTCTTTTGGGTGAGGTATTAGACCAGATGTTCAGGTGGATGTAAACTACCCCATGGCACCATTTGAAGAAGAGCAGCGAGTTCTCCTGGTGTCCTGGTCAATGGCTTAGCCTCAACCAGTGTGACTGGTTGTTTATCTCATTGCCGTTTGCGGGATCTTGCTGTGCACAAATTGGCTGCCACGCTTGCTTGCATACAACAAAAGGCTACTCGTCAAAAAGTAATTCATCGGCTACGGGAAATACATTGGGATATCCCGAGGATGGGAAAGGGGACGACATAAATAAAGTTGAGCAACATTAAATACAATGTCGATGTGCATCCAGCTGGATATAAGGAAAGATCCACCGGGGCGGGGGGGGGGAATAAAAAGCACAGTTTGAGGAGCTCCATGTGGCAATGAACTGAGACCAGAAGGTCCCAGACTGTCCATCTAAGCACAATAATCTCACAGGGTACCGTATGGTGTACTGACCAGTGCTCCCTCTAAAATGGCTCCATAGTCTGTTCCTCAGGTGTACTTGCGGTGATGCAGTAAAGCAGTAAATTGTAAAGCAGTAAACTGTAGCCCTGCCCTCATCCTGTTCTGTGCACAGCATAAACCTTGGAAAGGACAAACAGGTACCAAGGCTAGACTTCACTGCTCACGATAAAAGCACTTAACATAGGATGTTCCTCTATCTACTATTTTAATGGAGGCACCAGCCTGCTTATTTTAAATGGGTTAACAGCTCTGTTAAAATAGCGGGCAGAAGAATGTCAGAGCACATTAAACATTCATTTGCTGGTGTCCCCCTAGGGCAAACGTCATCTTGGATCCTTTTTTTTTGTTGCAGTTAATTTTAATGCATTGTTTTGTATTTTGTTTTAAAGTACAGATAATATGTAAAGTAGTTGCCTGCGGAACACAGAGAAGGAGTCTCAACTGAGATCCAAGATGTTACTTCTAGCCCACCTAACGCAACTATCAGTCAGAAGGAAACTGTTCCCCGATAAAATTAAATCTACATCTCGACAGCTACATGCTCCAATTCATCATACTGCAGTAGACAGTTCATCTTTTGCAATAATTTAGCAATATTACAGTCTGTAAATGGGGCATAGACCGTTGTCACAGAGAGAGAATCACTCATATGAAATTCATGATTTCAGGATATATTTGACTGCTTTTGAATTATGGCATAAAAATGATGGAATATATGGATGATACGCATCAGGGGGTCATTGTGTATGGAATTTATTCCGCGAGTGTGCCTGAACTTTATAATCCCTGAACAACTTGAGTAGGTTATAATAGTAAAAAAAAGGATTGGAATAATTTCCAACTATAATTAATAGAATCTCCAGCTCATTTTATTGGGGTTCGGCGGTTTTATATAAACTTTTATTTAGAACTTTATTATCCTTGTATTTATTTATTGGCCAAACAAGGTGTGATTAGCAGGGTGACATTATGTGTTGCAGCACAGGTGGGATGAGATGGTAGATGTCCGTTCTTTGCACCTTGGATATCATATTGGTGATTTGGTCAAGGTTTATCAGATGATGAAGGGACGAGATTGTAGAAGGGCCAGAATTAGGTAAGGTGTTAGGAGGTGATTCTTTCCCCAGAGAACAGTGGACCTCTGGAACAGGCTGCACGGATCGTGCGGTGAACGCTGATTCGCTGAATTCCTTCAAGCGGGAGCTAGACCTCTTCCTGGCTGGGGCAGATCATACAAAATGTAGGTGCTGTATGGCATTAATCAGGGCCAGAGTGATCTTCTAGACGAGTTTTGATCGGCAAAAGGGTTGGAGACATTTATCTCATGCTGCAATTGTTACCAGATCTTGGAGTTCTGAGTTAAGATTGATCCACCAATGAGTCAACATGACTGAGAACAGCCTTTTCCAAACCCCTAGGCTCATGAAATTCAATCAAGAAAAAGCAACAAGTAAGATGCCACCATGGCTCCAGTTACATTACTGAGGCAATGGGACTCTGGACCAACCCAATGTAAATGAGTAATCTTTAGTCCTATTACTGATCCAATTGCCTGGGTGCACCTTCCCTGGCCTGCTGAGCCGTTTGTGTTAGTGCTGAAATATTTTCCCATTTTCTGAGGTTCGGAAGGGAATTTAGCTTTAGGTGCTGATGACTCCTATTTGCGACTTTTTAATGTAAATTTTTTTCTTGAAAGGCAGTAAGGGCTGAAAAACGCATTTTTTCCATTTGATTTTAATTTTTTGGGTTCCAAGCGCATTGCCCCTTTAATTCATAGCCCTTTTAATTGCCCACAATTCATTGCGAACTCCACAGCCTCGCTCCCAGGGGCTGTAAGAAGCTGCAACGCCGACTGTGGACGGGAACTTCGGGTCGGATGCCTCCACCAATGCCACCAGGAGGGAATTAAATTGTAAGTTAGCACTGGGCTAAAAATCTTTAGCCCCCAGCGCGAACTTTTGCCTGGTAGCGTTGCGGCCATTTTCAGTGGCAGGTTTTGGTCGATGTCCAATTTCTGGGCCAAGGTGTCCCACAGTTTTGAGATGGAGTTGGAATAGGCGATAAATCTTGATTTCTAAATAGTAAGGATGCAGAAATGACAATAGTGTGTCGAGCGGTGTATTTATATATACACAGATAATGGTTGTTGCTGGTAAATTATTCCACAGATCTGTTACCCAGATACCCCTTCCTACTCTTGACTTCCTAATTTTTAATTTGTGTTCTTTGCATTTGAACCCTTCATTTTAGTGAACAATTTGCCTGGATAAAGTTTATCAATTCCTGGCATAACCTTGAAAACATCAATTAAGTTACCTTGACATCAGCCCTTTCCCAAAGAAAAGAAGGCCAACTTCCTTAATCTCTCCTCATAACATGGTACCTGGCTTAATCTTCATTGTTTGCCTCTCGCCACTTACTGACTCTAATGTTGCTTAATTGCTGTCGGTGATCAATACCTGACTCCATACATCTCACCAAGTCTTGAATTATAGTCAGAAGGCGAAAAGGACCAAAGACTGTGCCAAGAAAAAACTCTAAAGGGAAGGTGTGTTCCAGTCGATGAGTGTCCATGGATTGCTGTCTGACAGGCTCCGATTTTAACTGCGGGCCCGGTTTCGGTGGGTGGGCAGCAGTGTGAGTTAGTAACCCACCCGCATCTCCGATAATGACGCCCGAGGTCTCTACGATGGTGGGGGGGGGGGGGGGGGAGATTGCTGTAGGCGAGGCCTAAGCTTTCCTTGTGAGGGCCAGATGAGCACGCTTGCCTTTCCTGGCCCCACACAGACAGTAAAAACATTTCTTTAAGACTATAGGATTATTCACTTCCCTATCTCTCGGTCTTAATATACCGAGTGGAGTAACAAGCCTCAAACAAATTCAATTGTTCTCACAACCCTCTTTACTCTTTAGCTTAAGTCATACAATTCTTAATACAATTGTCAGCACAATATTACAATACAGTTCCCTCAAATTTAACAGATTAGATACATACAACCTTTGAATGGGCCGCACTGCATGTGGAACAATGAGCTGATCAGTCTCTTCCATTCACAAGGGTTTTCCCAACGTTTAGATTCTTGGGCGGTTAGTTTCCTCACTCTCGATCTGCACTGAACGCCCGATTTCACCTTTTTTTATCCTTCCTTACAGGCACAGACAGCGCATAATCTCTGGTATGATGCCCTCTTTAACCAACCTTTGTTCGATATTGGAGTGGTCGCCTCTCCTGATAGGTTACCTTGCATGTACGTCAAGACACTTCCCAATCATTTTTACCAATTCCTGTATCAGCACAATTCTCAGGAACAGTTCTGCTATCTTGACGCGTCACATCCTTTGTTCTGAAATCTCGTGCCTAAATATTCACAGTTTCAACAGGATGTCGTTAGCTACAGTTGTAAACAAGTTCAACAACAAAAAAAACTGCATGATTCTGCTGGCTCCAGTCCTTTCAAGATATGTCAAGTTAACCCTTCAAAACTTACTTTTCTGGGCCTCTTCTGGTCCTGATCCGCTTCCTCTCTGGGTTGGCCTGGCGGCAAACTCACTGGGCTGGATTTTGTCAATGGGGACATGATGGAGGCGGGACTCCCACTTTTTGGGTTGTAGTCCCGCCTCCACCAACTTGTGGCCAACCCACGCGATTTTCCCTTGATTGACCTTGTTGAGCCCACCCAGCAGGCTCAGCAGGCCAATTAAGGGACACCCGGTTACAGGTGACGTCAGGGATTGACATTTCATCTGTCAAGAGCTTTTGACAGATGAAATATCAGTGTTTGACAGCTCTGTGAAGCTGTCAAACACTGACAATCTGACTTCTAACTTGAGTCCTTCTCCACAGACTCAGTTAGAAATCTCTCCAGAACAGAAAGCAGAATGCTGCAACTTTTGACAGCTTGTGGCCATTCTGCTTTCTGTGCTGGTGAGATGAGGGACTCCCGAGACCTGAAGGAAGGAAGCCTGCATTAGTAAGTAAAGGTAAGTAAAACTTATTTAAACACTTTACACACACCAAACACACTTACCTCTGCACTCATGCACCCATCACTCACCTGAACACCGGACATCTCGAACCCTCCACGCCCTTCTGCCCGCCGGTCCGCCTCGTTAACTTGGCGTGGTTTGGAGCCGTCGGGCAGCCCACACTTCAGGGATAAAAATAGGGATTAGGCCAAAAACTGCCTGTTAACTACCTGTTAACAGGCAGTTAATTGGCACTAATCCCCTTCCCGCCTCGGGGAGGCGGCTTCCAGCACAGGTCGGGTACCCGCCTCCTGGGAAACGGGCATGGAGGCGGGTTGGGGGCGGGAAGGATTCGTGTCCCCCGATTCTGCAATTTTCCCCCCACTCCCGCCTCCAAACCCGCCTCCACGGGGCTTGGAAATTCGAGCCCACTGCCTCTTCCCACTCAGGCCGCCTAGTAAAAATTGCAGTTGGGTCCCGATGATGTCATGTGGACCTGACAAGCATATGTTGAAAAGGACCCGGCCAGCTTTGGGCGGGTGTCCTTACTTACCGCCTGCTCATTTGAACAATGTGGAAGCTCATACTCCTGGCGGCTTCAGACCTGGGTAATTGTAACTGCGCACCCATCAGGCAGGTAGGGTTAAATCGCCCCCATAGAATCAGTAATTTCAGCACAAGAAACCATTTGCCCCATCGTTCCTGTACCAGTGCTTGTTCTACATCAAAGTTATGGATTCTAACCCGATTTTCCTGCTTTCTCCTGATATCCTTTAATATTTTTCTTCTTCTAGTGTTTATCTAATCCCCTATTAAATGTTACGACTCAGCCTCTGTGACTACTTGTAAAGTATTCCATATTCTAATAACTCTTTGAATATGAAGACACTGACTAAAAGATTTTGTGACTTCTTAATGGACAATTATTGAACCATAGAAGTTTACAGCACAGAAGAAACACATGCAGTTCATTATATCTGTGCCAGCTCTTTGCTAATCCTACGGCTCTGCTTTATCCCCACAGCTGTTTCTTTGACTGCTTCGAATATTTATCCAATTTTCCCTTAAAAGATGTCATGGTGTCTGCCTCAATTATTCCCTGTGGCGGTACATGCCGTGCTCTTAAAAACCTCTGCATAAAAAAAAATTCTCCTAACCTTTCTCCTCACTCTCTGAGTGACAATTTTAAATTGATGACCCCCCCGCCCCGCACCCGCACCCCTCACCCACCATCCCCCTCATCGCTGACTCTTCAACCAGAACAAATAGTCTTTCCCTATTCAATGAAGCAAAATAAGGTTTGGTTTTCTTGGACTAAATGTACATTAGTCATTTACCTCTGGGACTTGGGTTCAAAACCTTAGCCCAGACAGATAAGATGAAAGTGTCCGCCGCCGTCTGTTGGGTGTAACAACCGAGGCAAAGTGAGTTTTCAGTTCCTGATGGACATGGGGCCACTGCATGAAACTACACAATTTCTAAAATGTATTTGTTCTCAAGATGTGGACACAGTTGGCAGGGAGACATTTATTGCCCATCCCTAGATGCCCTGAAGACGGTGTTCAGCCTTCTAGTTGCAAGTGTTTTTATAATTGAGGGGCCTGCTAGGCCACTTCTGAGGGCATTCATAGTCAACCACTTAGTGTGGGGCTTGAGTCAGCTAAGAGTGACATGACTGAGCCAATTGGGTTTCCACAACATTCCGGCAGCTTTTATGGTTAGTTTTTCTCTGGTGCTAGCCCACAAATTGCAAGACTTGGGGCAAAATTGGGTCGCGCCCCCTTTAGGGCGCTAACTTCGCCGGAGTGCTACTTTTAGTGCAAAGGTTAACGCCCCCGCGCCCGAAATTCACTGGTAGCGCCTCAAGAGGGTGGCGGGGCGCTACTGGAAGCTATGCCCCATCTCTTATTAAAGGGGAGGGGCCTAGCGCAGCGCGACATGGGGCCCAGTTGGGCCACCAGGGAGCAGGGTGCCGGCAAAAGAGCCCAACACTCAAGAGAAGTGCCGGGCTCACGGCGCGTAGCCGGCACCCCGTGGGGGGGCTTCACAGGAGGCCAGGAACAGCAACGGGGGCAGGTGCTGGCAGGCGGGCAGCAGTAAGTCAGGGGGCGCTACTGAAGATCGCGGCCAGGGCACGAGCAGGGCGCCGCGCATGGCGATGACGTCATCGCCGGAGGCGTAGCTCCATGGGGCACCAACGGTTACCGCCGCCACTAACCTCCTGCTGAACTTCGCGGGAGGCGTTAGCGGCGCCGTGCCCAGGCGCTAGTTGCTTTGCGCCCCATTAGCGCCCTCTTAGGGCGCTAATGGGAGGCGCAAATCAACCAAATTTTTCCCCCAATTCACTCTTAAAGCTTGCCACGGTGGGTTTGAACATCTGACCAGTACCATAACTGTGCAGTACTGTGGCCACGTTTGCTACTAAAGAAAGAACTCGGATTTACAAGCACCTTTCATGATCTCAGGACGTCCCAAAGCAATTCACAGGCAATAAAATACTTTTGAAGTGAAATCACTGTTGTAATATCGGCTAATGCAGCATCCATTTTGTATACTGCAAGGTCGCACAAACAGCGATGATATAAATGGCTGGATAATCTGTTTTAGTGATGGTGGTTGAGGGATAAATATTGGTCAGGGCACCAGGAAAACTCCCCTGCTCTTCAAAAAATGCAATGGGACCTTTTACGTCAACTTGAGAAGACAGATAGAGCCTCGGTTTAACATTTAAAAGACAGCACCTCAGACAGGTCAGTATTCCCTTGGTGGTTTACTGAAGTGTCAGCCTAAAGAAAGAAAGACTTGCATTTATATAGCGCCTTTCACGCCCTCAGGACATCCCAAAGTGCTTCGCAGCTTAAGAAGGACTTTTGAAGTCTAGCCACTGTTGTAATGTAGGAAACGTGGCTGCCAATTTGTGCACAGCAAGCTCCCACAAACAGCGATGACCAGATAATCTGTTTTTAGTGATGTTGGTTGAGGGATAAATGTTGACCCAGGATACCAGGGGAAAACTCCCCTGCTCTTCTCCGAAATAGTGGCCGTGGGGATCTTTTACACCCACTTGAGAGGGCAGTTTATCGTCCCATCCAAGTGACGACACCTCTGACAGTGCAGCACTCCCTCAGTATTGGCACTGCAAGTGTCGGCCTAGATTATGAGGCTCAAGTCTCTGGAGCACTGCTTGAACGAATGACCTTCCATTTTCCAGTGCTAGCATCATTTCACCGCGATGGGCAGGGGTGGACCAGCTCTTCCAAAACAGCCTGGGATTGCAAGGAATTCTCTCGGGAAAAGGGGAGCATCGATAATACAGCGCTGTGGAACTATTTATGGGGGTATTCGGGAATTCTCCTGATTTCCCATGTAGCCAGTCTGTCCTTATGGATGGGCACAAGATTCAACAAAAAATATATTTTTTAAGACAAGTTTTATTTTATTTAAAATACATTTGCTACTCCCATTTTTCAAAATAGATTTTTATTCTCAAGTTGTTAGTGTGTCAGAAAGACACAAAGAATTTCCATTACAAAGCATCCCCAACAAACTGATGTGAATAGCTTCCATACAATTAGTTCCCGTTAAAAAATTGCATATCTTGTCGAACAAGAAATTATACAAGGATCACGATTTCTATTCACTGAATGCATTGGAACTTCAGCTCATTTAATTTTGTGTACTACTGAATTAAAATTAAAATGATCTTTTCACACAGTTTGTTACTGTATAAAATAAGAGTGACAAGTTTCACTGAAAATACTCAGTGGGCTGAACAATGAGAGTGTTGTGTGGTGGACAACTTGCACCTGCACTATGGCTTGGCGTTGAAATTCTTCGATGGACAAGAAGGCTAGGTGTTGGTTCACTTAGTAACTGCACTTCACACTGTGTTACTGAGCTTTATAGAAGATCCCACAGGCCGTGGTCTGTGCGGAGTTAGTTGCTTTCAGCTGGGACTGGAGTAGGGGGCTAATAGAATGTAGAAACATAGATAAATAGGAGCAGGAGTCGGCCATTCGGCCCTTCGAGCCTGCTCCGCCATTCAGTATGATCATGGCTGATCCTCTATCTCAATACCATATTCCCACTTTCTCCCCATACCCCTTGATGCCTTTTATGTCTAGAAATCTATCTATCTCCTTCTTAAATATGTTCAGTGACTTGACACGGTGGCATAGTGGTTAGCACTGTTGCCTCACAGCACCAGGGACCCGGGTTCGAATCCGGCCTTGGGCGACTGTCTGTGTGGAGTTTGCACATTCTCCCCGTGTTTGCGTGGGTTTCCTCCGGGTGCTCCGGTTTCCTCCCACAGTCCAAAGATGTGTGGGTTAGGTTGATTGGCTATGATAAATTGACCCTTAGTGTTAGGGGGATTAAATATGTGGGGTTACGGGGATAGGGTGGGATATGTGTTGGTGTAGGGGTTACGGGGATCGGGTGGGATATGTGTCGGTGCAGGCTCGATGGGCCGAAATGGCCTCTATCTGCACTGTGGGGTTTCTGTGATTTCTGTGATTGACCTCCACAGCCTTCTGTGGTAGAGAATTCCACAGGTTCACCACCCTCTGAGTGAAGACATTTCTCCTCATTTCAGTCCTAAATGTCCTACCCCGTACCCTGAGACTGTGATCCCTCGTTCTAGACCCCCCAGTCAGGGGAAACATCCGCCCTGCATCCAGTCTGTCTAGCCCTGTCAGAATTTTATACGTTTCAATGGGATCCCCTCTCATTCTTCTAAATTCTAGTGAATACAGGCATAGTCGACCAAATCGCTCCTCATACGACAGTCCTGCCATCCCAGGAATCAGTCTGGTGAACCTTCGTTGCACTTCCTCTAAGACAAGTATATCCTTTCTTAGGTAAGGAGACCAAAACTGCACACAGTACTCCAGGTGTGGCCTCAACTGCAGTAAGACATCCTTGCTCCTGTACTCAAATCCTCTTGCAATGAAGGCCAACATAACATTTGCCTTCCTAACTGCTTGCTGCACCTGCATGTTTGCTTTCAGTGACTGGTGTACAAGGACACCCAGGTCCCTTTGTACATCAACATTTCCCAATCTATCACCACTTAAATAATACCCTACCTTTCTGTTTTTCCTACCAAAGTGGGTAACTTCACATTTATCCATGTTATACTCCATTTGCCATTTATTTGTCCACCCACTCAACTTGTCTAAATCGCCTTGAAGCCTCTTTGCATCCTCCTAACAACTCACAATCCAGCCCAGTTTCGTGTCGTCAGCAAACTTGGAAATATTACATTTAGTTCCCAATGTAATTGAACTCAGCACTACCCAAGCCTTCTGCTCCGAAACACTAGCCAGTGACTCCCGCCGGAAAGTGCACGCATGTGGCTATCAGGAGGGAACAGGATCGGGGGGGGTCAGCCACGATGCACTTCATGGTTAAATAGCCGGCCATCACTCGGTGCTCAGGTTCACCTATGTGGAATGGCCACTTGGATGAGGTACCAAAGGGTGCCTGGCAATGGTAGATCTGGACCTCGGCATCAGTCACAAGAAGGAGGAGTTGGGAGCTGGGGAAAAGGACAAGGACCAGCTACCAGACCAAAGAGAATGCAAGGCATTTATGAACCACAGCTAAGTTAACAAATGCAGCTGACTGCTTGCGAATCCGAAACAATTATTCCACTGGTAATTGCATTTTACAGCAGCACGACACTGTAATAGTTACAATGACTTGACTGCACATTCCTGAACACAGACGAGCAGTTATGATGCAAATGTGCTCTGTATTCTCAATCCCGATTGGTACGAAACCCACTGCACGAATGGGAAATAACAGCCTGGCGAGAGCCCCTGCTGTGAAATTATCCAGGGCCAGAAAACACAAAACAGAAGGAATGCAATTCAAAGTTGATTACGCAACACATATTTAGCACAGGTAGGTGGTAGCAACAGGGCGCATAAAACCTGATAAGGAAATGCATTACTAACTATATCATCCAGGTGTCAGATAAGGTTCACAAACAAGCTTTTTTAGTCACTTTGTCAGCTGTGGCTCTGTGGGTAGCCCTCTCGCCTCTGATGTTAGAAGGTTGTGGGTTCAAGTCCCATTCCAGAGATTTGAGTACAAAAATCTAGGCTGACACTGCAGTGCAGTGCTGAGGGAGCGCAGCCCTGTCAGAGGTGCCGTCTTTCGGATGAGATGTTAAACCGAGGCCCCGTCTGCTCTTTCAGGTGGATGTAAAAGATCCCACAGCACTATTTTAAAGAAGAGCAGGGGAATTATTCCCGGGGTCCTGGCCAATATTTATCCCTTAAAAAAAACCCAGATTATCTGATCATTAACAAATTGCTGTTTGTGAGAGTTTCCGCAGATTAGCTGCTGCGTTTCCTACATTACAGCAGTGACTGCACTTCAAAAGTACTTCAGTGGCTGTAAAGCGTTTTGGGACGTCCTGAGGTCATGAAAGGCGCTACATAAATGCAAGTCTTTCTTTCACAAATTAAGACACTGTTGTCGAGGAAATAAAAGAAACAGGTATTTTTTGCTGGGTGTTCCTCAGGAAATGGTGACAAACCCACCTCCATGCCATCTTGCCAGGAGGCGGGTAGCTGTCCCACGCCGGGTCCCGTCTCCTTGGAGGCAGGAAGGGATTACAGCCACTCAACAGGCAGAAAATAAGATTGTCCCCTTTTTGCCCATACAAGTGCGGGCTTCCCGAAGGCTCTGAAACTCCGCCTCCTGGGAAGATGGCGCGGAGGTGGGTTGGGGGCGGGATGGGCACCCGCCCCCAGATTCTGCCATTTTCCCGGAAGTCCCACCTCTATACCCGTCTCCCCAGGGCTGGCAAGATCGCGCCCCAGGACAGCCCAAACAAGAGGGGGCAATGAGACCATGGGGGCGATTTTCCCAACCCCGAGGAGGCGGGTTTGGAGGTGGGACAGTTGGCAAAATCGCAAAAAGTGAGGGCGGGTTCGGAACCCGCCTCCAACCCGCCTCCGTGCAATTTTGCCGGAGGCGGGTTTGATGGGTGCGATTCGGTCCCACTTCCGTCAGTCAGGAGAGGTAGTTATGACCCTTAAATAGTAGTTAAAGGCCTCTATAATCCTATTTTGATAGGCCTTTGTTATTTTGCCACATTTTGGGCTGGTTTTTGCCAATGGGGAGCTTTTGGAGGCGGGACTCCCACTTGTCAGGTTTCAGTCCCGCCTCCATCGACTTCTGGCCAGCCCACGCTATTTTCCCTTGATTGACCTTGTTAAGCCCGCCCAGCGGGCTTAGCAGGCCAATTAAGGGAAAGCCGGTTACAGAGAACGTCAGCATATGACGTTTCATCTGTGAAGCTGTCAAACACTGACATTCTCTGTAGTTTGATGAGTTCTTGAATTCAAGACCTCATCAAACCTCTTTCTTTTGTAGAAATGAGATGGTTGTTGCATTGGAGAATACAATGGCCATCTGTCATCTCTACCGCGGAGGTGCGAGACTCTCCGCATACCCACCGACTGAAGCCTGCAAGAAGAAACAAAGATAAGTACACTTTTTCCAACACTTTGCACTTACCTCAGATACTCACCTCTCCACACTTGCACCCATCACTCACCTCCACAGCACACTTTTGAACTCCTCCGACCCCCGCAGACCCACTACTCGCCTCGGTGACCCTGGCGGGTTTCGGAGTCTTCAGGATGATGTGCCTCAATGAATCCGAGACTCAACGTTAACAGAGCAAAGCAAGGCTTTTATTAACTCAGAAAGTAATACACAGTGGAGAAGTGTCTCTCATCCAGAGATCTGCTGTACTGCCTGTGAGACACGCTGGGGCCTGCTTAAGTAGGGGCCAGGTATGGGCGGAGCCCTACACACAATACAATACAGGTAAGGAAATGAAACTGAAACTAAACTCCCCTGCTTGTCACAGTCACAGGCACAATCAAACACAGAGAATACAGAGTGACTGATGAATGACATATTTCATCACATTCACCCCTTCTACAGATTTAGTCTGTTTGGGGGTTTGATAGTCCTCTGTGACCGACGTAGCTGTTGTGGTGCCGCGGGTGTCGGCTGGGTGTCCCCGGTGGCCTCCTGGCTCTCTGCCGGGGGCACCGCCAGGGTTGTTGAAGGGGTAGTTGGTGGGGGCACCGTTGGTCGATGTTCTTCCGGGGGTGATGAAAGGATAGTGGGTGGGTAAGAGTTGCTGTGATCGTTGTTGCTGTTGTTGTCGTGGTTGTTGTTGTTACCGGCTGGGGCGACGTCTTTTATGGACACAGTGTCCTCCCTTCCGTCGGCGTGCCGGACACACGCGTATTGGGGGTTGGCGTGGAGTAGGTGCACTGACTCCACGAGAGGGTCCGTCTTGTGGCCCCTCACATGCCTTCGTACAAATACCGGACCTGGGGTGGAGAGCCATGACGGCATGGATACGCCTGAGGTGGATTTCCGGGGAAAGACAAACATTCGTTCATGAGGCGTGGCATTAGTGGCAGTACACAATAGCGACCGTATCGAATGGAGCACATCTGGGAGGACTTCCTGCCAGCGGGAGATAGGGAGGCCCTTGGTCCTTAGAGCTAGAGTGACTGCTTTCCATACTGTCCCGTTCTCTCGCTCCACCTGGCCGTTACCCTGGGGGTTGTAGCTGGTGGTACGGCTCGTGGCGATCCCCCTGGACAGCATGTACTGGCGTAGCTCTTCACTCATGAAGGACGCCCCCCTATCCGTATGGATGTAGCTCGGCATACCGAACAGGCAGAACAGGCTGTTGAGGCATTTAATGACCATGGCGCTGGTCATGTCTGGGCAGGGGAAGGCGAATGGGAAACGGGAGTATTCGTCCACAATGTTCAGGAAGTAAACATTGCGGTCGACTGACGGGAGGGGGCCCTTGAAATCTAAGCTGAGCCGCTCAAAGGGCCGTGTAGCTTTGATTAAGTGGGCTCTATCTGGGCGGTAGAACCGAGGCTTGCACTCAGCGCAAGTGCGGCAGTTCCTGGTTAGAGACCGAACTTCCTCAATCGAGTAGGGTAAGTTGCGGGACTTTATGAAGTGGAACAGCCGTGTGACCCCTGGGTGGCAGAGGTCGTTGTGGAGGGTCTGTAGCCGATCCCCGGTGGCGCTGGCACACATCCCTCGTGAGAGGGCGTCGGGGGATTCGTTAAGGGCCCCTGGCCGGTAAATGATGTCATACTCGAAGGTGGAGAGCTCGATCCGCCACCTGAGAATCTTATCATTTTTAATCTTCCCCTTCTGTTTATTATTAAACATAAATGCTACCGACCGCCGGTCGGTAAGTAGGGTGAAGCGTTTGCCGGCTAGGTAGTGGCGCCAGTGGCGCACTGCCTCCACGATGGCTTGGGCCTCCTTTTCCACGGAGGAGTGTCTGATCTCGGGCCCTTGGAGGGTCCTCGAGAAGAAAGCTACGGGCCGCCCCGCCTGGTTGAGGGTGGCCGCCAAGGCAAAGTCAGACGCATAACTTTCCACTTGAAAGGGAGTGTTCTCGTCCACTGCCTGTAGCGTGGCCCGTTCAATATCCCGCTTAATGCTTTTGAAGGCGGCGTGGGCATCAGCAGAGAGCGGAAAAGAGGATGCTTTCAAGAGGGGGTGGGCTTTGTCGGAGTAGTTGGGGACCCATTGGGCATAATAAGAAAATAACCCCAGGCACCTTTTCAGGGCTTTGGAAGTGTTGGGCAGGGGCAGCTCCCGTAGGGGGCGCAATCGGTCGGGGTCTGGTCCGATTTCCCCATTCTCCACCACGCTGCCTAGTATGCAGAGGCGCGTGGTGTTGAAAACGCACTTGTCCTCGTTGTAAGTGAGGTTGAGTTTTTGTGCGGTTTTCAGGAACCTCTCGAGGTTCGAGTCGTGATCCTGCTGGTTGTGACCGCAGATGGTGACATTGTCGAGGTAGGGGAAGGTTGCCTGCAAGTGGTGGTCATCGACCATGTGGTCCATCTCCCTCTGGAAGACCGAGACCCCATTCGTCACCCCAAAGGGGACTCTGAGGAATTGGTAGAGGCGTCCGTTCGCCTCGAAGGCGGTGTACGGGCGGTCCTCTGGTCTGATAGCGAGCTGGTGGTACGCTGACTTGAGGTCGATGGTGGAGAACACCCGGTATTGGGCAATTTGGTTCACCATTTCTGATATGCGGGGTAGCGGGTAGGCGTCTAGTTGGGTGTACATGTTGATCGTTTGGCTATAGTCGATCACCATCCGTTTCTTCTCGCTACCCCTCACCACCACCACTTGGGCGCGCCACGGGCTGTTGCTGCGTTCAATAACGCGCTCCCTCAGCAGCCTGTCCACCTCGGTCGCGATAAACCGCCTGTCCTCCCAGCTGTACCTCCTGCTTTTGGTCGCTATTGGCCGGCAGTTGGGAGTAAGGTTCGCGAATAGCGAAGGCGGCTTTACCTTCAGGGTAGCCAGACCGCACACTGTGAGGGGCGGCTGGGACCCACCGTAATTGAGCGTGATGCTTTGGTGGTGGCACTGGAAATCCAGGCCCAAGATCACGCTCGCACATAGACTCTTCATGATTAGTAATTTAAAATTATCGTATACAGTTCCGTTAACGGACAATTGTACCGCGCAGTAACCCATAATGGTCGATGTCTGGGTTTTATCAGCCATAGAGATGGTGCCCCGAGCAGGGACCACTGTTAGAGAGCGTTGTTGTGCTAGTTCAGGGTGGATAAAACTCTCCGTGCTTCCACTGTCAATTAAACATTTAACCCCGCACCCGTTTACCTCGATGTCCACCATTGATTTGGATAGCGGGTGCAGTCTGGTCTGGTCCACTGTGACCGATGCCACTGTAGGGCCTTGATCGAGACAAGATGGCGTCCACGCTGTCTGCTCACAAGATGGCGGACCCCACGAGGTCGGGCAAGATGGCGTCCAAGATGGCCCCTCCCACGGCGCACACGCGGCGGTGGCGGGTTTTCCAGCGGGGTTCCCTCTGCACACCTTCCCGAAGTGCCCCTTCTTACCGCACTTAAAGCAGGTGGTGCCTTTCGCCGGGCACAGGTTTCTGGTGTGCTTCGGCTGCCTGCAGAAGTAGCAGTTGGGGCCCCGACGCGTCGCGGCTGTCGTAGGGCTTCTGGGGGGAGAGCGGGGCCCCGACGGTGTCGGGCTGCCGGGCGGGGAAGATGCCTTCCAAGATGGCGGCGCCCTTGGTGCACAAGTGGCGGCGTGGGCGGCGCGGGCTGAAGAGTAGGCGTCCGAGTTTCTCTGGGCCACATCCAGGGATCGCGCTGTGTCCACAGCCTGTTTCAGGTCCAATCCCGTTTTTTCCAGTAGTCTCTGCCGGATGTAAGTGGAGCTGAGGCCTGTGATAAAGGCATCACGAACAAACTCGTCAGTGTACACTGCGGCTTTTACATCTTGGCACTTGCAGTCTTTGCCAAGCATTTTCAGGGTGACTGGGAACTCATCCAGCGATTCCCCAGGTCGCTGTGTGCGAGTAGCGAGCAGATGCCTAGCGTACACCTCGTTCGTAGGCTGCTGGTAATGCGCCTGTAGGATGTCGCAGGTGGCCCTGTACGTGTCGGCGTCTTGGATGAGGGGGTAAACCCGGTGGCTTACCCAATTCCGCAGGATTCCGAGTTTCATACTTTCAGCGTCCGTAGCGTCTGTGATGGCTGCGGAATTGTCCAGGAAGAATTCCATACACTTAAACCAGTGTCCGAATCGTGCCGATGCGTCCGAAGCATGCGGGTCCAAATCCAAACGTTCGGGTTTCAAGAGTTGATCCATTGCGTTGAAAATTGAGTTAATAACATTGATGTGCCTCAATGAATCCGAGACTCTACGTTAACGGAGCAAAGCAAGGCTTTTATTAACTCAGAAAGTAATACACAGTGGAGAAGTGTCTCTCATCCAGAGATCTGCTGTACTGTCTGTGAGACACGCTGGGGCCTGCTTAAGTAGGGGCCAGGTATGGGCGGAGCCCTATACACAATACAATACAGGTAAGGAAATGAAACTGAAACTAAACTCCCCTGCTTGTCACAGTCACAGGCACAATCAAACACAGAGAATACAGAGTGCCTGATGAATGGCATATTTCATCACACAGGAAGCCCGCACTTGTGTGGGCAAAATGGGGATAATCCTATTTTCTGCCTGTTAAGTGGCCGTAATCCCTTCCTGCCTCCAAGGAGATGGGACCCTGTGCGGGACGGCTACCCGCCTCCTGGCAAGATGGCATGGAGGTGGGTTGGGGGGCAGGTTGAGCACCCGTCCCCAAATTTTGCCATTTTCCCGGCAGTCCCACCTCTAAATCCGCCTCCTCAGGGCTGGCAAAATCCAGCCCTATGTGTGTGTTGCACGACCCTCCTAAACCGCACCAGCTAATCCTGACGGGTTGACAAGTGGGTGGCCTCCTCACAGCTGCAGCTCCACCATTGAAATGGAGCTTTCATCAGGGATCAGTTGCAGGTGGCAGAACTTTTGTTCCACACGCCTCTCAACACTTTTAGCAGGCCTACCGAAGTCGGAGTTGCTGCAGCTTCTATCTCTCAAGTGTGGGACCTCCTTGGGAGACCCTCTCCCCGCTTGGACTGAGCGCTTCCCCAACGGAGTTATCTGCCAGCAGCATGGGAACCATTTATTTCCTTTCACCGTGGACCTCAAATTCGGATGAGGAGCAGCCACGGCAGCAGCAGAACCAGGCAGCTCAGCAGCAACAGCAGCAGGAGCGCCAACCTCCTGCTCAGCTACCTGCTGCTGCACAGGGCAGAAGGCGCCAGCGCATGGAAGCACGTCACCGCAGGAGATACCCCCTCTCAGGGTCTACAGACAGAGGATGAGCTACCTCAACATGACTGAGCATCAGTGCCAGAGGAGGCTGAGCCTTTCGTGACAGGTTGTCGGAGACATCTGCGCACTGCTGCACCAACACCTGGAGCCCAGAGGAGCAGGTGGACACCCCTTACTAGTGGCTGTCAAAGTCACCACCGCACTCAACCTTTTTGCCTCAGGCTCCTTCCAGGGATCATCAGCAGACATCAGCGGCATCTCCCAGTCGGCCGCCCACAATTGCATCACGCAGGTTACCGATGCCCTTTTCGCAAAGGCGCACAATTACATCCACTTCTCAAGGGATCAAACAAGTGTAACTGCGTGTTCAGTTGGCTTTGCAAATATGGCAGGCTTGCCAATGGTGCAGGGCGTCATAGACTGCACACATGTGGCCCTTAGAGCACCCGATCACAACCCAGCTATCTTTGTCAACCGCAAGGGCTTCCACTCCCTCAACGTACAGCTGGTGTGTAACCACAAGAAGGAGATTTTGCATGTTTGCGCCAGGTTCTGTGGTAGTTGCCATGACTCTTCCATCCTGCGGAACTCTATGTTCCTCCGCTCTTCAATCCGCCAAACCAACTTAACGGATGGCTCCTTGGTGACAAGGGCTACCCCCTGAAGAAGTGGCTAATGGCGCCGATCAGGAGGCCAGCTAACGAGGCTGAGGAACGCTACAACGCCACCCACATTTTGATCAGGTCCATCATCGAGCAAACCATTGGCTTGCTGAAGATTCGATTCTGATGCTTTGACCGATCAGGTGGAGCCCTGCAGTATTCAGCAGCCAGGGTCTCCAGAATGGTCGTGGTCTGCTGTGCACTGCACAACATCGCACAGCGTTGTGGCTTGCAGCTTCCTGATGAGCAAGTGGCTCAGTTCATAGCCTCCTCCGATGAGGAGGAGGAGGACTGAGCAGCGGCATATCGACCAGCAGCAGCGGCAGCACGCGAGCACATGGCTGCCCGTGATGCAAGGGATACACTCATCCTGGCCAGATTTGCATAGGTTGTCCATTGTGGCACATGTGCTTAGCTCCTTCTTAACACATGATAGACAATGGACATGACTCTCTGGCCTCCTTTCACTCTGACCATCAACCTGACCACGCAAGTGTCGCAGAGCCCGCAATATGGAGCTCCCTTAGCCAAAATAACAGATGCCATCACGCCAACAGTTTGCCATCATCTAATTTTAATACATTCCCACAGGGATGGCATTTCATCAATAAACAGAAACAATCACCCAATCTGCACACAGATCTGGAGGTTATATCCCTTGCCAGCTGGACCCACACAGCCTTGGTTTCTTTGGGAGGCCTCTTCCTCCCAGATGAGGGGAAGAGCACCACCCTACTAGCTCTCGCCCCCTCAACCAGCATACCCAGCGCCTCATCCGAGAACCCCGGGGAGGCCCTTGCCTTGGAGCTGGCCATTCTTCGAGGAGATAAAAGTTTGGAGGTGGTGCAGCATCGACCAAAATCCAGTGGAAGAGCCAAGGCAGCAAGCAACCCTTAAATGAAGCTGGATAAGTGACGTCAGCAGAGGCGAGTTTCAGTCCCAAAACACTAATTGGCCCAGGGGAACCCACACCTCTGAAATCAACTGGCCAATTAGGGGAAAATCGAAAATTTTTCCCACCTCTCAGTGGAGGCGGGTTTGGAACCCACCCAAACTGAAACCTGTCTTCAATGGGAAAATCGCGCCCCTTTTAACTGTGCACTGTATTAAGCAGGTTATCCATTTCCAGCCACTTACTGTGCTCAATGGCATCTACAACTTACCAGCAATAGGCAGAAGCTACCACTTACAACAACCCCCTCCTACCCCTACAGGTAGTCCTTCAAGCTCAGCCTAAGATGGAAGAAAGCAGAAAGAAAGGAATAATAAGGGGAAAAAGTCACTAAGTGGGCGTAGTCTATAGGCCTCCTAACAGTTGCAACTCTGTTGGTCGGAGTATAAATCAGGAAATAGTTGGGGCTTGTAATAAGGGAACAGCTATAATCATGGGGGATTTTAACTTTCATATTGACTGGACTAATCAAATTGGGCATGGCAGCCTTGAGGAAGAGTTCATAGAGTGTATTAGGGACGGGTTCCTTGAGCAGTATGTAACTGAACCAACCAGGTGGCAGGCAATCTTAGATCTGGTCCTGTGTAATGAGACAGGGTTAATAAAAAATGCCCTAGTAAAGGATCCCCTTGGAATGAGTGACCATAATATGGTTGAATTCCAAATTCAGTTTGAGGATGAGAGAGTTGGATCTCAAACCAGCGTACTGAGCTTAAATAAAGGAGACTATGAAGGTATGAGAGTAGAATTGACTAAAGTGGACTGGGAAAACAGATTAAAGTGTAAGACGGTACAAGAGCAGTGGTCTACATTCAAGGAGATATTTAACATCTTTCAAGATAAATATATTCCACTGAGGAAAAAGGGGAATAAAAGAAAAGGCAGCCATCCGTGGCTTATTAAAGTAATAAAGGATAGTATCCGACTGAAAACAAGGGCATATAAAGTAGCCAAATCTAATGGGAGGATAGAAGATTGGGAAGCATTTAAAAGCCAGCAAACAATAACAAAAAGATTAATTAAGAAAGGGAAGATAGACTATGAAAGTAAACTAGCAAAAAATATAAAAACAGATAGCAAGAGTTTCTACAGCTATATAAAAAGAAAAAGGGTGGCTAAAGTGAACGTTGGTCCCTTAGAGGATGGGACCAGGAAACTAGTGGTGGGGAACATGGAGATGGCAAAGACGCTGAACAAATATTTTGTATCAGTCTTTACAGTAGAGGACACTAAAAATATAAAATATCCCAACACTGGACAAACAGGGGGCAATGGGGGGGGGGGGTGGAGGAGCTAAACACGATTAAAATCACTAAGGAGATGGTACTCAGTAAAATAATGGGACTTAAGGCAGATAAATCCCCCGGACCTGATGGCCTACATCCTAGGGTCTTGAGAGAGGTAGCGGTAGGGATTGTGGATGCATTGGTGATTATTTTCCAGAACTCCCTGGACTCAGGAAAGGTCCCGGCAGATTGGAAAACTGCTAATGTAACACCCTTATTTAAGAAGGGAAGTAGACAAAAAGCTGGAAACTATAGACCAGTTAGCCTAACATCTGTGGTTGGCAAAATGTTGGAGTCCATTATTAAGGAAACAGTAACAGAGCATTTGGATAAACATAATTTAATAGGACAGAGTCAGCATGGTTTTATGAAGGGGAAGTCATGTTTGACAAATTTGCTTGAATTCTTTGAGGATGTAACATACAGGGTGGATAAAGGGGAACCAGTGGATGTAGTGTATTTGGACTTCCAAAAGGCATTTGACAAGGTTCCACACAAAAGATTACTGATCAAGATAAGAAATCACAGGATTGGGGGTAATATACTGGCATGGGTGGAAGATTGGCTGTCTAACAGGAAACAAATAGTTGGGATAAATGGTTCATTCTCGGGCTGGCAATCAGTAACTAGTGGTGTTCTGCAGGGGTCAGTGCTGGGACCCCAACTCTTTACAATCTATATTAACGATTTGGAGGAAGGGACCGAGTGCAACATATCCAAGTTTGCCGACGATACAAAGATGGGAGGGAAAGCAGTGAGTGAGGAGGACATAAAAAACCTGCAAAAAGACATAGACAGGCTAAGTGAGTGGGCAGAGATTTGGCAGATGCAATATAATATTGGAAAGTGCGAGGTTATGCACTTTGGCAGAAAAAAATCAAAGAGCAAGTTATTATCTAAATGGAGAAAAACTGCAAAGTACTACAGTACAAAGGGATCTGTGGGTCCTGGTGCATGAAACACAAAAAGTTAGTATGCAGGTGCAGCAGGTGATCAGGAAGGCCAATGGAATCTTGGCTTTTATTGCGAGGGGGATGGAGTATAAAAACAGGGAAGTCTTGCTGCAGTTATACAGGGTATTGGTGAGGCCACACATGGAATACTGCGTGCAGTTTTGGTTTCCATATTTAAGAAAAGATATACTTGCTCTCGAGGCGGTTCAGAGAAGGTTCACTCGGTTGATTCCGGAGATAAGGGTGTTGACGTATGAGGAAAGGTTGAGTAGGTTGGGACTCTACTCATTGGAGTTCAGAAGAATGAGAGGCGATCTTATCGAAACATATAAGATTGTGAGGGGGCTTGATCGGGTGGATGCGGTGAGGATGTTTCCGCTGATGGGTGAGACTAGAACTAGGGGGCATAATCTAAGAATAAGGGGCTGCCCTTTCAAAACTGAGATGAGGAGAAACTTCTTCACTCAGAGGGTAGTAAATCTATGGAATTTGCTACCCCAGAGAGCTGCGGAAGCTGCAACATTAAATAAATTTAAAATGGAGATAGACAGTTTCCTAGCGGATAAGGGAATTAGGGGTTACGGGGAGAGGGCAGTGAAGTGGACGTGAGTCTAGATTTGGATCAGCCATGATCCTATTGAATGGCGGAGCAGGCCCGAGGGGCCGTATGGCCTACTCCTGCTCCTATGTTCTTATGTTCTTAAAGTCTCATATGGCATCTAGCTGCTCATTGCCTGCACCTGTTATCACCCCCATTATGGAATGCGTGCTCACACTATACAATGGCATAGCCCTTTATATGGTCTGCCTTCTTCTTAAAGGAGAAAGTGGTCCATAACCAACAGAGGGTGAATACAACAAATTGTGGACCTTGATCCGCAACCTCGTGCATCTCACTCCATAGTAGAAAAGAAACTCTTGGGCAGGCATATGGGAGAAGATGGGGGAGATGAAGAAGTGAGTGGGGGGTTGCGGGGGTGGGGCGGGTTAGTCATATAATTCATCTTATGTCTCCATAGGCCTTGCAGCACAAATTCATCACCATACATTATGGTAAGTGGTTTTACAGATGATGCTTGGTCCATGTGATCTCCTGGACTGGTTTTGATCGCCTGATGGGGTTTGGAGAGGAATTTTCAAGAGTATTTTTTCCCTTATTGGCCCTGGGTTTTCTCTGGTTTTTAGCCTCTCCCAGGAGATTACATGGTTGGGGAGGGTCTAGTCATGATGCTTCAGTGTGGGGCTGACTTGATGGACCAGCTGGTCTTTTCCTGCCGGTCATTTTCATATGTTCGTATGTAACCCCTCATGCCGTACTGAAGTTGGAATGGCAGCGTGCTGCTCATCTATCGTGATTTGCTCTCTCATCCTTTTTGTGCTCTTCTAGGTGTGCCACAGCAACAAGTAGCGAGGATGAGCGCTAAGAGGTTCCTGGCCTCTCTGTGTCAGGCCCCAACAGCACCACTTCACATGTGCTGCTGATCACTCTCTTGGTCCCAAGCACCAGCCCAGAGACACCTGCCCAGAGTGGGACTAAGGGGAGCGCACAGGATGATGCACAGAGCTCGAGTGGATAGAAGAGCTTGGGACGGGGTTGGGAGAGGAGGTGACACACATTATCATTTGGAGGGTCAGGAAACTTCTGCCCTTGGCTGAAGGGAATCGCCTCCTAGATCCTACTTTTAGAAGAAGGATGTTTGGAGGGTATCATACATTTGTCCCAGAATATCTTGCAGATGGTTGGTCAGTTGAAGGACTCCACTAATTGAGTCTGTAGCATCAAGCTGGACAGAGATATAGCACTGCAGTCCCATCCTGCCACACTTCTGGCAGCAATCTCCCCCGAGAGGAGAATCTAGGCCATAAATTCTTAGCATGCGTGACTGAGTTAAAGCTTGTACCTGAAATTTATTTCATTATAATGTTTGCTGGAACGTTTGCGTGTTTGGGTTTGCGAATACTTGTTCCATCGAGGCGAAGAATGACTGTTGTGGAATGTAATAATTTTCCCAACTTAGACCCCTTGACATCAATTAAGTTCTCCTGGCCACAGCTCGGGTACAATATAAAGCTCCGTGAGTTATCTGAAGAAACACACTCCAACCCCACCTCAGGAAGAAGACTTGCTGCACCAGTACCACATCTCTGTTTCCTGCAGTGCCTTTTCTTACGATCTGCCACAAAGAGATGACCAAATTCATGTCGGCAGCGCTGAACTGGGATTGGGGGGGCGGGAGGCGGGGGGTGGGTGTGGTGAGCCATGTTGTGTTGGGATCTCATGCTCATTCAGAAAGGGAAAGGCGCTCACAAAGTCATTTTCTTTGGGGCCCTAATCAGCTTTCAAGGACAAGAGAGCTTTCTTCCAGTCTCTCTGGGCTAAATTTAAACCCAAATCCCTGATGTGACAATTGTCCTAACACTGCATTATTGAAATTCCTACAAGGCAGAATTCAGCTAATACTTAGAAATTGCAGCATCCAGTTCAGTATTCAACATCACCAGGAGTCCAGTACTATGATCCATCAGCAACAGGAAACAATATATTCTCAATGAGTATGGCAAATGAAATTCCTTTGTAATACACGGCTGGCTGGCTGGCTGGCTGGTGTAACTGAATACCGTGCTCTGTGCAGGTTCCTCAGTAATAGTTTCATTCCCTTGGCACTCGATGAGCTGAGAATAATTTTTCTATGGCATTAAACTCACCCTCCCCTATTTACAGTGAGGACTTCTGTGTTGATGATTCTGCCATTGCCATTCACACCTCATCTAGACGCATCTTTTGTTTCTTAACTTTTCCCATTACCATCTCCTTTTGCCTTGCACCATCATCCCTTTTGTCATTTAATCTCTCCTGCCTTCCATCCTATCACAGACCTTCCCTTTTGTTCTTTCCTCTCCTCCTCACTTTCCCTGCCCCTACACTTGCTTAAAAATCTTACATCTCTAACTTTTTCCAGTTCTGACAAAGGGTCACAGACCGGAAACGTTAATTCTGTTTTTCTCTCTCCACCGATGCTGCCTGACCTACTGAGTGTTTCCAGCATTTTCTGTTGTTATATAGTGAGGACTTCCTTGCTGTGGAAACACCCGGTGTGACTGCCTGTGTTCTGCATTCACTGCATCTATACGGCGAAGACTCCGCCTGTAACACTGGAGCGGGTCGTGACCTTACGAGGGCTAATTGCCCGTGGTTTCTGGCAGCGCGTATCAGAAAACTGTGGGGTGTGGAGCCAGAGACCCAATAGCGATGGGGGGTGGTGCGGGGAGCTGTTTTGTGCCGCTTTTGGTGGTTGCACTCAGGACCCAGAAACAAAATAGGGGGTCTAAGGAGAAGGGAAATTTGTGTTCTTTACATCGCACTATGCCAACAGTGGCAGCGGTACTTCATGGGTGCTGCCACTGGCATGTTTAAAGAGTAAAACCGCTGTAGATAGCTAGAGTGTGGCTAAAGGTTCTGTTATTTACAGTGGAGCAGATGGAGAGGGGGGAGGTGAGGGGAGACTTATGTTGAGGTTCATGAGTTCCACAGGCTCATGAGCACCACACACAAGTTGTAATTGTTAACATGAGAGCTCTGATAGTCAGTGTAGGCAGGCTATCTGACTATGGGAGGACATTGTCACTGTGCCCACTCCTCACTCCACGATGAGTCACTCACTGGCTGGCGACCAGCAGGAGGAACTCTGGCTGATTCTTTTACCCTCGCTAGTCCAGGAATGAGTTGACCAATTGTAGTCAGATGGCACCATTCTCCTGGTCAACTTTCCTCCCCCCAACCAACACCGCCAAGAACAGATTCACTGGTCTTTAGTTCAATTGATGTTTATGGGATCTTGCTGTGTGCCAAATGGCTGCTGTGATTGCCTCGAGTAACAGTCACTGCACTTCAAATTAATTCAAAAACAAAATACTGCGGATGCAAATTAATTCATTGTGTTTGAAGTGCTTCGAGGTGTTTTGGAGAGATGAAAGAATGCAATTTTGAATTCTACCTTTCAACACATTACACTTAAATTTTGAGTGTCATTTAAAAAAAATATTAAATTATTACACAGAGTTAATTGCCAACCTGAATTACTAACAGATACATCATTGAATTCTGAAAAATAATGATTTTGTTATTAAAATTACAATGTTCTAAGGTTTGAGATCCTAAGTATACACCTACATGTCCGTTGTCAGATTTCTATTGTTCCCATTGATATTAATAGAGCAGATGTACAGCATTTATGAGTGCAGCAATCTAAGTATTGACATCTGTTAATTTCAGACACTTACAAAGTTAAAGCATAACATTTTTTTTCCAATTTATTCTCCAACTCTCCTAAAGGTGTTGTCTTCTGCCCATAGTCCTTCAGTACCTCACGAAAATGGCCTTTTTTCTGTCCAAGGTTTGGTAATGAGATTTGGCACACTGTTTAGTCCTGAGGGGCATCAAAAACCAAACTAATCTCTAAGCTTACCCAACAATCACACACACCATTCACTTTTCAGCAAGACTCACTAGATGGTAATCAGGAGCAGCAACCTTCATTAACCCAGGGCTCTCTGTAGCACATCTTACTGTCACCTCAACTGAGATTAACCAACTGAGCACTGACTGGGGCTCCAATCAGGAATTTTCCTGCTGCAAATGGCTCAGTACCACACCAGTCAGTGGATTTCCCGATAAGGAGGAGGTAATGCTCATGTTCTCATTTATCGGGAGGGAATGCTGAACTTTTTAAGAGTTTCAGGTTGTATGTGTATTACTGCACATATTTTCTACATTACTGCACGTATTTCCTACATCACTACATGTATTTCCTACATTACAACACTAAATACAGGAAACTTTTGATTTACCGGCACCTAAATAACCGGAAATCTCGGTTAACCGGCAAAATTCAGGAGTAGGTTCAGGTAACTTTTATTACTTTTTTTACTCCATTTGTTGCTGTGCAAGGGTGTGGCTGCAGCTGTTGCTAAGCTACAGAGACGCTTGCAACTTGTGCCCATTGTTCTGAAGTTGTTGCTAAGCAACAGGGTTTGTTGCTTTATAGTATCTTTTACTATAGCGTTCGGTTATCCGGAATTTTTGATGAACCGGCACCATGTCGGTCCCGTCCGTGCCGGATAAAAAAAAGTTTCCTGTACACTTCAAAAGTACTTTATTGGCTGTAAAACGATTTGAAATGTCCAGAAGTCGTGAAATGCGCTACATAAATGTAAGTCTCCAGAGAATACAACCGCTACAGCAGCAAAGACATGCCGATCCAGGCCGACTTGAACACCAACCTGTCTCAAATCTAGAAGACCATTTTGGACCATCGCCGAAGCCCTTCCGTGATCTCCCTTCAGCCTTGATGACTGATGGCGAAATGCTTGGAAGAACTGCGATATACGGAATGGATTCCTTATAGAGGACCCCACAGTACAACCTGAAGGATCAAACCTCCCTCGCAAACAGTGGACAACCATCAACTGCCTCAGAACTGTTATGGTAGATGCTGCCATCTTCTCCATAGATGGAAGATTAAAGCATCCCCATCATGCGACTGTGGAGCTCCTAATCAGACCCTGGAGCGCGTCATTGAGCACTGCCCCCAGAGGAAATTCGCAGGCAGCCTACAAGATATCCACCCTGTTACACCGGAAGCTTTGGCCTGGATATTGACTTAGGTAGAAAGAAGAAGAATCTTTCTTTGATGCTGACACTGGGTGACTGAGATGGAAATCACTAACAGCACTCTCCTTGATAAACACAAAATAAAGTAGAATAAACATTCTGGTACAGGATGCAGGACACTGCAGAAAAGATTGAGAGGCAATTCTGCACACCCAACCTCCCTGAAGAAATGTGAAGCGAATAACACGCTTGTAAATTAAAGACTTAAAACTGCACCAGCAACATAATAAAAAGCACATTAATTTAGGCCAAAATTGATCACAGCTATTATAATATTAGATACAACAGAGATTAAAGGGACAGTGACCAGTCTTGAGCACAGCTCAACACAGCACAGCAAGTTATTAAAGTCTCCTCTGAGTGCCTAATTAGTGTTTCCATTTGTTACACAGCAGAAACAAGTGAGAACAGTCACACTAAATCCACAGAAACTGTAATCAGTACTTTTACTTCCAACAGGGAATTCAACATCATTTCTAATGACAATTTTTATCACCGTTGCTTCCCTCAGGCTCTCTGCTTCCTGGATCACTCTCCCTATAAATCTCAATAAGGTGCAATCGCTGCTGTAATTGTGTACCAGTGTCATTACGAGCACCTAATTAAATTCCGAAAATTGACACACTGGGATTCGTTCACTTGCTTGAAGTGGAGCTCAATAAATGGCATGGGCTCGGTTTTTTTAATTAAACCGTGGGATCTGGGTGGAGGACAGAGTTTCAGTCCCATTTCTAATGCAGGGTACTATTTTTGTTTGTTATTCTTAATCCAATTTTCTCCGTTTCTCATTAATGCACAGGCTGTTTTCTACTACTTTATTGAAGTGGTAGCTGTTACATTGAATTACTTAGAATGTACAGCACAGAAACAGGCCATTCAGCCCAACTGCTCCGTGCCGGTGTTAGTGCTTCACACGATCCTCCACCCACCCCTCTTCATCTCACCCTAACAACATAACCTTCTATTCTTTTCTCCTTCATGTGTTTATCTAGCTTCCCCTTAAATGCTGTTCTTCACCACTGTTACTCACAAGGATTAAATTACGAGGACAGGTCACATAAACTTGGCTTGTATTCTTTTGAGTATAGAAGATTGAGGGGTGATCTGATCGAGGCGTTTAAAATGCTAACAGGATCGGATAGGTTAGCTAAAGAGAAACTATTTTGGAGAAACTGGAGTCAAAACATCTCTCATCCTTGCCAGATGTCCTTTACCTAGATCCCAGGTAAAAGACTTTGAAAATGACCATTCCTTTCTTAATGAGCATGAGATCTGAACACAACACTCCCGCCCCCTCACCCCCCCATCTCCTGCCTCCCCTCACCGCTCTCAGTTTAGCGCTGCCGACGTGAATTTGGTCATCTCTTTGTGGCAGATCTGCAGGAAACAGAGATGTGGTACTGGTGCAGCAAGTCTTCTTCCTGAGGTGGGAGTTGGAGTGTGTTTCTTCAGATAACTCACGGAGCTTTATATTGTACCCGAGCTGTGGCCAGAAGTTAATTGATGTCAAGGGGTCTAAGTTGGGAAAATTATTACATTCCACAACAGTCATTCTTCGCCTCGATGGAACAAGTATTCGCAAACCCAAACACGCAAACGTTCCAGCAAACATTATAATGAAATAAATTTCAGGTACAAGCTTTAACTCAGTCACGCATGCTAAGAATTTATGGCCTAGATTCTCCTCTCGGGGGAGATTGCTGCCAGAAGTGTGGCAGGATGGGACTGCAGTGCTGTATCTCCGTCCAGCTTGATGCTACAGACTCAATTAGTGGAGTCCTTCAACTGACCAACCATCTGCAGGATATTCTGGGACAAATGTTTGATACCCTCCAAACATCCTTCTTCTAAAATTAGGTCCCCTGAAATCTGGGAAGCGATTCTCTTCAGCCAAGGGCAGAAGTTTCCTGACCCTCCAAGCGATAATGTGTGTCACCTCCTCTCCCGACCCCGCCCCAAACTCCTCTATCCACTCGAGCTCTGTGCATCACCCTGTGCGCTCCCCTTCAGCCCACTCTGGGCAGGTGCCTCTGGGCTGATGCTTGGGACGCAAAGAGTGATCAGCAGCATATGTGAAGTGGTGCTGGCGGGGCCTGATGCAGAGAGGCCAGGACCTTCTTGGTTCTCGTGCTCTGCTTGTTGCTGTGGCGCACAAAATGTTGCAGCTCAGCTTTTCCAGGTGCCCGACTGCCTGGTACAGATGTGGGCTGTACAGATGTGAAGGTCCCAGGTTTGACCACTAGTCTGTGTTGAGTTGGATGATATGAGTCAAGAGGAGCCGCGGTCACGAGGCTACATTTGGCCTCTGCACCCCCGGGTGGGGGAGGGAGAAGTCACCCAAAGTTTTCGCTGGTGACCACTGGAAGGTATGTTTGAATGTGTGTGTGAGGTGGGGAGGGGGAATGATGCATTGGGTGAGGTAAGGATGGTGCTACCCTTCATGCCACCCACAAAGAAAGGTCACTGGAGCGAGATGCCAGAGGGCTGGTGGCATCTGCTGATCAAACTCCAGCCGGAGTTACGACAGGAAGGATAATTCTTAAGAAAAAAGAAGAAAAAGTTTGAAAATACAAGGAATATTATCTGTGCATATAAATAAATAATACTGAAATGTTTGGAGAAATATTTGACCCTCTTGGGGTGATTAAATTTTAGGCGATACTGTAAAATGGCCAATATTGAGTTAACCGTCCATTATATACCAGGCGTATAATGGGCGGCCTTTGATATCGCCCACTATTAAAATGACACCCTCCATGTCTGTAGCATGGACTAAGTCTGGCAAATATCACAATTTACAATTTCCCCGTTCCTTCTTCTCTAGATAAAGGTCTTTATTGCTTTATTCAGATACATACTTCATTTACATTTTTAACATTTGTTCTCGATATGTATGTGACGCTGCTAAGGCCCCAGCTATTGCCCATCAGTAGGTGCGTGCGATGCAATGTTCCTTCTAAGCTGCGCGGCCACATAATAATGGGAAAGGTCCCGCGCAGGGCGCTCACCAGCTTTTCCATTGTAAGTACATTTAAAGGGACCGCACAGTAAAAAAAACAGGCCACGCAGAACAAAGCGCAACTTACAGGAAACATTGGTGACAGGATGGTGGTGGGGCTTCTTCTCGCTTCGCAGTGATTGTTTTCACAACTGAATAGTTTACTTGGCCACTTCAGAAAGCGAGTCAATCAGTGGTCATGTGATGTCCGCTGTGGCTCTGTGGTAGCACTCTTGCCTCTGAGTCAGAAGGTTGTGGGTTCATAGTCCCACTCCAGGGACTTGAGCATGCCATGGAGGGAGTGCAGTGAAGATTCGCCAGAACCTGTGGAATTCTCTACCACAGAAGGCAGTTGAGGCCAATTCATTAAATATATTCAAGAAGGAGTTAGATATATTTCTTAAGGCTAAAGGGATCAAGGGATATGGGGAGAAAGCAGGGACAGGGTACTGAATTTGGATGATCAGCCATGATCTCATTAAATGGCGGAGCACGCTCGAGGAGCCGAATGGCCTACTCCTGCTCCTATCTTCTATGTTTCTATGTAATCCTGGCTGGCACTCCAGTGCAGCACTGAGGGAGCGCAGCACTGTTGAAGGTGTTGTCCTTCGGATGAGATGTCAATCTGAGGCTCTGTTTGCCCTCTCAGAGGGATGTAAAATTTCCCATGACACTATTTGAGTCGTGGAGTATATTCAAGGCTGAGATCAACTGATTATTGGACTCTGGGGAATGAAGGGATATGGGGATGGGGCGGGAAAGTGGAGTTGAGGTCGAAGATCAGCCATGATCTTATTGAATGTTGGAGCAGGCTCAAGGGGCCGTATGGCCTACTCCTGCTCCTAGTTCCTATATGTAGACAGGGGCTACATGTCCCTTTTCCTGAAGGGCATTGTTGAACCTTACAGCCATTGTGGTCATTCTTTCTCGCACCAGCTCACAAATTAACAAATTTCTAGAATTCAGCTTTACAACTTGATGTGATCAGAATTGAACTTTGTTAGTCCTGCATCATAATCAATACACCACCGTCCTGGCTACATAGAATCTAACTTTACCAAATTGGTTCCCAATTGAAGAAGCAGTTTGTTGTTGCAGTTCCTGATCTCAGTCATGCCCCCAGGGGTACTGAGTGGCTGCCAGCTGTTTGCCGCAAGGATTGCCTACCCTCCAGGTCAACCCCCCACTTCCCAATCACCCCCTTCCTGATCGCAGAGGCAGGGAGTGGAACCAGCTCCTGTACTCTGTCTCATTTGTAATACAGTGTTGTGAACATTTATCACGCAATTTGCCATTATACAGCTCCAGCACGGTGGCATAGTGGTTAGCACTGTTGCCTCACAGCGCCAGGGACCCGGGTTCAAATCCGGCCTCGGGTGACTGTCTGTGTGGAGTTTGCACATTCTTCCCGTGTTTGCGTGGGTTTTCTCCGGGTGCTCCGGTTTCCTCCCACAGTCCAAAGATGTGCGGGTTAGGTTGATTGGCCATGATAAAAAAAAAAATTGACCCTTAGTGTTAGGGGGGTTACGGGGATAGGGCTTGGGTGGGATGGCTGTCGGTGTAGGGACCGGGTGCTAGGGTTGGATGATCAGCCATGATCTCGTTGAATGGCGGAGCAGGCTCGAAGGGCCGAATGGCCTACTCCTGCTCCTATCTTCTATGTTTCTATGTTTCTATTAGGCATTTAACCTTGAGTTGAGCTCTTTGTAAAAGTGTCAGAAGTGTTCTGAATACTGAATTTGCAGTCTCTTTACTAAGGTCCAAAAAAACACATTGGGCAGGAGAGAGACAAGACGGTGTTCATGGCTTGAGTTCTGAGGTTTGCGCCGCTGCTGATAAAACCTCATCAGAAACCTACAGAACTAATGCCTTTGCAGCGTGAGACTCTGAAGTAAGTCGGAAAAATGGATTAATAGCCTACCTGCTTCCACCGCCATAACATCCAACCCTGCCTCAGCTCATCTGCTGCTGAAACCCTCATCCATGCCTCTGTTTCCTCTAGGCTTGACTATTCCCATGCTCTCCTGGCCGACCTCCAACCTTCCACCCTACATAAGGTTGTGCTCATCCTAAACTCTGCTGCCCGTATCTTAACTCGCACCAAGTGCTTGTGCTGCCGGTCTGACAACGTCTCAGTTTTAAAATCCTCATCCTTGTTTTCGAATCCCTCCATGGCCTCACCCCCCCCCTCCCTATCTCTGTAACCTCCTCCAGCCCTACAAGCCTTCGAGGTCCCTGCGCTCCTCCAATTCTGGCACCTTGCGCATCCCCGATTTTAATCGCTCCACTGTTGGCGGCCGTGCCTTCAGCTGCCTAGGCCCTAAGCTCTGGAATTCCCTCCCTAAGCCTCTCCGCCTCGCTACCTCTCCTCCTTTAAGATGCTCCTTAAAACCTACCTCTTTGATCATCTGTCCTGATATCTCCTTTTGTCGCTCGGTGTCAACATTTTTATTGATAACGTTCTTGTTAAGCACCTTGGGACATTTTGCTTCGTCAAAGGTGCTATATAAATGCAAGTTGTTGTTGTTGTAATGTTTATATATTGGTACAATTTTAAAGGGGTTGCAGGAACCTAGAGACTTGGGGGTTCACATAGACAAATCTTTGAAGGTGCAGGACAAGATGAGAAGGCTGTTAAAAAAGCATACAGGGTTCTTGGCTTTATAAGTAGAGGCATAAAGGACAAAAACACGGAAGTTATGGCAAACCTTTATAAATCACTGGTTAGGCCTCAGCAGGAGTACTGTGTCCAATACCGAGCACCACACTTTAGGAAGGATGTCAAGGCCTTGGAGAGTGTGCAGAGGAGACTTACGGGCAGCACGGTGGCATAGTGGTTAGCACTGTTGCCTCACAGCGCCAGGGACCCGGGTTCGAATCCGGCCTCGGGCAACTGTCTGTGTGGCGTTTGCACATTCTCCCCGTGTTTGCGTGGGTTTTCTCCGGGTGCTCCGGTTTCCTCCCACAGTCCAAAGATGTGCGGGTTAGGTTGATTGGCTATGATAAATTGACCCTTAGTGTTAGGGGGATTAAATACGCGGGGTTACGGGGATAGGGTGGGATATGTGTCGGTGCAGGCTCGATGGGCCGAAATGGCCTCTATCTGCACTGTGGGGTTTCTGTGATTCTGTGAATGACACCAGGGATGAAAGACTTCAGTTATGTGAAGAGACTAGAGAAGCTGGGATTGTTCTCCTTAGGGCAGAGAAGGTCATTGGAAGATTTAATAGATATGATTCTATCATTCGATATACAGACAATGCACAGATTACATTTCAGACATTCCAGCAGCTTCAAAGCCAGATTCTTTGGTTCAGAGCACTGATAGACCTACTGCTAACTCAAAAGAAACCAAAAGATGAATGTTCCTGGTCTATGTGACTTAGTATTACATCCCATGGCGTATTTACCCAATGAGCCATGGCGAAAGAAGGCTGAGTCTCCAACATTTTTGAAGCATAAAACATAGGAACGAAAGATAACAGAGACATTAGCAAGGATCTCTCCCTTTCTAACTCTCGGTACTATGTGACAATTCATGTGGATACACTTCCCCTTTAAGAGGATTTAGAATTATCCAACAAAAATAATTTTAACATTTTTGAACTGATATGGGGGAAAAATTGGTTTGGTTTGCATCTCTCGTTAGCGCCCCCAGGGGCACTAACGGGGCGCAAATCCTCTAGCGCCTTGGCGCGGCGCCGCTAACGCCTCCCGCGGAATTCAGCGGGAGGTTAGTGGCAGCGGTAGCCGCTAGTGCCCCGCGCTGCTGCGCTGCTGGCGATGACATCATCGCCGTGCGCAGTGACCCGGCCGCAAACTTCCCTTGCGCTTCCTGACCTATTGCCGGATGATATGTCCGACAGGATCAGGGGGCGTTTTGGCAGCGGTGGCGGTGCTACTTTAAAGGGCAGGCGTTGGGCGGCCTTTTTAATTTTGGCCGGCTGCCAGCACCTGCCCCCTTTCACTTTTGACCACGATCGCTCAGCCCGGCACTCCTCTTTTCATGGCAGCCCGCTCCCTGGTGGTCCGGCAGGGACCCGGTGCACGCAGCACTAGGCCCCTCCCCTTTAATCAGGGGAGGGAGGCCTGCAATGATACGGCGCTACGTGCCACCACGCGTGGTGCGGCTGCACGTAGCACCGTGAAATTCAGTAGTAGCGCCCCAAGCAAGAGGGGGAGTGCTTTCCAGTAGCGCCCCACTTCCTGCTTGGGGCGTTATTACTGAATTTACGGCGGAGGGGCACTTTATTATCCGGCGACGTTAGCGCCCCAAAATGGGCGCCACCCAATTTTTCTCCCACAGTGCCTTATCGGGTCAAGACGTCTCAAGTTGCTTCGCAGTGACTGTATTGTAGGTAAACATTATGTCCTACAGACAGCAATGAGATGATGGAAGAATATTGGCCAGTACACCAGCAAAAATGTCCTGCTCTTCTTCAAATAACATTATGAGATCTTTAGCATCTACCTGAACAGGTAGCCTGGGCCTCAGTTTTAATATATCATCCAAAGGACAATACAGCGTTCCCTCAGTACTACACTGGACTGTCAACCTGGATTATGTCCTTGTGCAGGACTTGATCCCACAACCATCTAAACTTGAGCTAAGGGTGCTCACCATGAATTGGTATCAACAAGTTTAGCACCTGATTCTAAAATTGAGTGAATTGGTTTTAAATCATCTAAATCAAAAGCGTGTAAAGGGTGTCGTTAAGAAGCAGGAAGTCAAACGTCTCATTTTTGAAAATGATCATTGCCAGCATCCATACTCTTAAAGTAAGATATCACATTGGATTTTTACCTTTGACAATTGGACCTTTTATATGACATTAGGTTATTAATGTGTGATTAACAGGACAGGCTACAGAACAAAGGGTGAAGGAGTCACATAACCCACCATGTCCCCACAGTGCAACTGCCAGTTCGCAACTTTGGTGTCAGATTTGACCCTGAAATGAGCTTCCGACCACATGTCCGCAGCATAACAAAGATCGCCTACTTCCACCTCCATAACATCGCCCATCTCCGCCCTTGCCTCAGCTCATCTGCTGCTGAAACCCTCATCCATGCCTTTGTTACCTCTAGACTTGACTATTCCAACGCACCCCTGTCCGGCCTCCCACATTCCACCCTACGTAAACTTGAGGTCATCCAAAACTCGGCTGCCCGTGTCCTAACTCGCACCAAGTCCCGTTCGCCCATCATCCCTGTGCTTGCTGACCTACATTGGCTCCCGGTTAAGCAGCGCCTCGATTTCAAAATTCTCATCCTTGTTTTCAAATCCCTCCATGGCCTCGCCCCTCCCTATCTCTGTAATCTCCTTCAGCCCCACAACCCCCCGAGATATCTGCGCTCCTCCAATTCTGCCCTCTTGAGCATCCCTGATTATAATCGCTCAAACATTGGTGGCCGTGCCTTCTGTTGCCTAGGTCCTAAGCTCTGGAATTCCCTGCCTAAACCTCTCCGCCTCTCTACCTGTCTCTCCTCCTTTAAGACGTTCCTTAAAACCTACCTCTTTGACCAAGCTTTTGGTCACCTGCCCTAATTTATCCTTATGTGGCTCGGTGTCAAATTTTTTGTCTTAAAATACTCCTGTGCAGCGCCGTGGGACGTGTTACTAAGTTAAAGGTGCTATATAAATACAAGTTGTTGTTGTTGTTGTTGGTAGAATAAAACTGGAGATCGGAATGTCCTTGTTGTTGCGCTATGCTCTGGAAAACATTCTTCTCTGACTTAATCTTCAGCGAGAAGCTGTTGAACGCTGGTAATTTAACTACGAACAGAATTGCATAAATATTAATGTTCTTGTAATATCTCTACTGAAAATTGATGTTCGTGCAATAAAGTTTTAAGGAATCTTTCCCTCACCGGTTTACAATTTGAGACTTATAGACGCAATAATTTCAACTGCAGCTCGCAAGCTCAGCCTCTCATCAGTTTGCCTTGTCAACTGTTTAATGAGGCACGTTATTAAGTGACTTTCCCCTGACATCCTGTGTCACCACCAAATTCATTACTAATATTATTCCCCATTTTGAAGGAAAAGGAAGGCTCGTGTCTGATTCTAGCACCCAAAAGACCATTTAATAACTTCCTGTGCGTAGGCTATGGTCATTTGGCTTTGAACTGTGCTGAAAGGAAATAAGTGGACCTTTACATCCACCTGCTGCTTTTCTATTTTGTTTTATTCATTCTCGGGTTGTGGGCCAGCATTTATTGTCCGTCCCCCGTTGCCCTTGAGAAGGTGGTGGTGAGGTTTTTGCTCAGTTCCTGGGCCTGAGATTTTGTCACCTGAATAAAAAAGGCAAAATCACCCGTTCCCCCTGCGCCCCCCCCCACACCACGCCGATCCCTGACCCCCGCCCCCATGACTCAACTGGTAAATGCACTGTCCTGTGTGATGCTGAGCTCCATAAGACTAGGAAAATGCCACGTTCAATCCCTGGTCTGTGCTGAGTTAGCGGATCTCAGCTGGGAGCCCTACAGTCGGCCTCCCTGGACTGGGAAAAAGAAATAAAATCAGCCAGCATTTCTACTCCTGATCATATGGAGAGGACTTACTTGCTGGAAGCTGTGTGAGGGGGTGTTTGTGTGGGTGTGGCTGTGAGTGCGTATGTGTGTGTGTAGTCAGGATCAGGTGTGGCTATGTGATGACCCCTGACCCTTGTGGTCAAATAGCCTCAGTGCCCTGACTCAAACATGAGGAATAGCCTGAGGCACCTGAAGTTGCCGATGCCCGTGGAACTGCATCCCAGCACAAGTCAAAGCCTTCAGAATAGGAAAGGGAGACATTTCTTTAACTAATAAAGAAGAACAAAACTCCGCGTTAGGTCAAAGACGATTAGCAACAGGACTGAAACACTCCCCTCTTTGCAGTCAGTGGGAGCCACATATGAACTGCTGGTTTCACGAGGGGCTGGTGGTTGAAGGGATGCATCCAGGCAACTCATTTTCAAAGGAGATACAAGGGAAGAGGCTGTGACCTGACGATCCCAGTGGAGAGTGGTGTTTGCAGGGGGCACATCTTGGGAAGTCACGAGCAAGCAGCCCGTGATTTTCTGTCCATGTTTATGGACAAAAAAACCATGGCACCCCCTGCCAGTGCTGCTTTCCATAGGGATTAATGATCGTGGAACTACCCCTGTAGTCCTATCACAATTATGTTTAGCATTTCAGTGAAAAGAAAGATGAGCATTTATATAGCCCCTTATAGAAGTCACTTTTAACCTAACCCGCCAATTGGGAAACTAATGAGATTGGGGGTGACGCTGCCTTTACACCCTGCCCAATTTTACTCTTCATTGAAGTTAGCAGAGAATAACATCATGTGGAATATACAGCCAGTGTTCCACCCAATCCCCTAGATTTCCCACCTGGCGAATTAGGTTCAAATATGTCTCAGAGATTCACTGTCAAACTCAATGTGGCCGTGGTCCCTTTAAGGAAACTGGCTGATGACGCGTCATCAAATGACGTCATCAGACCCGCTTCCTGTTAATTGGCCAGGAACCCCCCAAGGCAAATCTACGGAAAATCTTTTTCGGAGAGCGGCTACAGATGGGAGCGGGAGCGGAACCCGCCAACCAGCACCCCTGCCGCCATCCCGCCTCCGCAGGGAAAATCCATCCTCGAGTGTACGATAAATTTCTTTACACAGAGGGTTGTGAGGATGTGGAATTCACTTCCAGGGTTATTAGTTTAGGCAAGAAATGTTGTCAACATTTAAGACCGGAGAGGTGGATGAAGGAAAAGGCAATAAAGGGATGAGGGAACAGGGCGGATAAATTGAGTAGAACTATTTGCTCACGTAGTGGGTAAACACTGACACAGCGGGTATGGAAGCATAGTGGTAGTGTTACTGGACTAGTAATGATCTGGAGACATGAATTCAAATCCCACCATGAGCAGCTGGGGAATTTAAATTCAATTAACATAAATCTGGAATAAAAAGCTTGTATCAGTAATGGTGACCATGAAACTATTGGATTGTCATAAAAACCCATCTGTTTTGCTAATGTCCTTTAGGGAAGGAAATCTGCTGTCCTTACCCAGTCTGGCCTATATGTGACTCCAGACCCACAGCAATGTGGTTGACTCTTAACTGCCCTAGTAAGCCACTCAGCTGTAACAAACTGCAGCAGTTCAAGAAGGCGGCTCACCACCACCTTCTCAAGGGCAATTAGGGATGGGCAATAAATGCTGGCCTTGTCCCATGAATGAATTAAAAAAAAGCACAGACTGGTTGAAATTTCTATGTGATGGTTCACACAGCAAAACTGAATGAGAAATGTTGATAGAGGAATTTACAATGGCCCAGTAATTCGGATCCCAACGCGTGAGTAAGCACCGTGTACTCACGCGTGGGCCCGATGGAAGTGCCGGTTTTCAGCATGCACAGCGCATGCGTGGAAAGCCGGCATTTCCTTTCCTCTGAACCAAGGGGTTCAGAGGTGGAACGCGTGCGCGCAGGAGTCTGCACGTGCACGCTGAAATTCCTTTTTTTTTACAGGGTTGCCCGTGTGATAAGGCCTCCAGTTTTTACGCGAGAAAAAAGCAGACGTAAGTACTTAGTTTTAAAAGGTAAGTGGTCTATTAATTAAAGTTAGAATTTTTTTTCCATAGGTTTATTATTTTTAAAGACTTTACAGTAAGGTAAGTGTATTTTTAGACCCGATTTAAAAAAAAATTATTTTTTTCAAAAATTTGAATAATTGTTTAAATTAGTTTTTTACAGTTATTAATAGTTCATTTAATTAGTGGGATTTTTAATAACTTTTATTTGAAGTTTAAGTACTGTTTTGGGCGCCCGGAGTTTTCATGAGTTTGACAGTTCTTACTATCAAACTCATGAATGAACTTTTGCAACCTCCGATTGGTTGCCCAGTGCTCACGTGATCCCAGCCGGCTCATCGAACTAACTACGCCGCTGGGTCACGCAAGCACAGCGCGCCGGGAGCTGAACCGGGCCACAGACAGGAAATCCACGCAGGGCCAGGCTTCAACTGTCGGCGCGCTATGTAAGTGTAGGTCGGGGGCTTGCACCCGCGGGAAGCCCCCGACACCAATTTCTGGGCCAATAAGTATTGACAAACGTGTGACCAAAAATTATAGCGATGGGAAGTAAGTGCTTTCTGCATTTTTTTTCACCTCAACCCATTTAATAATTTAAACTGTAGAAGAATCTAAATGAAGAGACTTTTATTATGCAAAAGATGATCTTTTTACGAGGTGTTAGTGTTTGAGAGATGGCTGACATGTGCTGGACTGACAACATTCAGTGAGCTGAGAAATGAAAGTATGAATAATTGAGAAACATTTTAGATTGCCATTTAAATCTTACGCTTGCTTCTCTCTCTCTTCATGTCCTGTCTCTGCCATTAAAGTTTACAAGGGGATGGAAAAAGGGTAAGTTCAGTGCGGCTGAACTCAAGGCTTATAAGATGATGAAGGGAAGAGATTTTGTTCCAGTTGACAGTTTGTTCCTATAAATAGGCTAGGGAGGACCAGAGGTCACAATTTAAAGTTGTCTAAGGCCGATGGTTCGATGTCAGGTGGTTCTTTTTCCAGCAAACAGTGGACCTCTGGAACAGGCTGCCGGCTGGTGCGGTGGACGTCGATTCACTGAAATCCTTCAAGCAAGAGCTGGACCTGTTTCTGGCTGGGATGGAGATCACTTCACAACAAAGGTAGGTGCTGTATGACATTAATCAGGGCCGGAGTGGTTTCCTAGACTACTTTTGATCATTTAAGGCGGTCGGAGAGGAATTTCCCAGATTCTTTTCCCCCCAAAATAGCATGCATTTTTATCTGTTTTTTGCCAAATCACGTGGTTTTGGGTGGGGTGGGGTGGGGAGTGCATATATTGTGAAGCACAAGTTATCGCAATTGTGTGGGACGGGCTGGATGGGCCAGTGGGTCTTTTCCTGTCCATCATTGTTCGTATGTTTTTTAAAAATTCATTCCTGGGATGTGGGCTTCGCTGGCATGGCCAGCATTTATTGCCCATCCCTAGTTGCCCTTGAGAAGGTGGTGGTGAGCCGCCTTCTTGAACCGCTGCAGTCCATGCGGTGAAGGTACTCCCACAGTGCTGTTAGGGTGGGAGTTCTAGGATTTTGACCCAGCGACGATGAAGGAACAGCGATATATTTCCAAGTCAGGATGGTGTGTGACTTGGAGGGGAACTTGAAGGTGGTGAAATAGATTAAGAGGCCAGGCTGGGAGAGAACAAAAGAGAAGAGACATTAAGAGGTATTCAAAACGAGACGAGATGGTGATAGGACTAGTGGAGACAAAAGACGGCTCTAGATTAGGTGTGAAATGCGCTGGCAGAATGGGAGCCAGCTGCCATGACAGGCCTCTTAATCTATTTCATTTCCTGTGCTTCTTGAGTCTTGACAAAGGGTTTTCACCCGAAACGTTGACTCTATTTTCTCTCCACGGATGTTGCCTGGCCTGCTGAGTTTTTCCAGCATTTTCTGTTGATCTTTAACCTGTGCCTGACTAATGTCAAATCTTTATCTGCTTGAAAGAGACATTGGGGTCAATTTTCACTTCTATTGCCTGGCTTTAACGAGGCGGTAACGGTCTCAAAATGGGGTCGGTAGCCTTACCGGCCCGTTAACACCTGCGATGCGGTCGGCTCCATTCTAAAAGGGATATACCACCGGGTGACCAAAGCGCTTGCCTGATTCAGAGTTTAGACCCTTATAATATGGAAATCGGGGTCGTATGTCGTAAATAGGACTCCGATTACCATTTTAGGTAGGAACTGTTCAGAGCCTGCGTCGTGCAGGCTTCGACCAGTTCCATGGGCGATGGATGAGAAGAGGACCTCTAAAGGTAAGTTCTGAATTACTTTTGTGCCCCACAAATATAACCTGGACCGTTGCTGCTCCGGGACCCCCATCCACCACGATCGTGACCAACCCCCTCCCCCGGCACTTGCCTTGCTGGCAACTGGGCGCTTTGATACTGGGAGGCCTCAATCTGGTGAACTGCATTGCGCCCGTTTGGTGCTTCGCAGCTCACCGGCCCGATGTTAATCAGGCCATTGCCTCAGAATCATGGCCGCCACGTTGCCAGGCGTACGGGCGATCGGCCGGCACGCTCCGGCAATCCGTAACCCAAAGGTCACAATCGACCCCATTGGGTGAAAGAACATATGGAAAATATCTCTATTCCCGATCAATGGAATATAGTTTTTAAATAGATGTTTTAAATAGAAAGCCCCACAACGTGGTTACAAAGCAGTCAAAGTTCCGTGATGCTGGAGCCTACATGAAGCATCTTTTAAAAACCACATTATCCATAATGAAGCAGTCCATGCCCGCATGCAGCAAGACCTGGATGACATTCAGGCTTGGGCTGATAAGTGGCAGGTAACATTCGCGCCACACAAGTGCCAGGCAATGACTATCTCCAACAAACGAGCGTCTAACCACCGCCCCTTGACATTCAACGGCATTACCATCGCTGAATCCCCCAACATCAACATCCTGGGGGGTCACCATTGACCAGAAACTTAACTGGACCAACCACATAAATACTTTGGCAACAAGAGCAGGTCAGAGGCTGGGTATTCTGCAGCGAGTATCTCACCTTTCCACCATCTACAAGGCACAAGTCAGGAGTGTGCTGGAATACTCTCCACTTGCCTGGATGAGTGCAGCTCCAACAACACTCAAGAAGATCGACACCATCCAAAACAAAGCAGCCCCGTTTGATTGGCACCCCATCCACCACCTTAAACATTCACTCCTTCCACCACCGGCGTACGGTGGCTGCAGTGACGCCTACGCCCACATCCCATGAACGAATATTTAAAAAAAATTATCCAAAACCCTCAATATCCATTGAAGTGTTTAAAATAATGAAGAGACATGATGGGGGTTTATAGGGAAGGACTCTTTCCTCTAGTGGGGGAATCCCAAACAAGGGGACAGAATTTTAAAAATTCAAACAAAACCAGTTAGAAACAAATCCAGAAAAAACTTCTTCACACAAAGTGTTGTGGAATCAATTGAAGTGTTTAAAAGTGAGTTAGATATTTAGTTGGGAATTAAGGGGATTAAGGGATATAGACAAAGGGATAAAGGCACGGATTTTGCTCTCAGCGGTGAAGGAATGGCGCTTGCTGTTCAATCAGATTGAAGAATCCTTACTGAGACAAGTAGAGTCCAAACCAGGAAGTATAAAACAGGAAATATAAATTAGATTTAAATGATGCACAGAAAGCAAAATAAAGATTGTGAAATACAGATGGGATTAAGGGAGAGAGATAAAAGAGACAGACAGAAAAAGTTAAAATCATTTTCATTAAAAAAAACGTCTCCAGCACTAATTTACTCTGAAGGAATGAGACTCCACACTTGTAAAATTAATTTTTCAGCGCCAGAGAGGTTGTTCAGCAGTAATTATCACTTGTCAAGCCATTAAAAACTTATTTACTCCTGAATGCACCAGGCCTGACTTTTTTCAGCCGTTATTCGTGCGGAACTAGTGGACAAATACAGCAAGTTCACCCCATTGCAATGATTTCAGTGCCAAGTCTATTGGTGAGGACTGCAACATCGCACCCTGTGGAGACGCAGGGTACTTCGGACAGCAACTTCTGGATTTACGCATTTAACTGCGCACGTGTGGATGCCAGAAGTTGCTGTACTGGGATTAAAGAGCTAGAGCTACCATGGCTAATAAAATGGCAGACAGGCTTGATGGTCTGAGTGGCCTTTTCTTGCTCTTTGTATCCCCTTCCCTATCCCACTTTTGTACTCACTTCTATTTTTTTTACTAAAATTAATGACAACTGGAATTTTATTCCCAGTGTGTTAAGGGAGCTATTGCCTCATTTTGGAGTTTCTTTACTTTTTTTTCCCCTTGCTATTTTAGTCTTCCATAGAAACATAGAAACATAGAAGATAGGAGCAGGAGTAGGCCATTCGGCCCCTCGAGCTTGCTCCGCCATTCAATGCGATCATGGCTGATCATCCAAATTCAGTACCCTGTCCCTGCTTTCTCCCCATATCCCTTGATCCCTTTAGCCTTAAGAAATATATCCAACTCCTTCTTGAATATATTTAATGAATTGGCCTCTACTGCTTTCTGTGGTAGAGAATTCCACAGGTTCACCACTCTCTGGGTGAAGAAATTCCTCCTCATTTCTGTCCTAAATGGCTTACCCCTTATCCTTAGACTGTGATCCCTGGTTCATGACTCCCCCGCCATTGGGAACATCCTTCCTGCATCTAGTCTGTCCAGTCCTGTCAGAATTTTATAAGTTTCAATGAGATCCCCTCTCATTCTTCTAAACTCCAGCGAGTATAAGCCCAATCGACCCAATCTCTCCTCATACGTCATTCCTGCCATCCCAGGTACCAGCCTGGTGAATCTTCCACAATTCAGATTACTCTCACAGGTAAGACCAAGCTCCTATGTGCCAGAGAGATCTCATTTGCCCAGATATCTATGGAAATTTGAAGCATCTCCAAGGATCAAACCGAGAGCTCTCTTCAGTTTATGTCAACGACTGCTCTTATCCTGTAATTTCATGTGATCCCTCTTATCTTCAAATGCAATAGAATAGAACTACACTAGATTCTGACATAAGATGCCAAACAAATTTATTAAACAGTAAAAAAAACCTTGCATTTATATAGCGCCTTTCATGACCACCGGACGTCTCAAAGCGCTTTACAGCCAATAAAGTACTTTTGGAGTGTAGTCACTTGCAATGTGGGAAACGTGACAGCCAATTTGCGCACAGCAAGCTCCCCCAGCAATGTGATAATGACCAGATAATCTGTTTTTGTTATGTCGATTGAGGGCTAAGTATTGGCCAGGACACCAGGGGTAACACCCCTGCTCTTCTTCGAAATAGTGCCATGGGATCTTTTACATCCACCTAAGAGAGCAGACGGGGCCTCGGTTTAACGTCTCACCCGAAAGACGGCGCCCCCGACGGTGCAGCGCTTGCTTAAAGATTTGCTTAAAGACTGTTCATCTCTAACATCTTCCAGATCTGATGAAAGGTCATCGACTTGAACCATTTCTCTCTCGACTGATGCTGCCTGACCTGCTGAATATTTCCAGCATTTTCCGTTTTTATTTCAGAAGGACTTAGATTTGGCAGCAGACAAAGTGCGCACGTTGGGATCGCAGTGTAAGCCTGTATCCTTCGCAGAAACATTCAATTATGAGTCTGGAGCTCCCCTGCTGAGAGTCATCAGATTAAGCAGGAGAATTCCCCTCAATTCTCCCATGTGGATTCGCAAATTGAACATGGATTAAGGCACAGAGATTCAGAATAAACACAATGTAAGTGAAGACACAGCTTTATCATAATTACTTACCTATTGACAACTGCATTTCTAAGAGGCGTGCCAGGGAAGAGGCAGCCACTGTGCTACTGCTAGTAATACAGCACGGACCAGTGGTACGCAAGGCCCCGCGGTGATTTGTGGTTTGCCTCTCCATCACCTGATGCCCTCAACAACAACAACAACTTAGATTTATATAGCGCCTTTAATGCCGTAAAGCATCCCAAGGCACTTCACAGGAGCGTTATCAAACAGAGTTTGACGCCGAGCCAGATCAGGAGATATTAGGGCAGGTGACCCAAAGCTTGGTCAGAGAGATTGGTTAACAGGAGCGTCTTATGGGAGGAAAGAGAGGTGGAGAGGTTTAGGGAGGGAATTCCAGAGCTTAGGGCCTTGGCAGCTGAGGGCACGGCCGCCAATGGTGGAGCAATTATAATCGGGGATGCGCAAGACGCCAGAATTGGATGAGCGCAGAGATCTCGGAGGGTTGTCGGGCTGGAGGAGGTTACAGAGATAGGGAGGAGCGAGGCAATTGAAAACAAGGATAAAAATGTTTAAATTGAGGCGTTGCTCTATGTGTTTCTGAGCACCCACTCACAGCCTGCCCAGTTATGGGATGTTGACTAAGCTGGGCTTCAGTTCTCTTCCCTGCCCTTTTCTTTCTCTCTGGCAAAAGACAGCAAGACCATGCTATTGGGATGTAGGGTTGTCCCAACTTGCATAAAGCAAGTGAAAGGGCGCTAATGCAATATGACTCGGTAATAAGATGGTCGGTCCTGTAGTGTTACTTCCTGTAGGGAGATTTCTGGCCTCCATTATGGCAATTGGTCACAGTGGGATAGAAACATAGAAACATAGAAGATAGTTGCAGGACTAGGCCATTCGGCCCTTCGAGCCTGCTCCGCCATTCAATGAGATCATGGCTGATCATCCAAATTCAGTACCCTGTCCCTGCCTTCTCCCCATATCCCTTTAGCCTTAAGAAATATATCCAACTCTTTCTTGAATATATTTAATGAACTGGCCTCCACTGCACTCTGTGGCAGAGAATTCCACAGGTTCACCACTCTCTGGGTGAAGAAATTCCTCCTCATTTCAGTCCTAAATGGCTTACCCCTTATCCTTAGACTATGACCCCTGGTTCTGGACTCCCCGGCCATCATAAACATCCTTCCTGCATCTAGTCTGTCCAGGCCTGACAGAATTTTATAGGTTTCGATGAGATCCCCTCTCAATCTTCTAAACTCCAGTGAGTATAAGCCCAATCGACACAATCTCTCCTCATACGTCATTCCTGCCATCCCAGGTATCAGCCTGGTGAATCTTCGCTGCACTCCTTCCATGGCAAGAACGTCCTTCCTCAGGTAAGGCGACCAAAACTGCACACAATACTCAAGGTGTGGTCTCACCAAGGCCCTGTACAACTGTAGCAAGACATCCTTGTTCCTGTACTCGAACCCTCTTGCTACGAAGGCCAACATACCATTTGCCTTCTTAACCGCCTGCTGCACCTGCATGCTTACCTTCAGCGACTGGTGCACAAGAACACCCAGGTCTCTTTGCATTTCCCCTTCTCCCAATCTATTGCCATTCAAATAATAATCTGCCTTCCTGTTTTTGCCACCAAAGTGGGTAACCTCACATTTATCCACATTATAGTGCATTTGCCATGTTTCTGCCCAATCACCCAACCTGTCCAAATCGTACTGGAGTTTCACGACATCCTTCTCACAGCTTACCCTCCCACCCAGCTTTGTGTCGTCTGCAAATTTGGAGAAATTACATCCAATTCCCTCGTCTAGATCATTAATATATATTGTGAACAGCTGGGGTCCTAGGACCGATCCTTGCGGTACCCTACTAGTCACTGCCTGTCACTCGGAAAATGACCCGTTTATTCCAACTCCTTGCTTTCTGTCCGCCAACCAGTTCTCTATCCAAGTCAATACCTTGCTCAGGAGCTCACTGTGTGGGAAGTCATAAGCGCAAGCTTGCGTCACGTCACTCCGCAGTTCAGCGGGTTTCTCCTTCGCTGAGCTTGGGCTCTGAGCGAGACGTTGGTTGGGATTGTGGACCTTGACAAAAAGTTAGTGAGTAAATGAAAACTTGTAAAGGGTAATTTACAGGGAAAGTTTCTGAGTTATTGGCCAATAGGCTAAACATTGCTTCTGGCTTTGTAAGAAGATGTGAGGATTAATCAAGAATATTTTAAGACCAATTCTGTTAGAAGATTTGGACTTGATAAATAATGAGTAAGAATTCCATTTGTAACACCCAGAACAAAATGGACAATAACTGGTTTAGAAGAGTGACATATTGTTCTGCATTATTTTTAAATTCTTACTAGATTTCAACCTCCCTCCTGAAGGTACTGACTCATACTTGGGAATTGTTTCTGGGTGCTATACACCATCTCATCCATCTTAATGTATGAGCCTGGACAATGAGTGTTGGCACAATATTCAACTATGGAGGGCACTGCTGGCAATCTGGCCTAGAAATTCAGTATAGCCACTTTTGGGGCGGTAAAGTCGGGCGGCCGCTAAAGTTTGCGCCCGCCGGAAAGTGGAGGCCACTTCGCCGATATTCAGTAGCTTTGGCCAAGGAGTTCGCTCGAGCGCTAAAACTGGTGTTGCACGGCTATCTTTAGGCGCTAAGCCGGCGGTGCAGACTGATACCGCCGAGGCCGGGCGCAGCGCATGTGCGGTCATGTTTTGATTGACAGCAGACACCCTGGCGCCGGCCAGCTCTTAAAGGGGGAAGGGTCGACTTGGTCTGCTGCCACGCCCTGGATACTGCAGCCCTCCAGCTAGGCCTAAACACTGCTGCTGGAGAGAAATAGCGCCAGGAAGGATGCAGAGGGCCCGTGAGCGAGCGCAGCGCTTCTCTGCCCATGATTTAAAGGTGCTGGTTAGGGCTTTGGAGAAGAGAAGCCATATCTTGTTCCCGGACAGTGGCAAGAAGCCTCCCAAGAGGGTGTACAGGAGAGCCTGGAGGGAAATCGCCCAGAGGGTCACAGCCAACAGCGATGTCCCCAGGACTGGTGTCCAATGCCGGAAAAAGTTTAACGACCTCACTCGGATTGTCAGGGTGAGTACCCTTTCCAGTGTCCTCCTCATCCTTGCATGTGCACCTCACATTATGGGCAAAGGGACCTCAAAGCCCTAATGGCCAGCCCTCATCCAGCAGCTATGGCACTGGCATGAACATCAATTGCACTTTCTGCACTTGACACACTGGCCAAGCTATTCGACCATGGGAGGCAGTGCATACAGCAACAGGACACCACACTGGCCAAGCTATTCGACCATGGGAGGCAGTGCACACAACAACAGGGCACCACACTGGCCAAGCTATTCGACCATGGGAGGCAGTGCACACAACAACAGGGCACCACACTGGCCAAGCTATTCGACCATGGGAGGCAGTGCACACAACAACAGGGCACCACACTGGCCAAGCTATTCAACCATGGGAGGCAGTGCACACAACAACAGGGCACCACACTGTACTTAGAGGCCGTCCTTTCTCTTGCAGGCCCAGCTGGCCCAGAATCTGAAGAGCCGGGCTGTCACCGGGGGAGGCCGTGCCCAGTTCCAGCAGCTCAGTGACCTGGAGGAGCGCGTGGGTCGAGTCATGGGTGCCCGGGTGATTGGCCCCGTTGCAATTGGAGATGCCGACCCTGTGCTGGGCCCCAATGGTAAGGACATGACCGTTTGGACCTCTCTCGTTCCCCTTGCGCTTCAGATCTACATCCTTTGCCACTGTCCGACCAATGCGCAGAATGCCACCACTCATGCCTCCCTCGCTGACGCCCTGTCCTCACTCTAAAGCTACTCTTCTGCCTTCCTGCTTTCAGCTGGTGAGGAGGAGGTCCCTGAAGCTGCGAGTGTCAGTCCCTCGGAAGAGGAGGACGAGGAGGAGCAAGAGGAAGGCGGCACATCGGGGGAACCCTCATCCGCGCCAGGGGATGGCAATGGAGGGGACACGTGTTCCCTGGAGGAGAGCCAGGGGGAAGTGTTGCAGGGGAGTGTAGCTCCTGTGCCCAGTGGCGTCCAGCCAAGCGGGAAGGGTCGGCCAGCTCGGCTGCCTTCTCCCCAGAGGGGGGAAGTGTTGCAGGGGAGTGTAGCTCCTGTGCCCAGTGGCGTCCAGCCACACGGGAAGGGTCGGGCAGCTCGGCGGCCTTCTCCCCAGAGGGGGGAAGTGTTGCAGGGGAGTGTAGTTGCTGGGCCCAGTGGCGTGCAGCCACGCGGGAAGGGTCGGCCAGCTCGGCGGCCTTCTCCCCAGAGGGAGAGTCCGGCCTCCAGTCCGGAGACGGTCCTCGCCCAGGAGGTGCGCCTCCTTGATCAAATGTCCGCGGACTCGGATCGGCGGCACACCGAGTTCATGGGGGTTGTGGCACGGTTGCCTGAGGCCATTGAGTCCCTGGCTCATAGTGTGTCCGATTTCGGGGCCTCACAGGCCAGGGGTTTCGAACAACTCGCGGCAGCACAGGCCAGGGGTCTCGAACAATTCGGGGCATCACAGGACGCGAGTCGGGCACAATTTGGGGCATCACAGGACGCGAGTCGGGCCGAATTCAGGGCAGCACAGGCAGCGAGTGGACAGTTGATCAGTGGTGCCGTGCAGTCACTGGCTGGTCTGATGCGGGCACAGACCAGGGCAGTACGGGCACTCACTGCTGCCACACTCGCTGTGTCACGCACGCATCGCCAGGGCACCCGCCGCGCTGCTGCAGCACAGCGGTCTGGCCTTCACCAGATTGCTGCGCTTGCTGCAGTGCCAGCCCGGCCGAGTGCCAGTGTCTCTGGCGACCAGCGAGCGCCTGCCATCAGCCAGCTTGCCCCCATTGCTGCAGCCGCCACTGCCACTCCCCCAGCAAAGCTGCGACAAGCTGCTGGAGAGACTGATGCTGCCCAGCCACAGCTGCAGCAGTCAGCAGCCGGCCCCTCGAGGGCCAGAGCTCGTCTAGGCCGACCCCCAAGGGCATCTGCCGTCACGCAATGTGCCCCTCAGGAGCCTTCCCCCAGCCTTGCAACACCCACAGGGCCCAGGTTGAGGCGGAGCAGCAGGTCGTCCAGGGGCCGGAAAAGGCTGGACAAGGACTCGCCCTCTCGGCACACAAAGTAGAGTGTGTTGGCAAATGTTTTTTTATATGGGGGTGCTTGTGCTGTCTATGGGGGGGGTTCTTTTGGTAAGGCCGAGGATGAAGGCCATTTGGATGGACAAGTTTTGTTATTCCTCCCCAGGTTGTGGGAGTGAGATATGTTTTTGACTGTTTTTTGGGGGTGTTGTGTGTTTTTGGGTTTCATGTGGGAAGGGCCCTGAGTTTGTTCAATAAAGCTTTTTCTTTATTCAGCTTGTCCATGTGTGATGTTTCAAGTGGTTGTTGCGTTAACTGGCTGAGGGCTTGCGGAGCGGCTGCATTCATGTGCCTTCATTGCCACAAGCCATTCCCTGACAGGGGGCCTAGAAGTGTCGTTCAATAAGCCGCCGACGGACGGCCCTTGGACCTTGTGGCTCCCTCCTGGGCTGGTACTCCTCCTCCTCCTCCTCCTCATGGTCCTCCTGCTCGTCCTCCTGAGGTGGTGGTCCAACGTGAGGTGGCAGTGCCTGAGTCCTGCGGATAGCCAGGTTGTGCAGCATGCAGCAAACGATGACGAACTGGGAGACTCTATCCGGCGAATACTGCAGAGATCCGCTGGAGCGATCCAGGCAGCGGAACCATTGCTTGAGGACGCCAATCGTTTGCTCTATGATGTTCCTTGTGGCTTGATGGCTTTCGTTGTATGCCTCCTCAGCAGGGGTCCTGGGCGCGCGGAGCGGGGTCATGAGCCATGTACACAAAGGATAGCCTTTGTCCCCGATAAGCCATCCTCTTGGGGGAGGCTGTGCCTGGAACATGTCAGCCACAGTAGTCTGGCGCAGGATAAATGCATCGTGGCTGCTGCCTGGAAAGCGGGCATTGACAGCTAGGATGCGCTGCCTGTGGTCACACACCAGCTGTACATTGAGGGAATGGTAGCCCTTCCGGTTGCGGTAATCCTCGGCATTGTCGATAGGTGCCCGCAAAGCCACATGCGTGCAGTCAATGGCGCCCTGCACCATGGGGAAGTCGGCGATCCTCGCAAATCCGACTGCGCGCTGCTCCTGCCTCTCTAGGGTCATGGGGAAGGAGATGAATTGGTGTCTCCTTGTGAAAAGGGCATCGGTGACCTGCCGGATGCAGCGATGCATGGCGAACTGGGAGATGTTAGCTATGTCCCCAGCAGCGGCTTGGAAGGAGCCGCTTGCATAAAAGTTCAGAGCCACCGTGACCTTCACTTCCACCGACAGAGACGTCCTGCACATCAGCTGTGGACGCAGATCTCTGTGAAGCAGCTGGCAGATCTCTGCAACCACCTCCCTTCTGAAGCGCAGCCTCTTAACACACTGCGCGGCAGTCATGGTGAGATAGGACACCTGCTGGCGGTATTCCCTGAGTGGGTAAGGCCTACGTTGCCGACGCCTGATGGCCCCTCTGCGTCTAGGCATGGCTGCCCCTCTCACACAGCGTCTGCGAGCCCTTCGCACATAATGCTGGAACTGAGGGTTGGAACCCCATGCAGCCCCCATAATATACTTGCAAACAGTGAAATCACAATGAGTCAAATTTCCAAGCTCTGGCCAGAAGCCAAAAATACCTCTCCTATGTTGGCCCAAATCAGTAAGGTCTCTTCCTTGGTCTCTGTCCAGAAATCTGTTGCACTAAAGTCATTGCAGCAAAATGGCTGCCCTTTAAAGTTCAGTCTAAGTGCCCTTTAATTAGCACTCCCCGAGGCCCGCAGGGCCTCTGCTGCGTTCCACTTCACAGTTTTTAACAGCGCCACGCCCACATTGGGCGGGCGCCACTGAAGTTCCGGTTTGGGGCGCACAAACGGCGTTGCACGACGAAATGACGTCATAAGTTGCGCGCGCAGCTGAGCGCGCGCAAACACTTTGCGCCGGCGCTAAATGTCAACTGAAGTTGGGCGTAGGCGCAGATCGTTCTGTGCCCAGCCGCTAAGTGCCTAGCGCTCGAGATCTACTCCTCTTATGGCGCTAACGGCTAGCGAACGCAACTGAATTTCTAGGCCTCTGAGTCCTGTGCTCACCTGTGTACTTTCCATTAAATAATCATAGAGTCACAGAGCACAGAAGGAGGCCATTCAGCCCAACATGCCTGTGCCCGCTCTTTGAAAGAGCTATCCTGTGAAGGAATAAGCCATATTTCAGAAAGATACACCATAATATGAGCAGAATTCTGATATTTGTTAATACATGATATACTGGGTTTAAAAATCTAAAGCCTCAGAGACACAAGCTGTAAACAGAAAACAAGCTTCTGAGATAAAGATCAGTTGTTTAACAAAGTTGTAAACATACAGGCCTATAAATTCGGTGACGCCCCGCCAGCACGTTTGCGCCGGAAATTTAGCGCCCGCCGCTGAGCCAGTTGTGCCCGCCCCAAATTCACTTTCAGCGCCCCAAAGCGGAAGCGGGCGCTGGTACAGGGTGTGCCCGCCCCGCTTGGGGCGCTGAAAGTGAATTTCAGCGCTGCCAGTCCCACTGCGCCACCCGATGCGGAGCGGGAGGCTGCTGTACTGCAGGCCTCCCCCTTCTCTTAAGGAGGAGGTGCCTGCAACGGCCGGAGCCCCGTTGAAAGTGCCGGCAAAAGAGCCCGGCACAACGGCGAAGTGCCGGGCTCCACGGAAACCAGCCGGCAATGCCGCGGGGGGGGGTGGAGGAGGCCGGGGAAGGAGGTGCGGGCAGGCGGCCGCCGAAAAAGCGGCCGGCCGCACCTCCGCTTTAAATAGCGCCTCTAAGGCTGCAGCACGGCCAGGTTTTCAAAACGTTGTTAGCGGCCGCCAGGGAAGAGGCGGCCGCTACTGAAGATGGGGATCGGCGTGGTTTCGGGCGGTACCGGGGTGCTGCGCACACCGATGATGTCATCGGTGCTGGCGCAGCGCTACCGGCTTACGCCGATTTAAAGGCCCACCTAATTTCAGCGGCGACGCAACTTCTGGCGCAACCCACTCTTGTGCCCCTAAATGGGCGCAAACCCAAGGGAATTTCTAGGCCACAAGCTTTGAAATGGGAATTAGTTAAATATACTAAAACAATGACTCTTTTGAAATGGCAGTTTGATGATTCCAGAGAGTCTGGAGTTTGGGAAAAACACAATGAAAAGACCCAAGTGAAGTGTTGGAAACCAACACGTTGAACAGAAACACAAACATTAAAAGAGGCATGTGCCTTTGAAAAGATGACATCAAGTAAAAGAAACACCTGCTGGTCAAATAGTTTTTATGTTAAACTTGGAAGACAGGAAGCATAAGATTAAATATGCAACCAATTGAGATAGCTAGAAAACAAGTAAACACTCAGTCAAAGTGTCTTTAATTTATACATAGTAAATATGATATCAACAAGAACACTTTGAAGATATGACTTCAATAGATACACTAAGCAATTACATTGTGTTTGTATTGAACTTGGAGCAGTTAGGAGACTCGAAGTCTGCTAAACCAGCTAAAAGTGATATTAAGAATTGAATGGAAAATCTTCAATAAGAATGGCATCAAACAGAAACCATTGCTGTCATATTGTTTTTATGATGGTTTGTGAAACACCTAAAGGTAGAGACATAATTATGCATGCAGCAGTTGAATTGACAGTAAGAATAGAAAGCATTCAACAGAGAGAATGAAGAAGACAATTAGCTTACATCAGCAGAGAACTTCAAAGAATAAACCACTGCAAAAAGGGTATAAAAGATAAACCTTTTCAAACAGAAAGTCAGAAGTTGCTGAACGGGCCAAGCATTTCTCAACTTTACAGGCACCATCTGTAAGTTTTTAACTTTGAGTCTCGGGGATCAAACGGTACTATAATTTGATTTTGGTGGATGTTCTGGATTTAGAGATAAGTAAGAAATGTAGAAATGTAACAAAGTAAAGATTTGAGAATAAGGACCTCTGAGAAATAAGAAACGTAAGCTATTTGTATTTTGAATTGTTAATGTTGCGACTGACTCAACAGCTGTTAAATGAATGTCGGCTCTTAAATAAAACTATATATTTTTAGAATTGTCTCAAAGAGTATTTCTGTATAAACTCACGAACCCAATTTCTGTACACTCTTTTGTAAGGAGTTGCAGAATTCTGGGGGGTATTCCGGACCCTCATAATATCCGTAAGGTTACAGTCTAGTTAAACTTATTAAAAATGCTATCTGGAGGACGGTAACATCTTCAGTCATTCCTTTCCTTTAGGGAGAGATAGCCTGAACCTTTAGACTCATTTAAGCGTCTTATAGAATTTGGCTATCTCTAACTTTAGTTGAAGGTGAACGTCTGGGGAATACGCCTGACCTGGGGTAGCCCGAAAAGGGCTAGGACTTGTAATTATCCCTTCAATCCAAATAGTCCCACTCCCCTGCCCTTTCCCCATAGCCCTGCAAATGTTTCCCTTTCAAGTCTATATCCAATTGCCTTTTGAAAGTTACCATCGAATCAGCTTCCACCACCCTTTCAGGCAGTGCGTTCCAGATCATAACAACTCGCTGCGTTAAAAATTTCTCCCCATCTCCCCCTGATTCTTTTGCCAATTATCTTAAATCTGTATCCTCTGGTTACCAATCCTCCTGTCAGTGGAAAGAGTTTCTCATTATTTACTCTATCAATACCCCTCATAATTTTGAACGCCTCTATTAAATCCGGAACTCACTCCCCCAAAAAGCTGTTGAGGCTGGGGGTCAACTGAAAATTTCAAAACTGAGATTGATAAATTTGAAATAACAACAGAAAATGCTGGAAAAACTCAGCAGGTCAGGCAACATCCGTGGAGAGAAATTTGAGTTGACGTTTCGGGTTGGATCCTTCTTTTGTGTTAGGCACGGGTATCAAGGGGTATGGAACCAAAGCGGATAGATGGAGTTGAGGTACAGATCAGCCGTGATCGAATTGAATGACAGAGCAGTCTTGAGGGGCTGAATGGCCTACTCCTGTTCCTATGTTCTTAAATCTCCCATTAACCTTCTCTGCTCTAATAATAACCAGCAGTGGTTTATTTTATTCCCCCTGGCTCTGGGCACCAAAATCAATCGTATCAGCCTTACGACAGCCGCACAGTCTTGGTCTGTGGGGTTCGGTACCACACCGTGCGATGTACTTACCCACCGACCCAGTACATGATGTTGTTCAGAATCAGAGAATGTTTTACAGAACAGACGGAGGCCATTTGGCCCATTGCGCCTGTCTTGCAGCTGTGAAGCCAGCACCTCACTGCACAATTCAACACTGTCATTGGCACACAGACAAGTAGAAAGGTGTAACACTGAGAAATCTCTAATGGCCTCTTAACAGCATCTTATCAGTGGAGGTGCCTATTCTGCCATGCATGAGCTGTGGGCTCCAAGCTTGGCTTTGACTCGCATTCAGATCTTCTATTTGAGATGCAAAGCTTTCTGATGCATCGAGTTGCTTTTGTGTTGTTCAAAAGAGGTAAGTGACCAGGTAAAATATCTTGACTAGCGCCCAGCATAGCTCAGATTGTGAATTTTGCATATGGTGGTAAAATAAGACCTGCACAGCACCTCCAACCTCAGTACTGCACATCACCTCCGATTGGGCAAAGTCAACATGGATTTATGAAAGGGAAATTATTTTTGACAAATCTGTTAGAGATTTTTGAGGGTGTAGCTAGCAGAATAGATGAGGGGAAACCAGTGGATGTGGTGTATTTGGATTTTCAGAAGGCTTTCGATAAGGTGCCACACAAGAGATTATTAAACAAAATTAGGGCTCATGGGATTGGGGGTAATATACTAGCATGGATTGAGGATTGGTTAACAGACAGAAAACAGAGAGTAGGAATAAGCGGGCCACTTTCAGGTTGGCAGGCTGTAACTAGTGGGGTGCAAGGATCAGTGCTTGGGCCTCAGCTATTCACAATCTACATCAATGATTTGGATGAGGGGACCAAATGTAATATATCCAAGTTTGCTGATGATACAAAGCTAGATGGGAATGTAAGTTGTGAGGAGGATGCAAAGAGGCTTCAAGGGCATATAGACAGGCTAAGTGAGTGGGCAAGAACATGGCACATGGAATATAATGTGGAGAAATGTGAAGTTATCCAGTTTGGTAGGAAAAATAGAAAAGCAGAGTATTTTTTAAATGGTGAGAGATTGGGAAATGTTGGTGTTCAGAGGGACATGGGTGTCCTTGTACACGAATCACTGAAAGTTAACATGCAGGTACAGCAAGCAATTAGGAAAGCAAATGGTATGCTGCCCTTTATTACAAGAGGATTTGAGTATAAGAGTAAAGGGGCTAAAAATTTGGTATCGCCGCGCCAGGTCTTTAGTGCCCGAAATTTTGCGCTCGCCCGGATTCCTGTAGCGCCCGCCTGAAATTCAGTTGCGCCGCCCCAAGACGGAGGCGGGCGCTATTGCAGGGTTTGGCCGCCTCGTTTGGGGCGATGAAAGTCAGTTTCAGGTGTCCAGCTGCCGCTGCGGCACCCGATGCGGTGCGGCAGGCTGGGGTACTGCAGGCCTCCTCCTTCTCTTAAGAAGGAGTTGCCTGCAGCCGTGAGATCGCCGCTGGATTCCCCCGGCAAATGAGCCCGGCACCACGGAGAAGTGCCGATCTCGTGGGAGTCAGACACCAATGCCGCGGGGGGGTGGTGCAGGAGTCCGGGGAGGGAGGTGCGGCCAGGCGGCCGCCGGGAAAGCGGCCGGCCGCCCCTCCACCTTTATGCGCCGGCCTCTCGGAGCTGCAAGGCACCGTTTTTCAAACGCTGTTTGCGGCCGCTACGGGCGAGGCGGCCGCAATTGAATTTGGCCATCGGCACGGAATAGCATTGGAACCGGGGCGCTGCGCACACCGATGACGTCATCGGCGCAGCGCTACCGGCTAACGCCGATGTTAGGGACCAACTGAATTTCGGGCGCTAAAAAACTTCCGGCGCAAACCACTCTATAGCCAATAAGTGGGCGCAAACGCGACTGAATTTCTAGGCCAAGATGTCTTACTGCAATTATATTAGGGCCCTGGTGAGACCACACGTGGAGTAGTGTGTACAGTTTTGGTCTCCTTACCTAAGGAAGGATATACTTGCCATAGAGGGAAGGATATACTTGCCATAGAGGGAGTGCAATGAAGGTTCACCAGACTGATTCCTGGGATGGGGGGATTGTCCTATGAGGAGAGATTGAGTAGACTAGGCCTATATTCTCTAGAATTTAGAAGAATGAGAGGTGATCTCATTGAAACATACAAAATTCTTACAGGGCTTGACAGGGTAGATGCAGGGAGGATGTTTCCCCTGGCTGGGGAGTCTAGAACCAGGGGTCACAGTCTCAGAATAAGGGGTCGGCCATTTAGGACTGAGATGAGGAGAAATTTCTTCACTCAGAGGGTGGTGAATCTTTGGAATTCTCTACCCCAGAGGGCTGTGGAGGCTCAATCATCGAGTATATTCAAGACAGAGATCGATAGACTTTTGAATATTAAGTGAATCAAGGGATATGGGGATAGTGCAGGAACGTGGAGTTGAGGTCGAAGATCTACCATGATCTTATTGAATGGCAGAGCAGGCTCGAGAGGCCGAATGGCCGACTCCTGCTCCTATTTCTTATACTCTTATGACTGTACAGCATGCCCTCAGTATTGCACCTCACCTTCGACAGTACAGCACACCCTCAGTACTGCACCTCACCTCCGACAGTACAGCACGCCGTCAGTACTGCACCTCACCTCCGACAGTACAGCACGCCCTCAGTACTGCACCTCACCTCCGACAGTACAGCACACCCTCAGTACTGCACCTCACCTCCGACAGTACAGCACACCCTCGGTACTGCACCTCACCTCCGACAGTACAACACATCTTCAGTACTGCACCTCACCTCCAACAGTACAGCATGCCCTCAGTACTGTAGCTCATCGTTGACAGTACAGCATGCCCTCAGTACTTCACCTTACCTCTGACAGGACAGTGCTCTCTCTAATGCACATCATCTCTGACAGTACAGCACACCCTCAGTACTTTACCTTACCTCTGACAGTACAGCACACCCTCAGTACTGCACCTCACCGCTGACAGTACAGCACTCCCTCAGTACTGCGCCTCACCTCTGACAGTACAGCACTCCCTCAGTACTGCGCCTCACCTCTGACAGTACAGCACTCCCTCAGTACTGCACTGGAATACCAACCTAGATGATGCCCTTGAATCCACAACCTTCTGATTCAGATATAAAGAGGAAGGAAATTGGTGAAAGAATGTTAACTTACAATATTTTTTATAATATATGAATCTTTTCTGCAAATATTTTGGTGCCGGAAGAGGTTAACCATGAATCTTCCTGAGGTGATAAATCTTGCTTAGAATCCACCTTCTTGCAAAATAAAAAAACACATACTTAACAATATTAAAGCAGTATGCTGTACAATTTATAGTCATTTTGCTTTTCATTGTTTGTTAAAAGCCTCATTTTTCACGAAATCGCTGAAGGAGCTTAATTATGATAAATTGTATATGATGGGCTTTCTAAACATTCGGAGTTTCAAATCTGGATCAAATCCCACAATATGTTTCAGTAAAGTGGTGAGAAGCACAATTTAGATCTTGTCGGGGGTTTTGTGGGAGCGGTTGATGATTGTAATTAGTATTTTACTTGCAGCAGTTGGTACTAATTAAATATCACTGTTAGCAACTGGATGATGCAACTTCATTTAATTGGTCCAAAATCTTTAGTTGGGATAAAAAAAGCAATCTATTATTCCTGTTAGATCATTCCAAGGTAGCCTTGACAAAAGCAATGATTACTCACTCACTTGCACCCACATATATGTGGGAGGAAATGGCATTGACAGTACAAATGGATTTTGGAGGGAAAATAGTGTCTTCCTCGACACTTTTTTCCTCAGGCTCAAAATCAATTCATCCAAAAGGAAAGAGCTTGCATTTATATAGTGCCTTATCACTTCCGACATTACAACAGTGACTACACTTCCAAAAGTACTTCATTGGCTGTAAAGCGCTTTGGGACGTCCTGAGGTCTTTCGTTTCTTTTTTTTTTGCTTTCCTCAAGGAATCCCGAAGCACTTCCCTGACCACGAATTACTTTCCGAAGTGAAGTCACTCTTGCTAAGTAGATAAAAGTGACCACTTGGGTGAGATACTGGAAACGGCGGGCACCTGCGGAACTGTGGATAGCAAGAGGTAGTGGCTTCAGCAGAAGAGGGAAGAGAATTTGAAAGGAAGTTTTTATTTCCTCCATTGGATCTGGCCAGGAATGATGTTGGCACTGTCCAATGGAGAGAAAAAACCCTATGGTTATTTTTAGCAGAGGCACCAAAACTGCACAGTCGCCAGCCTTACATCTTTAACCTTTTTGTGCATACTGGGCACAAAGCAATCACCACGGTGGGATTTGAACTCACATATCATCAGTCTCGGCTTTCTGGATTCAATAATCCAGTGACATAACCACTACACTATCATACCCTCTGCAAATTGCACTGCTGAGCGATAGAGTCTATAGTAAAGTAACTGCAGGAATCATTAAATTAATGGACCTGTACTCACACTTTGGATTAGTGCAGATAGATCAAACGACCATTTCGAGTGACTCCGTTTTGTTGAGTTTATTACTGCGTTGGAACCATGGGTGATCGTGCCCCTTACTATTCTGGAAATAAAACCTGCAAATTGGGCACATGCCCTTTACCTTCCCTGCACCAGATAGTTTAGGATTGTGTACAATCAGCAGAGATGACGAAGTGGTTCATTTTCAGGGGATCCATTGTTGGAGTTTTTCGATTGACCCAAATGTCAAATTAAAAAAAAATTGCCTTCAAAGTTCTTCCATACTCTTGGAAAACGATGTGATTTTATTCAATTTCACAGGTCCAGCAAGGGGCAGAGCGACACACTAGATTCGAACACTGTCCTCTGGGATTTAAGTACCAATCTAGCACGGAGTGATAAGGTGAAAGTCTGCTTTCTCTCTGTCAGCAGTGAAGGTTATAAGTGAAGTTCACCTGGGTTCCCAGGGAGCACAAATTCATAGTAAAAAAAAATTGGCTGTAATTTGGAACAAATTGGCACTAAATTGGCTATCTCGCTCAGACAGACTGGAAGAATGGCTGATGCAGTAGGGATGTTTTTTTCTGCGAATAGAGGAAGCACCGCTGCACACAGGTCATTTTACAAGTTCTTTCTTTCTTTGGCATTGAGATTCCATAGGAACATAGGAACAGGAGTAGGACATTTAACCCCTGGAGCCTGTTCCGCCATTCAATGAGATCATGGCTGATCTGTGACCTAACTCCATACACCTGCCTTTGGCCCATATTCCTTAATACCTTTGGTTAACGAGAATCTATCAATCTCAGATTTAAAATTAACAACTGACCTCGCATCGGTTGCCGTTTGCGGAAGAGAGTTTCAAACATCTACCACCCTTTGTGTGTAGAAGTGTTTCCTAATTTCACTCCTGAAAGGTCTGGCTCTAATTTTCAGACTATGCCCCCTAGTCCTAGAATTCCCAACCAGTGGAATAGTTTCTCTCTATCTACCCTATCTGTTCCCCTTAATATCCTGAAAACTTCGATCAGATTACCCCTTAACTTTCTAAATTCTAAGGAATACAACCCTAATTTGTATAATCTCCCCATGTAACTTAACCCTTGAAGTCCAGGAAGTGAACCTCTGCAAACTCGTAAAATGAGCCCTGTAGCCTATATATATACATATATATAATAATAATTCCTTTAAGATCTCTTGGCCTTGATCTCCAGCAAAAGGAAAGAGCTTACCTGTTTGGGGCTCTTCACCTTCCCAGCAGGTCCCAACTCTCCTCAGCCTGAAAGCCACAGCGGCCTGAGTTCAAATTGCATTCGGAGCCCGGTGACAGTATCTGCATATTTAAAGGGGAACCTCCTGGCTGTGGGCGGGAGGCTCAGCGTCCATCCAGAAGCCTGCGTGAAAGTTGTGGGGGGGGTTTGGCTGGATCTGGCTGGCACAAGCGTGGGTAACTAACCCAGGTGACTACAGCTGCCCACCTGCAATGTTTCCACCAGGAGGCTAGGGTTAAAACCATCCCCCTGAAGGTTGAGAAATGTGCAGTAGTTTAATATTTAATATATACACCAGTCGCACTCTCTCTTCCCCCCAGTCGCTCTCTCTCTTCCCCCCAGTCACTCTCTCTCTTCCCCCCAGTCGCTCTCTCTCTTCCCCCCAGTCGCTCTCTCTCTTCCCCCCACTCGCTCTCTCTCTTCCCCCCACTCGCTCTCTCTCTTCCCCCCCACTTGCTCTCTCTCTTCCCCCCCACTCGCTCTCTCTCTTCCCCCCCACTCGCTCTCTCTCTTCCCCCCCACTCGCTCTCTCTCTTCCCCCCCAGTTGCGCTCTCTCTTTCTCCCCCGCCCAGTCGCTCTCTCTCTCTCTGCCGCCCCCCCACCCCCCCAGTCGCTCTCTCTCTCTCTTCCGCCCCCCCAGTCGCTCTCTCTCTCTCTTCCAACAACAACATGCCCTCGAAAAAGCCTTGGCACCGCCGGGCACCCCCAGCTAGTATATATATATATGGACGGGGGAAGGCGGAGAAGAATTGTGTTTTTTTTTAAACATTTTTCAATTCTGTTCCTGCAAAAAGAAAGTAGCCCTTTCAAAAGGTGGACTTTAGATTCACCATTTTATTTTCTAGCACAACAACAACAACTTGTATTTATATAGCACCTTTAACATAGTAAAACGTCCCAAGGTGTTTCACAGGAGTATTATAAGACAAAATAATTTGACACCGATCCACATATGGAGAAATTACGGCAGATGACCAAAAGCTTGGTCAAAGAGGTAGGTTTTAAGGAGCGTCTTAAAGGAGGAGAGAGAGGTAGTGAGGCATACAGGTTTAGGCAGGGAATTCCAGAGCTTAGGGCCCTGGCAGCTGAAGGCACGGTCGCCAATGGTTGAGTGATTATAATCAGGGATGCTCAAGAGGGCAGAATTAGAGGAGCGCCGATATCTTGCGGGGGTTTGTGGGGCTGAAGGAGATTACAGAGATAGGAAGGGGTAAGGCCATGGAGGGATTTGAAAACAAGGATGAGAATTTTAAAATCGAGATGTTACTTAACCGGGAGCCAATGTAGGTCAGCGAGCACAGGGGTGATGGGTGAATGGGACTTGTTGCGAGTTAGGACATGGGCAGCCAAGTTTTGGATGACCTCAAGTTTATGTAGGGTAGAGTGTGGGAGGCCAGCCAGGGGTGCATTGGAATAGTCATGTCGAGAGTTAACAAATGCATGGGTGAGGGTTTCAGCAGTAGATGAGCTGAGGCGGGGCGGAGACAGGTGATATTATTGAGGTGAAAATAGGTGGTCTTAGTTATGGTGTGGATATGTGGTTGGAATATAATTTCAGGGTCAAATGTGACACCAAGGTTGCGAACAGTCTGGTTCAGCCTCAGGCAGATGTTAGGGAGAAGGATGGAGTCGGTGGCTAGGGAGTGGAGTTTGTGATGGGGACTGAAGACAATGGCTTCGGTCTTCCCAATAATTAATTGGAGAAAATTTCTGCTCATCCAGTACTGGAGGTCGGACAAGCAGTCAGACAATTTAGAGACCGTGGAGGGATCGAGAGAAGAGGTGGCGAGGTAGAGCTGGGTGTTGTAAGGGGGGGGGCGGTTTGGTTTGGGGTTTGTCTCTGGCCAGTCAGGCGTATCTGAGCTGCTCCAGCCCCGTGCGGTTCGAATCGCTTCCCCTCTGGTTCTGACCACCGGACTTATTTCAGTAGCGATATAGACAAAACGAGACCAGTGGTTTGGTGCAAAGAAAACCAATGTTTTATTGAAATAAAGAATGAATTGCTATTCAGTGAAAATAATTATGAATACAGCACATTTTTACTTAACGAGGAGAAGAAAAGACGGACACATCGAGGGAGAATTGACTAAAATAACAGTTTAACAAAATTCCCCTTTAGTTCCCACCCCTTATACCTATCTAGGTTGCCTTGTAATGGGCCAGAAAGTTAATGTTCACCAGTCTGCGATGTTGAAATGCCTGCTCCGTGCCCTGCGGTCTGCCTTGGATTTTTCACTGCCCGAAGTAGAGATACCCCAGTAATTCAAAAGTAACTGCGGGTATTCCACTTCTTTGGCCGGGCTGTGATGATCCTCTGAAGGCAGGGCACTGGAGGCGAGGTGGTAGAGAGAGAGAGAGAATGGCTTCCTGAGGGGCTACCTTTATACCCCATTGGGGGCCCTTATCTTCGCACCCAAATCTGGACGTATCTGGGTTACACAAAAGGGACCGATCTGGCCCCATTGACCATAATGGGTTTGAATGCGGCTATAATGTGTTTCCCATTCGTTTAACTGGTTTGTGAATGGAGCTGTCCCAGTTTGAAATGTCCCACTGGTTTCTTGAGTGCTGGGTAAACAGTACTTGAGTGCTAGTGTAAACAATCCTTTGTCCTGTGGTTTACAGCCCAACCGCAACTTGATTGACAGTAACCACTTAAGCCCTTGAGTCAACACTGCTGAGGGCTTGTGTAAACAGAGTCCTTTGTTCCGTGTTGAAACTTCCTAACCGCAGTTGATTGACAGCTTCAAGTACTTAAGTACTCAGAAGCTGGCTTATTTTTTCCAATCCTTTCGTCAGCCAGTGCTGGGAGATTCTCCTTTCATATTCATACAAGCTGTCTTTCTCTTTTGCCACAGGGCCGGCTACAGCCATCTTTGATGTCCTGGGTTTTTAAAGTACATTCCAACCAGGTTTTCTTTAATCAAATAATCTTCGGGGGCTGTTGAAATTTTGTGAACCTTACAGTGTCATCGGCGTACATGTGGAAACTGATGCTGTGTTTTCAGATGATGTCGCCGAGGGGCAGCATGAGAAATAGGAGGGGGCCAAGGATAGATTCTTGGGGGACCCTGGAGGTAACGATGTGGGAGTGGAAAGAGAAGCCATTGCAGGTGATTCTCTGGCTATGATTAGGTAGATAAGAATGGAATCTGCAGTTGTACAGGGCCTTGGTGAGACCACACCTTGAGTATTGTGTGCAGTTTTGGTTGCCTTATCTGAGGAAGGATGTTCTTGCCATGGAGGGAGTGCAGCGAAGATTCACCAGACTGATACCTGGGATGGCAGGAATGACGTATGAGGAGAGATTGGGTCGATTAGGCTTATACTCGCTGGAGTTTAGAAGAATGAGAGGGGATCTCATTGAAACTTATAAAATTCTAACAGGACTAGACAGACTAGATGCAGGAAGGATGTTCCTGATGGCGGGGGAGTCCAGAACCAGGGGTCACAGTCTAAGGATAAGGGGTAAGCCATTTAGGACAGAGATGAGGAGGAATTTCTTCACCCAGAGAGTGGTGAACCTGTGGAATTCTCTACCACAGAAGGCAGTAGAGGCCAACTTATTAAATATATTCAAGAAGGAGTTAGATATATTTCTTAAGGCTAAAGGGATCAAGGGATATGGGGAGAAAGCAGGGACAGGGTACTGAATTTGGATGATCAGCCATAATCTCATTAAATGGCGGAACAGGCTCGAGGGTCTGAATGGCCTACTCCTGCTCCTATCTTCCATGTCTCTGTCTATGAGCCAGGCGAGTGCAGTCCCACCCAGCTGGACAACGTGGAGAGGCGTTGGAGGAGGATGGAGTGGTCAACCAAGTCAAAAGCTGCAGACTGGTTGAGAAGGACGAGGAGGGATAGTTTACCTTTGTCACAGTCGCAAAGGATGTCATTTGTGACTTTGATGTGAGCCGTTTCGGTACTGTGGCGGGGCGGAAACCTGATTGGAGAGATTCAAACTTGGAGTTGCGGGAAAGATGGGCATGGATTTGGGAGGCGACAACACATTCAAGGACTTTAGAGAAGAAAGGGAGGTTGGAGATGGGGCAGTAGTTTGCAAGGACGGAGGGGGTCAAGGGTTGTTTTTTTGAGGAGTGGGGTGATGATGGCAGATTTGAAGGAGAGGGGGACAGTACCTGAGGAGAGCGAACCGTTAACAATGGCAGCTAACATGGGAGCCAGAAAAGTAAGTTGGGTGATCACCAGTTTGGTGGGAATAGGGTCGAGGGAGCAGGAAGTGGGTCTCATGGACAAGGTGAGCGAGTACAGGTTATGAGGGGAGATCGAGGATGCAAGTTTAGGGCTAGGGCAGGGGGGAACCTTAGAGGATGTTTGGCCAGGTAGACTAGGGAATGGAACGGAAGTGGCAGTGGCAGCTGACCGGATGGTCTCAATCTTAGAGACAAAGACGTCCATGAGCTCCACACACTTGTTTTTGGAGGTGAGAGTGGAGGAGATGGGACGAGGGGTTTAAGAAGACAGTTAGCAGTAGAGAACAGAAGCTGGGGGTTATCTTTGCATCCCCGAATGATGCTGAAATAGTGAGCAGTTTATGCAGACGAGAGCAGGACCCCAAAATATTGTATGTGGTCCGGCCAGATCTGGCGGTGAATGGCTAAACCAGTTGTCCGCCATATCCATTCAAGTCTGCGTCGTTTGGACTTAAGGGAGCGGAGATGAGGGCCGTACCAGGGGGGAACGGCCTGGGTGAGAGAGAGTAATGGTTTTAATAGGGACTAGAGTATCAAAGGTGGTGGTGAGGGTGTGGTTGAGCAGATCGGTAGCTGCAGGAATGTCGTGGTGAATGGAAGGACAAAGGCTGGACAGTTGGGATTTCACAAGTGTAAGAGAGTTGGGAGGGAGTTTTTCCAGAGCGGATACAGAAGGAAGTAGGGTTGGGGGGTGGGGGGAGGGAGATGTGGGTGGAAAGCGTACAGTCCATGTACTGGCTGTGTGAGAAATATAAAAGTTTAAATGAGATGTTTCTAAATTTCTATTTTGGTACTGGAGGGTCACTGATGCTCTTGGAACCTGTACACCAGACTCAGTGGGGTATCAATTAGCCGGCACCCGGTTTCGGACGCGAAGGCAGTGAAGCGGCCACATTGTGTACCTGAGCTGGGAAGCGCGAGGCCGACCCGAAGTTAGGCCTCCGCCCTCATTATTATTAATTAGGCGAGTGGTTGTCTTGCCTCCGCAGGCAGCTCGGCCATTCGAAGAAGTGAATTCAGGCCGTTTGCTGAAGGCACGGCCCGGGGAGGAGGGGGTGTGGAGTGGCATCGGCGGGGTGGGCGGGGGGCGCGATCGGTATACAGTGGAGTCGGGGGAGCTCTCCTACTCCCCCTGGCTCCACAACAATGATTTTATTTTGTACTTATTTTAAAAACGACTGACATTTTGGTGACAGTCGCCCAGTGAGAATGGCGAGTGGGGCAGGTCCAGGTCCCACTCGCTCCACGACATTGAATATCAGCGAGAAGGCGTAAAACAGGCGGAAGACCACCATTTACATATGTAAGGGGCCTAACATCTATTTTAGGTGGCCGCCAGGGACGCTTGAAAGTTTAATCAACCCAGTATTGGACGGAGGGTAGAGAACTGAAATAGTGGTACTCCAATGTACAACGTAGTTCCACTGAGCCTGGGAACTAAAAGGCACACTGGCATTATATACCCAGGTATAGATACTCATTGAGGTCTCTGAGGACCAGAATTGATAAGGATGAGTCAAGGAGTTAAGAGCCGTGCAACTCGTAAAAGCAATATAAAATCTTGCACTCCTGCTTTAGCTCACTGCAGTCCATCCAGTGACGCTGACAGAACATTTTCTCCGGAGAGGCATTCAGGGTGCTGAGGGCAGGGCTCAGAGCAGAACTTCAGCTCAAAATTCTTGTGGTTTAACAGCACACGAACATACGAAAACGAGGGGCAGGAATAGACCTGCTGGTCCATCAAGCTTGTCCCACACTCAGGATGCCTGGAACATCATGACAAGACACTTCAACTCACTTAACCCCACCAGCCATGCAATCTCCTGGGAGGGGCAAAAAAAACCCCAGAATAAGGCAGTAAACCAATTTGTAAAATTCCTCTCCGACTCCTGTCAGGCAATCGAAACCAGTCCAGGAGATCACATGGACCATGCCTTCATTAACTGTTAAAGAACGAAAGAAGAAGACTTGCATTTATATAGCGCCTTTCATGACCTCCGAACGTCCCAAAGCGCTTTACAGCCAATGAAGTACTATTTGAAGTGTAGTCACCGTTGTAATGTAGGAAATGCGGCAGCCAATTTGTGCACAGCAAGCTCCCACACACAGCAATGTGATAATGACCAGATTATCTGTTTTGTTAATAATGTTGATTAAGGGATAAATATTGGCCAGGTCACTGGGGAGAACTCCCCTGCTCTTCTTCAAAATAGTGGCCATGGGATCTTTTACGTCCACCTGAGAGAGCAGACGGGGCCTCGGTTTAACGTCTCATCCGAAAGACGGCACCTCCGACAGTGCGGCACTCCCTCAGCACTGCACGGGAGTGTCAGCCTAGATTTTTGTACTCAGACCCTGAGGCGAGAGTGCTGCCCACTGAGCCATGGCTGATACCTGTTAACCCACTTACCTTTTGTAGGATACGATCTCCGACCCAGCCAAGAACCGGTCCAGCTCCTTCCTGAAGGCGTGAGAAGTGCTCAACCTGAATGGCAGGCGGAGGAACCTGGTGCGGCACCTGGGGTTCCACTGAGCCTCTGCATCTTTCTGCCCCAATTCAACATTCAACATGGCAATACCATCTTTGCATTGCTAGCTTTTACACACCTTCCTCTGAAAGGGGGAGGTTGGCAACCAGAGGCTTAAAGTTGCAAATGCCACTTGCCGGTGATTCTGACCGTGCAGTTACTAAAAGGCCCTTTCATATTGCTCTTTTTTGAGTCTACAAGTCCGCTGCCAGTTTACAGTGACCAGATATAACAGTGTAAACCCCAGGAGTCGACTCTCAGACATCGTACTCATGAATCCAGCTTCTACCCCTTCAGGATCTGGTCAATCGTTAACAGGATCTTGAGTGCTGCGGACTTGCCTGGTTTAGGCAACAGCTTACCCAGTCTGCCACAGAGAATTAACTTGGTTGTAAGCTTCCAATACCAGGATGCTATTTTTTTTGACCATCTTGACCCCAGTGGGAGCCTCCTTACCTTTCCCCCAAGCAGGACAGTCACTACTTTTTTTTAATTCGTTTATGGGATGTGGGCGTCGCTGGCAAGGCCAGCATTTATTGCCCATCCCTAGATGCCCTCGAGAAGGTGGTGTTGAGCCGCCTTCTTGAACCGCTGCAGTCCGTGTGGTGCAGTGCTGTTAGGGAGGGAGTTCTAGGATTTTGACCCAGCGACGATGAAGGAACGGCGATATATTTCCAAGTCAGGATGGTGTGTGACTTGGAGGGGGAGGTGGTGGTGTTCCCATGCGCCTGCTGCCCTTGTCCTTCTAGGTGAAAGAAGTCACGGGTTTGGGAGGTGCTGCCAAAGAAGCCTTGGCGAGTTGATCACCAGAGAGTTTAATTATCTCTAGGCAGACAGCAAGCTCCTCAGAAATGGTGAAATGGGGACGGAGGAATGGGGAAAAAAAGTCACTTCTGTACAATGACCCAGCCAAACCCTTGCTTTTTAGTTAAATATGCTCATTATGAATTTCAAGAACACATTTTAATAGGTCTGTGCAACTACACAGTTGCACATCCTGAGTTCGTAGAGAGGTTATGTCTACTTTCTTAGCATCGCAGCTAATGGTACAGCTTCTTGGAGTTGTGTAAGTTTATAAGTAATAACACATTCATTTTGACTCCTGGTTATTAGGGTCTGCATGTGAGTGTGGGCTTGTGAATAGGGTAGGTGGAGAGACTCATATGGGAGAGGGATACTCAAGGCTGATTTGAGAAAAATAATGCTGCTTAAATTTCACGCAGTACCAGGCAAGCTCGCCCACACCCCAATCAGTTTGTTTCAACTCATCTCAATGCTGGTTCAATTTTAAGATCTCAGGGTTGTACATTGAGGTTCTTTATGTCATTATCATTATGTTGCCTGTCCCCATCAGCTCCTGCTCAAACACAATTTTACAATCTGGTGCCATAAAGACAAATGGTCAAAAAGTACATTGAAGAAATAAAACGGTAATGACCCCATTGACAATAATAGGCATTTTTGCAAATAGGTCTTTTTCCTTTAAGTGTTCCATTTCGATATAGATTAGATTGCTTGTTCAACGGGAATATGTGGCTATAACAAGAAAATCCGATGTCGCCAACTTCCTTTGTTAGTAACACACTGCAACAGTGTAAACCTCATTAAAATGCACGGGAGATAACCGTAACTAGCTAACAAGGGCGCGTCGATTGAGGAATATCATCAGAAAAATAAAAGGGGAAGTTAAATGATATTTCTCCACACAGCGGCTTATAGAAGATGAAATGCTTCGCCACAAGTGGTTATTGAGGCAGAAACTATAATATCAGTTGAAATTAAATTGGATCAATATTGAAAAAAGGAAAAATATGAAAAGATATGGGAAACGGGCAGGGAAATGGGATTAGTGCAGGAGCCTCTCACATCATCAAGACCGCCTACTTCCACTTCCGTAACATCGCCTGTCTCTGCCCCTGCCACAGCTCATCTGCTGCTGAAACCCTCATCCATGCATTTCTTACCTCTAGATTCGACTATTCCAAAGCTCTCCAGGCCAGCCTCCCACTTGCACCCTCCGTAAACTTGAGCTCATTCAAAGTTCTGCTGCCTGTATCCTAACTCGCACCAAGTCCCGTTCACCCATCACCTACATTGGCTCCCGGTCCGGCAACGGCTCGATTTAAAAATTCTTATCCTTGTTTTCAAATCCCTTCACGGCCTTGCCACTCCCTATCTCTGTAATCTCCTCCAGCCCTACAAACCTCCGAGATCTCTGCTCTCTTCCAATTCTGCCCTCTTGCACATCCCTTGTTATCTTCGCGCCACCATTGGCGGCTGTGCCTTCAGCTGCCTAGGCCCCAAGCACTGGAATTTCCTCCTTAAACCTCTCCACCTCTATACCACTCTCTCCTCCTTTAAGACGCGTCAGAAAACTGACCTCTTTGACTGAGCTTTTGATCATCTGTCCTAATATCTTCTTATGTGGCTCAGTGTCAAATTTTTTTTGATAGTCGTTCCTCTGAAGCATCTTGGGATGTTTTACTACATTTAAAGGTGCTGTATAAATGCAAGTTATTGTTGTCATCTCCAGCTAGCACCAGCAAAGGGCCCAATGCCTCCTTCTGTGCTGTAATTTTGATGAATCTATGCTTTACCACATTTGACTATGTTTTAGGAGACACATTGTCCGCATGCCCGAAACGAGACTCCCAAAACAAGCGCTCTACTCGGAGCTCCGACACGGCAAGAGAGCTCCAGGTGGGCAGAGGAAACGCTTCAAGGACACCCTCAAAGCCTCCTTGAAAAAGTGCAACATCCCCACTGACACCTGGGAATCCCTGACCCAAGACCGCACAAAGTGGAGGAGAAGCAGCCGGTAAGGTGCCGCACACCTCGAGTCTCTTTGCCGGGAGCAAGCGGAAGCCAAGCGCAAGCAGCACAAGGAATGCACATCAACCCAAGCACCCCACCCACCCGCCCCTTCAACCACCATCTGCCCCACCTGTGACAGAGACTGTAGGTCCCGCATTGGACTCATCAGTCACCTGAGAACTCATTTTTAATGTGGAAGCGAGTCATCCTCGGCTCCGAGGGACTGCCTAAGAAGAAGAAGAGGTGACAAGGTACAGAAGCCTTTGGGAATGAGGTCTTTGTGAGGGAGTTGGAATGGGAGGTACAGGCAGGGGAAAATTTCATTTGTTTTCACAACTTTGTCTGGTGAAAACACAGGGCTATAGGTTTTTGTGTCCTTATTGAAGTCATATACCATGAGTACAGAGTTATCGCTAATCACAATCAACCATCCAGGTACATGACTATGAGCTGTCAAAGCTGGAATGGTGGATTGTCACATGATACATGCATCATGACAGCTTCCTGGGTGGCAGGCTAGAATGTGCATGAAAAGGTGATTGGCATCACACACTAGCTGGACATTTATTGAATAAAAACCTTTCCCATTAAAGAATTTGAAGGAGTTGCTGTATTGGGTGCGGGTTAGGTTGATTGGCCATGATAAAAAATTGGCCCTTAGTGTTAGGGGGGATTAAATATGTGGGGGTTATGGGGTTACGGGGATAGGGCTTGGGTGGGATGGCTGTCGGTGTAGGGACCGGGTGCTAGGGTTTGGATGATCAGCCATGATCTCGTTGAATGGTGGAGCAGGCTCGAAGGGCCGAATGGCCTACTCCTGCTCCTAGTTTCTATGTTTCTATGATGTACTCTTTGCACCTGTGGGCTCCTGCCAGTCTATAAAATTGGACTGCTCTCTTTTGTTTCACAGGTTCCATGGGAAAGGCAATAGAGCAGTAGAGTTTCCGCTTTGGGCTTAGTGATCCACAAATTGCACCCAAAATTGTGCCAGTTTTGAGAAGTTTTTTTTCTCGCGCGTTTCCGCTCAAACTCAAAACCGGCGATGAACCAGCGCAATCGGGCAGTGTTTAAAAAAAAAATTTGCTTAAAAAATATTCCTTTATATATTTAAGAGTGGTCACTTGGTGCAGTTTTATTAATATAGCTGAAAATGGGATTATCACAAATAGAGCATTTTAAATCAGTCTCCATCTGTGAGCCTGTGAGTAATCCATTTTTAAATGACTGAAAATGACGCTTAAAAAATATACAGAACCATTTGCTAGTTTTGGGGTACAGTAGTCAGTTTCTTAGTAAATTAAAAAACAAGTCACATTCAAAAGCTTTTAAAATGCGCCTATTAGTGTCCTTGCACCTGTTATATCCGTGTATCTTAATGTTGTGTCCTTCAATAATCAGACTGCAGGGAACGATCAACAGGTGTTTACTGAATGAGGGTTCAAACTGCAACTGACTGTACAGATCACTACTCAGGGTTTATATACAGGTGTGGTCACTGCCGGTACTACAGGATACAGGAGCTGTAAAAAGTAGTTCTCCCCCTTAAAGGTACATACATTACAATTCCTCCCCTTTTAGATTAACAGTACCATAACACTCATTTAACAATTAAATATCAACTAATTACAATTAACACTTTCAACATGCAACATTAACTGAAAATAGTCTATTTATAAATTCAGTCTTTGGGGAGGCTTCCTGATTCTTTCTGGATAACGCCTTTCCCGAGTGTCTCGCTCTTAGTGCGGAGGAGATTCTAACACCCTGTCGTCAGTTGATTCATCAGCTTCCAATGCTATTGTTTCTGAGGTAGATGCGACCTGTATGTTGGGTTCCTCACCAGGTACGTATGGCCGAGACATGGGGTTGACTCGTTCCTGTGACTCTAGGATCTGGTCAGCATGGCGTCTCACAATGTTCTCCCCAACATCCACTGTGTACATTAGTGGGCCCTGCCGTGTGCATATCGTTCCTGGCTGCCATTTCTCTGTTTGGTAGTCATGGGCCAAGACTGGTTGCCCTACATTGAAGCTCCTTGTCGGCTTCTCATGGATGTGCTGGAATTGCTTACTCTCAACATCTCTTCGTACATTTGGTCTGAGCAAATCCAGACGAGATCTCAACCTTCGGTTAAAGAACATCATGGCCGGGGCCTGGTTGGTGACTGCATGTGTCGCATTTCTGTAGGCTAACAGGAAATTGTCCACCTTATGCTGCAGTGGCATGTCGTCATCGCACATGGCCTTTACTGCTTTTTTAAAGGTTTGTACGAACCTCTCAGCCAATCCATTTGTGGCTGGATGATACGGGGCGGATGTGTAATGCCTTACCCCATTCCTTTTCATAAATCTTCGAAACTCTTCGGACACAAACTGTGGCCCGTTATCAGAGCAAATCTGCTCTGGCAAGCCATTCCTGGCAAAAATGGTCCGTAGGACTGCAATAGTTTTCTCCGTGGTGGTGGAGGATATTTTGATCACCTCAGGCCATTTCGCGTGCACATCCACAGCTATTAAAAACATTGAATCCATGAATGGACCAGCAAAATCAATATGCACCTGTTGCCATGGAGATGAGGGCCACTCCCATGGGTGTAGAGGGGCATGTGGTGGTGCATTTTGGACCTTCTGGCATCCTGAGCAGCTCTTTGTCAGGTCCTCGATTTGCTGATCGATCCCCGGCCACCACACATAAGCCCTAGCAAGGCTTTTCATTTTCACCCCTCCCAGATGACCTTCGTGAAGCTCATTGAGCACTCTCTCCCTTAACTTGGGTGGAATTACCACTCGGGATCCACACATCAATGTCCCCTGGCATACTGACAGCTGTTCTCTTCTGGATGAGAATGCTGGCAACAGTGAGTCATCATGTGCTGGCCATCCCTTCACCGTCAAATCATATACCCGAGACAGTGTCGGGTCATTTCGGGTCTCCTTCTCTATACCAGCGTTAGTTACTGGCAAGCATTCAATTATAGTCGAATGAAATATTTTGACAGGATCCACTGCTGGTGCTTCCTCCGCAGTAGGCAGTGGCAGGCGTGATAGCCCATCAGCGTTTCCATGCTGTTTCGTGCCCTTATACTCGATTTCATATTGGTGTGCCCCTAGAAAAAGGGACCATCTTTGTAGCCGTTGCGCAGTCATCACCGGAACGCCCTTCTTTGGATTAAAGATGGAGACAAGTGGTTGGTGGTCAGTCAGCAAGGTGAACTTCTGCCCGTGCAGATAGTGATTGAACTTTTTCACTCCCCACACTAGGCTGAGGGCCTCCCTGTCAATCTGGGCATAGTTACGCTCGGCTGAGGTTAGTGACCGAGACGCAAAGGCTACTGGCCTCTCCGAGCCATCCGGGAATTTGTGCGACAGCACCGCTCCAATGCCATAGGGTGACGCATCACACGCCAACCGAATTGGTAGTGCTGGGTTGAAATGAGCCAACACCTCTTTTGATGTGATCAATGCTTTGCTCTTCTGGAAAGCTCGTTTACATTCGTCACTCCACTTCCATGGTACCCCCGTTTGCAGTAGGGTGTTCAGTGGGTGTAGTACGGTAGACAAATTCGGCAAGAACTTATGGTAGTAGTTCACCAGCCTGAGGAACGACCTCAGTTGTGACACATTTTCCAGTGCTGGAGCCTTGACTACTGCCTCAATCTTTTCAGGGTACTTATGTAACCCCTCTTTATCAATAACGTGGCCACAATACGAGATCTGCTTCTGGAAAAACTCACATTTGTGGCGATTAGCTCGGAGCCCATATTCCTTCAATCTAGTGAGCACCTGCTCCAGGTTGGTGAGGTGATCACTGTCATTTTCGCCCGTGACCAGGATGTCGTCCAAATAACACTGGGTCCCTGGAATCCCTTGGAGGACTTGTTCCATTGCCCTTTGCCAAATAGCCGGAGCTGATGCTACCCCGAACACCAGCCGGTTGTATTGGTAGAGACCTTTATGAGTGTTGATCATGAGGTACTGTTTCGAGGCTTCTTCTACCTCCATTTGCAGGTACGCCTGGGCCAGATCAGTCTTAGTGAAGCGTTTCCCTCTAGATAGCGAGCGAAAATATCTTCAATCCGCGGAAGTGGATATTGTACAGTGTGAAGGACTGGGTTCACTGTCACCTTAAAGTCCCCACAGGTGCGAACCTTCTTTGGTTCCCTAGTCCTATTACTCAACGACCTCTTCATTACAGGAACGATGGGTGTAGCCCATTCACTCCAGTCCACTTTGGACAGTACTCCTGAATGTTCCAAACCTTCAAGCTCTGCTTCGACGGCTGGGCAGATCACATAAGGTACCGGTCTGGCCTTAAAAAACTTTGGGCTTGCATTTTCCTCTATTTTGATCGTCGCTGTTATGCCTTTTTGTGTTCCGAGTCCCTGCTGGAACATTTCTTTTGCATCAGTTAGCATTTTTGACAGTCATCCAGGTGTGATGTTGTCATCCTTTTTGGCATCTACAGTCAGTGCTTGTATGGAATGCCAATCTAGCTGTATCTTCCGGATCCATTCACGTCCTAGTAGTGGTGGTCCTCCATCTGGCAATACATATAGGTCCATTTTTGGTGTTTCCTTGCCGTTATATATAACGTTCACCCTTATTTTTCCTTTGGGGTAGGCTTTTTGCCCCGTGTACGTCTTCAAGACAATCTTTGTATCTCTCAAGGGTATATGTGAGAATAGCCGCTTGTAGTCCCTTCGGTTTATGACTGTTAGGGCTGATCCTGTGTCCAATTCCATTTTCACTTGGACTCCGGCTATCTTGAGCGTGACCCAGATAGTTTGGTGATCCTCCATTTTGATCACATTATGTAGTTTCAGACAACCCAGCTCCTTGCTTCCAGAGTCTGTATCACTTTTCTGTTCGTCTGCACTACTCTCCGTCACCTTATGTACCTTCTTGTACTTCTCCTGTGGGGATTTCTTGCTGCTGGTTTTCTTTTCCGACCTGCAGATGCTTGCTATGTGTCCTACTTTTCCACACTGTCTGCACACTTTGTCCTTGAACCAGCAATCATTATGGTCATGTGTTGTTCTGCTGCAGCAATAGCACTTCACTGTTCCGTATGACATTTCATTTGTGCTACATTCTTGCGGTCTCCGTTGTATCTCTGCAGCGCCCCGTGCTGCTGCTTTGTGTGATACTGCAATGCTGAAAGCCTTGTCCAGCGTAAGATCCTTTTCTGATGGAAGCCGTTTCTGGGTTCCTTCACTTTGAAGCCCACACACAAACTTGTCCCTTAAAGTATCTGCTAGTCCCGTTCCAAACTGGCAGTGTTTTGATAGCTTGCGCAGTTCCGTTAAATACTCAGCATTACTTTCATCTTTATGTTGGTTCCTTTTGTGAAACTTAAATCTTTCTGCTATCAGCAGCGGTGTGGGGTTTAAGTGGTCCTGTAGGATTGACACTATGTTTTCAAAATCCTTTTCTACTGGCTTCTCTGGGGTTACTAGGTTTCATAGTGAGCCATACGTTTTTGCACCCATTGAATTCAACAATACCAGTGCTTTCTTGTCATCTGGCACTTCATTCCCCTTGCAGTATACTTCTATGCGTTCGACAAATGTCATCCAATCTTCGACTTCATTGTCGAACGCTGTGATACTGCCACTCTTCGGCATTTTGGGTGTGGTTAGACTGGCTTAAAATGGCGTCTCCCGCGCTGCTGCCAACGCCGCTCTCAGCGGTCCTCGTGGCAAATGGCGACGCCCTGTGGGTTTTGTGCGCTGCTCCTGCGCTGCTGCCAATGCCGCTCTCTGCGGTCCTCGTGGCAATGGCAGCACCTCGCGTTTTCCTGCCTGCCTCTCTCCCCCGTTGACGCTGCTCGGCCCTTGAACACCGGCTGCGCTCTGCTCTCTCTCGTCTCTCTCCCCGTTGACGCTGCTCGGCCCTTGAACACCGGCTGCGCTCTGCTCTCTCTCGCCTCTCTCCCCGTTGACGCTGCTCGGCCCTTGAACACCGGCTGCGCTCTGCTCTCTCTCATCTCTCTCCCCATTGACGCCGCTCGGTCCTGAACACCGGCTGCACCCTGTGCGCTCTGCCCTCTCCCTCTCCCCCGTCGACGCTGCTCGGCCTTTTTCTGTGCCGCTCGGTCGGCTCTAGCCGCTGCTGTCCGGGAAGGGTCTGCGCAGTACCTGTTGCCAGCCCGTTTCGCTGGACCACCGTGACTGGAAAGCCAAGCCTGGCTCTCGACAGCCTCCCCTGCGATGCTCAAATCTCCGCTGGATGACTGGGCGGTTGCCCATGGTCGACGCCCGTGCTTCTGGACTCGACCTTCTTCCACTGTTCTCCAGGAGCGAATCCCTGGGAGGTGATGCAGAGTTGCAGGTAGGTTCGAATCTGCGTCGTTGCCAATGTTATATCCGTGTATCTTAATGTTGTGTCCTTCAATAATCAGCCAACAGACTGCAGGGAACGATCAACAGGTGTTTCCTGAATGAGGGTTCAAACTGCAACTGACTGTACAGATCACTACTCAGGGTTTATATACAGGTGTGGTCACTGCCGGTACTACAGTATACAGGAGCTGTAAAAAGTAGTTCTCCCCCTTAAAGGTACATACATTACAGCACCCAAAAGAATCAGCTTAATTGTTAAAGCCTCCTTAAAGGCCGCAAACGAGTGGAATTAGCGGAAACTCCCAATAGTGATTAATTCACCCGGGGGGGGGGCGTGGCCAGTTTTGTGGGCGGGGCTGGCTTCTAGCGCGATGTTTTTTAAACTAGCGCAAAAGATCGCGGAACCTCGAGTTGCGCTGGACATAATTTGCGCTTGATATCCCGCGATCTGTTGTGCCCGTTATGCCAATTTCAGCGGAATTACGTCGATAAAACCAGCCCAAATAAGTGGAAATTCCAGACCTTGCAATAATCTTTTTACAATGATGAGCTGCTGCCTGACCAATGTGACAAAGGTAACCCAAAGCTACCTGCAAGGATTCTGTGGGAATAAAATCAAGGCGGTGGTCATCTTCACTGCCACATTCAATGTTGTTCGCTTGATGGAAATGGGCTGCAGGTCTTCAGCTAGCACAGAAACATAGAAACATAGAACAATAGGAGCAGGAGTAGGCCATTTGGCCCTTCGAGCCTGCTCTGCCATTCAATAAGATCATGGCTGATCCTCTATCTCAATACCATATTCCCGCTCTCTCCCCATAGCCCTTGATGCCTTTTGTGTCTAGAAATCTATCTATCTCCTTCTTAAATATATTCAGTGACTTGGCCTCCACAGCCTTCTGTGGTAGAGAATTCCACAGGTTCACCACCCTCTGAGTGAAGAAATTTCTCCTCATTTCAGTCCGAAAGGTCTTACCCCGTATCCTGAGAATGTGATCCCTCGTTCTAGACCCCCCAGCCAGGGGAAACATCCTCCCTGTATCCAGTCTGTCTAGCCCTGTCAGAATTTCATACGTTTCAATGAGATCCCCTCTCATTCTTCTAAACTCTAGTGAATACAGGCCTAGTTGACCCAATCTCTCCTCATACGACAGTCCTGCCATCGGAGGAATCAGTCTGGTGAACCTTCGCTGCACTCCCTCTATGGCAAGTATATCCTTTCTTAGGTAAGGAGACCCAAACTGCACACAGTACTCCAGATGTGGTCTCACCAAGGCCCTGTATAATTATAGTAAGACATCCTTGCTCCTGTAGTCAAATCCTCTTGCAATGAAGGCCAATGCAGCAGAATAACTTTCCAGTAGCCTTTGCGAAGGAAAGTGCAGAATTCTGAGGCATTAATGGTCTGTGGGATAGGTATTGGTGTGTGGGAAAACACATCTCTTCTATGCTGCCCCGCCGAAAGGGCCTTCAACCTAGCTTCCTCCATTTCCTCACCCTGCTTCTCTTCATAGCAGGAGAGTAGAAGGATTCCCATTGGGATTTCCATTTCCCCAGTCCAGAAATCACTCTCTCAAGTACCCACAGAACCTGGCAGGAGAAGTACCAGGGCAAAAACCAACAAAAAAATTAAGTGAGTCTGCAAAGTTTCTCAAAGCTCCAGCCAGAAAATTTGAAATGGCCTCCTCAATGCAGTACACTTGCTGTGTTGCTCGTATTGGTTTTTCTCTAGGAGGTCAAGTTAGAGCAGAAATTTGGGGAAATGGCATGAGAACATTAGCCACACCCAATTGTTCCTATTTACTTGAGGTGGATGGCAACACTGACTGGCGATCTCATTGATGGAAACTTTTGGTGGCCTTTCACCCTGAGTTGACCTACAGTCTGCTCTTTATACTGGTGAGGTGGCTGGTTCAGCAGCATTATTGCAGGTGCTTTTGGCTTGGTCTCTCAGGTTTAACACACCCTAACATGCCCACACTTCCAGAAGGTACAGATTAAAGATCTGTGTCCCTGACCGTGCCTCAAGACTAAGGCAAATAATTTAACTCGCATTTAATGCCGTGACTGCAGGGAATTTCCCCTTTCCCCAAGGTGTTTGACAGCCTGCATTGAACACAGTTACTGAGAAACTACACGGGACGGTACAGTGAGCAGAACTTTCCAAAACCCCCCTCACTATCGACAGCTAGTGTGAGAGCCATGCGTGTGCAATCATTAGTACCCATGGCATTTGAAAAACAGGCTATTTCATAGGTCAAAAATAACAAGCTGTTGTTCCCGCATTTACCAGAGATCAGAACATGCTCACCTGATGGGAGTACCTGTCACCTGAGAGAGGAAACCTGAATTGAATGTCTCCAAAATGTCAATGAAATTTGCTGTTGGTCTCTCAAATGAGCCTAATTTAAGCACATTAATGCTAGTGTGACCTTTATAGGGAGAGGCAAAGCATGACATCTGGCGGAGTGGCACTAATGGTCCGCCTTTTTCCTTATGAGGGAGATCCAGGACAGCATGCTGATTTACCCTGTAAGACTTGAGGGTCGATTTCAACCATGCCCGCCCAGTGTTAACGGGGTGGGTGGGGGGTTAAATTTGCGCCTGAGGGGTGCTGCCCACCCCCACCACCCCCGCTCCCCCCTCCATTTGAACTCACCAGTTTTTGGGTGCGTGTCAGAGGCCAGCCCCAGGGAAGCGGGACTCTAATCCAAAGATCAAAGTCGCATTCCGATGACATCATACTCAGCCCCACCGTATCTTAGCTCCAATTTGCGGAGGCCCCGCTCAGTCTCGGACCCGCCAGCAAAACCTAGCGGGATTGGTGTCTGGGAGCTCGTGCAGCAGTATACAGGGGGGCTCTCGTCTGCCGCTCACTGGACCACAGGATCTTCTGCTCTCCGGTTCGCCAGGAGTGGTTCCAGTATCCGGATCGGTACTGCTACACTTCTGTTTCCTTACAACTCCTCACTCAGGTTTCTCTACTCATTATGAGAGCCATTCTCGCTCATTTGCCCTTGATGGAGCAAGGCATGGAGGAGGAGGAGGAGGAGCAACAGCCTCAGCAACCACCACCACCGCCAGCATCTGGGCATCTCAGAAGACAACGGATGAGGGGGGGCTGCACGCAGGGGGACCACACCCAGCACACAGGATCTACAGGCCAAGAGTCACCTTCTTGGACCTATCTGAGGAGCACTGCAGGAGAAGGCTGCAGTACCCCAGGCAGGCTGTTGTAGACCTCTGCAGGCTCCTGCAACAGGCCATGCCAGTGGCCCTCAAAGTCACCACGGCCCTTAATTTTTACACCCTGGCACCTTTCAGTCTGCTGCAGGGGACATCAGCCGCATCTCCCAGTCTGTAGTTCGCAGCGTGCATTAAGCGGGTGACTGATGCCCTCTTTGCCAGGGCTGAGCAGTACATCACCTTCCCCACTGACCTCAGCAGTCGACAAGGCCACAGAGTTCGTGGCCTTGTAGCAATTGCTGGCTTCCCTCGCGTGCAGGGTCTGATCTAACGTTACACATGTGGCCATCAGCAACACGAGCCAGCAATATTTGTGAATAGAACAGGATACCACTCTCTCAATGTACAGCTGGTGACCAAACACAGGAACAACATCATGCAGGTCTGTACGAGGTACCCGGGGAGCTGCTATGATGCTCTTACACTCAGAGGGGGTCATTTTGACTTTGTGTAATAGTGTAAAATGGGCGACAGCGAATTGCCAGCCCATTGCTGGGGTACATTGGATATCCCCTGTAGACCTTGGTGATGACACCCCTGCCCGATCAGCACAGATACAATCGAAGCCAGGGCACAACCAGGCTCATTATAGAACATGTCATAGGACTGTTCAAGCAGAGGTTTAGTTGTCTTGATCACTCGGGGAGGTGGGGGGTCCCTGCAATACCCCCCCAGGTAGAGTGTCACTCACTGCCCTGGTCTGCTGCATATAGCACATCATTGTATTGCAGAGAGGCCTCCATTTGGAGGAGGAAGAGCATCAGCAGCAGTTGCCATCGGATGAGGGAGACCTGGGGGATGTAGAGGAAGCAGCAGAGGAAGGAGGATCTCATCAGCACCTTGCAGCCAGAGATGTGAGGGATCAACTCGTAGCTCAGCGATTCCACTGAGCTGCGCACGCCCCCTGCCCTAAGAACTTAGACAGAGCCCCACTGCATAACAGTCCCTGTTGTATTGCTCCCCACTCCCCTTATCCTGCATTGAAGAACATTCATACCATTTAGACAACATCTATACCATTGACATTCTGACAATGCAAACTCAGAAGCTGCTATTAAACTGCACTGGAGACCAAAGTGCCAAAGATGATAACAGTGATTAATTTAATGCCAAACATAATTGCCCTGATAATCACTCCGAGGTGTATCTGGAGTGGCGGGTGTGATATCAGCTGCGAAACCTGAAGAAGTCTCGGCGTGTCGGTTTGTGCAATTTCAACAGGGCCACCTCATTACAATCTTACTTCCGGGCATGGTGCGGACCCACATGATGTGATTTCAACTGGAGCATTTGAAGAGAAAATCCAAGGATGCAATTTGGAAGAGTGAGGAGTCGCAGCAAAGTGAGGGAGAAGTGCTGGAATGGATTCAGACGGTCAGGGGCTGGACCAAGATTTAATGACTCATCCCTCGATGCACTGCTGGGGGCAGTGAGGAGTAGGAGAGAGATACTCTTCCCCAGCAACAGGAGGAAGAAACCTACTGCTGCCACAAAGGAGGTGGTCCAGGAGCTCAACAGCAGGAACCTTGTGGCATGCTCCTGGATTCAGTGCAAGGATGTCTTGCTGCAGTTGTACAGGGCCTTGGTGAGACCACATCTTGAGTATTGTGTGCAGTTTTGGTCGCCTTATCTGAGGAAGGATGTTCTTGCCATGGAGGGAGTGCAGCGAAGATTCACCATACTGATACCTGGGATGGCAGGAATGACGTATGAAGAGAGATTGGGTCAATTGGGCTTATATTCGCTGGAGTTTAGAAGAATGAGAGGGGATCTCATTGAAACTTATAAAATTCTAACAGGACTAGACAGACTAGATGCAGGAAGGATGTTCCCGATGGCGGGGGAGTCCAGAACCAGGAGTCACAGTCTAAGGATAAGGGGTAAGCCATTTAGGACAGAAATGAGGAGGAATTTCTTCACCCAGAGAGTGGTGAACCTGTGGAATTCTCTACCACAGAAGGCAGTTGAGGCCAATTCATTAAATATATTCAAGAAGGAGTTAGATATATTTCTTAAGGCTAAAGGGATCAAGGGATATGGGGAGAAAGCAGGGACAGGGTACTGAATTTGGATGATCAGCCATTATCTCATTAAATGGCGGAGCAGGCTCGAGGGGCCGAATGGCCTACTCCTATCTTCTATGTTCTATGTTTCCATGTTTAATGATCTAACCAGGTCAGGAAAGGTGGTTGCAGTTGCACATTCACCTACAGCCTACACTGCCTCACTCTGCCTTGTCCAGCCTACTCCATCACATCACTCCTCACACCCACTTACCTTGCACGCCCACCCATCCTTCTCCTTCTATGCACTTCCTCACATCCCCGTCTACCCATCCACCACTGCCACTCACCCTGCTCCCTGTGCAACTTGATGCCTCTCCCTGATAGTTAACCCTCACCAAATGCTCTCCATCCATCGGGTGTATACATGCCATTACACTCACTCATAGGTGTGTTCTTTCCCTTGTTGCAGGGGAAGGGAGCACAAAACACTAGGGAGAGGGAGAGGACCAAGGTGGTCCACCACAGATTTCACAGTTAACAACTGCAGAGGAGGAAGCGTTGGAGATCGATGGCGTTTTGGCATCCCTGACCATCGGAGATGTTCCCGTTAAGCTGTGTGGCCGTGCAGCAGTCTGCAGCTCCCGCGCGGGCCGCTCGCCGGCTTTTCAATTGGAATAACTGCACAAGCGCGAAAAATTGAATGGGCCGTGCAACCACTTAAAGGGGCTGCACACCCTGAAAGGGGGTAAAATTGGACACTAAGGGAACTAAAGGGTTAACAACTTTGTGCTAATATGCACAATACATATAAGTATTGTCAGTAACACAGAACAAAGGAGCTGTTGAATAAGAGAACACGCTGTAAGACTCAACAGAAATGTGGTGATAAGAAAGTTGGCTGAATGCCCGGAGATGTCCATCAAGGACTTGTAATGCACCTGGCACAGGGGCATTGCACTCGGTACGAACTGTTTTGCACACGGCACCACTATGCCACAGGCTGTACAAAGCCTGAAGAGAAACTGTGTTCTTAGAGCATTTGTCCCCGGATGAGTGTCTCCCCTGTTAACTTGTAATAAAGGCTATTTTACTTTAGTGAAACCCCAGACTCTGAGTGGTTAATTACCAGAGGGCGAACAGTTCCCCAACACACCCAAAAAAAGATTACAGGGAACATTGAGACGGGGACCTCCCCACTACCTGGTGACAGAATTAAATATCAGTGACCTACATGTCATACAACACTCAGTCACCTTGACCTGATTTCAGCAGCGAGTGAAATATGATCATCTTTGTAGTGTATGTATCCGTCTACCTTTAAGAAAACCATTGTATGTAACCGTTCACCTTTAAGAGAACTATTTTAGGTGTGGCACTACTTTGTTGGCTTTTGTATACTGTAATACCGACGGTGACCACACCGGTATATAAGTGCTGTGTCAGGATTTATTTGGCAGATTCGCCCTGACCTTCGAATGGTAAAGTCCTGTTTTAAGTTACTCTGGTAGTCTGTGTATTAATTAACTAAACAACCCACAGACTTTACAGTGGCGACGAGTCCGATCGTACCCTGCGGCAACAATACTTCCGAAGCAGTTAACGAGCGTCGAGAAGAGGCAACCGCCCTCGTCATTCTGCTGGGAGAAAACTCGAGTCTGCAGAGCTGGAAAGGAGGAAGAATTCAGAGACAAAGACTTCCATCAGCAACAGGCACTGACTGTCCCTTCTGCCACGGTGAGGAGTGAGCCGATCAGCACGAGAAGCAAGCCGGCCACGGTGACTGTGAGTAAGGGAAAAGTAAAAAGAATAACCGGAGGATAAGGGCGGTGCACTCGACCACGGTTGAGGGGGAAAGGAGCCGGACAGAAGTCGGGCCCAGAGGCGCTGAGACTGGGGCAGCGTGGAGCAAGGAAGCCGCGGTACAGACAGGCTGGGGACGCAACGGCGTCGTGAGACAGCTAGACCGCGACCGGCGAAAAAGGCCGGGCAGCGACCGAAGCCACGAAGCGCTGCGACCGGGAGCGTAGGCGCGGGAAGATATAAAAACTCAGCCGCAGCCGGGGAGGGAAGCACCGGACTGCGAGAGGGCTGGAGGCGCGATTGGGAGCCGAGCGAGCGGGAGAGGCAGAGCCGACCAAGGGAAACTGAGCGAGAGCCAGTCCAGCGGCTGAAACTGTTCTCCGTCAACGGGGTGTACCCAGCGCCGGTAGAGCCGAGCGAGCGGGAGAGAGACAGAGCCCGAGCAAGGGGAACCGAGCGAGAGCCAGCCCAGCGGCTGAAACTGTTCGCCGTCAACGGGGTGTACCCAGCGCCGGTTGTCCTGCCGAGAAAAGGGAAAGCCCTGAAGCCGACGCGCAGGCTGTGAACCTGAAAGCCAGCGGCCGTCGCCTGTGGGGAAAGTGTACCCCTCCCGCTAGGGAAGAAACGCGGGAAGCTGCCATTAGGCGGGGAAGAAGACAGAAGCGGGAAACCGCCATTGAAGTGGGCGGGGAGAGAAGATAAGCGCGGGAAACCGCCATTTTCGCGGGAACCGCCATCTTGGAAAAAAAAAAATAAAAGAAAATTTAAAGAAATAATCTGTGGTGTTATCAGGAAGAGAGGAAGATGCCTAAGTGTGGTAACATCAACGATTTTAATTCCGAGGTACAAGACTGGGCCACGTATGTGGAACGCATTGAGATCTATTGTGAGGCCAGTAAAATAGAAGAAGATGACAAAGCTATAACCTTGCTAAACTCGATGGGCGCGAAGACATACGGGCTCTTCAAGCATCTACTAGCACCAGCTAAACCGGCGGATCAGACTTTCGATGATATTGTGACTGTTCTGAAGGATCACTTGAACCCCACACCGTTGATGTTGGCAGAACGATTCAAATTCTATGCGAGAACGCAAAGGAAAGACGAAAGCAACGCAGAATACTTGGTCGAACTGCGTAGACTAGCGAAACACTGCCAGTTTGGAGGGAATCTGACAGAGGCATTGCGAGACAAGTTCGTGTGCGGGTTGTCAAAGGAAGGAACGCAAAAGCGACTACTCGAAGAGAACGACCTTACACTTGACAGGGCTGTCTTTATTGCAGCATCGCACGAAGCCGCAGCGAAGGGAACTGCGGAAATGCAGCTAAAGGCAGCGGCACTCAGTGTGGATCAAATTACCTCGAGTACAACAAAATGCTATCGTTGTGGGAAGACAACACACGACCAGAACCAATGCTGGTTTAAGAACCAGGAATGTAGGAAATGTGGCAAACTGGGTCACATAGCTAAGGTATGCCGGTCAGGGAAGAAGACCAACAACCAAAGGAAGCCATCACAGGAAAAGTACAACAAGGTACACAAGGTGGCTGAGAAGAGTTCAGACGAACAGAATTCGGACTCAGACCCAAACGGCCAGGAGCTGGGCAGTCTGAGAATTCACAATGTGAGTAAGGAAGCTGACCTACAAACTATCTGGGTCATGCTAAAAATAGCTGGAGTCCAAGTGAAAATGGAGTTGGACACTGGATCAGCTCTATCAGTCATAAATCGAAGGGATTACCACCGGCTATTCTCACATATACCCTTAAGAGATACCAAGTTCGTATTGCAGACATACACGGGGCATAAAGTATACCCCATGGGGAAGATAAGAGTCAAGGTGAGAGATGGGGGTAAAGAACACCCAAGAATGAACTTATACGTACTACCTGAGGGAGGACCACCACTTCTGGGACGGGAGTGGATCAAGAAAATAGACATGGAATGGCACTATCTAAAAGCCATAACGAGTGAGGACTCGGTGCAGACAATCAGCTCAGATTCTGAAACGGATGACGATAAGACCAACCCAAATATGAAAGACAAGGCTAAAATGGACTTACCGGCTAAGGTTGGAAGAACGAAGGCATGCATAAAGGCTTATGCTCCAGAGAAGAACAAAGTTTCAGAACAGAACTCCACCGAACAACGACAACATAGTTTGACAGAGAATTCTGAGTCTGTTCAGTTTACGGACATACCCATGACTGACGAACACCGAGCTCGGACTCAACTTTATTTCAAATTACGACAGCAAGTAGAACAAGTGAGTTACCGTCTCGAACAAGAGATGAAAACAATGAAAAAGTTCTATGACACCGAATGGGAGAATCTGGAAAGACAACAGAAGCAGCTAGCTCAAGCAGAGAGCGACCATAGAGCCATTGTGACCAATTACCGATCACATCTCCCTTATGCTGTTCAGGAGTTAGAATATTTGCAGGAAGGAGCAAATGAAGAGGAATCTTCAGGAAGCCAGGATTTTATTCCCATTCTTCTCTACGACTCCTTACAAGCAGAGTTTGAGAAGTTGAAGGAACAGTATGAACAGGCCCAGGCTACAATCCTGGAGGGGATTAACTCGGCAACCTCTGAAAAGCTAGTTTCAGTAGAAGCATATGAGCAACTAAAGGTTGAACATGAGCAAGAAGTCCAAAGGCTGCAGGAAATTCTTGATGAGCTCAAGGCCAAGACAGACTCATCGGTAGAAGTTCCATCCATAGATGAGAAATTAGAGGTGAAAGACATGGCAGAACATGAAAGACAAGATGTCCAAGAACTCATAAAAATATTGAAGGAAACCCAAGACAACTATGAGGCGGCAATGACCGAGGTTCAACAACTTGAAGAACAGATTCAACTGGGAATCCTTGCAGTGGAAGAAAAGGAAACTGTAAGAAACACAGAGACTGTAAGAATGGCCCCTGAACATGAGCTAGAGAGCATCAAGGCGCAACTTCTCCGAGCGCTGAAAGCCAAAGTACAAGAGGAAAAGAAGGTGAAAGCATTGGAGGAAAAGGTGGATGAAATGGAGAAGACTCTGATCCAGTGTTCCCGTGGAAGAGTTAACGGTCAGCCAACTCCTTCATATGCTGAGGGACAAGACTCTGCAATGGGAACAATCTGAACACGAGCTTCAATCTTCAAAGGGAAGGAGTTCGGAGCTCTCAAAAGTTATGGAAATAGCTGAGGTTGCAACACAGATTTTACTGGGATGCCAAAAGTACGCTGAATCACGTCTATGTGAACAACAGAATGTTGAAACAGCTGCTCCAGTAGAAGGATTGAATAGCCCGATCAATCAATCCCCGATGGAAGGGGAAGTATTGAAATCACAAATGAGGTCATTAGTGAAGGATTTGCAGGAAACCCAGGAAGAGCGGGATGAATATGAACGCATGAAGAAGTCTCTTCAGGAAAGATGTCTAGGGAGGGAACAACAGTCGGCTAACGTCCAGTTGGGTAAGGAAGAAGTAGCAGGCCCTCTCGCTAGACTAGTTCAGGACGACACCGAATATTACCATGACCTGTTGAGTGACACGGAATATTACGAGGACTTGGTCTGCCCAGCTTGTGATGAAAACTCCCAAAGTGCAGAAATCAGGATGAAGCACTTAAAGTCTAAGGAACATAGGGAGATGGTGGCGCTACAGCTGGCAGCTGATAAGGGAGCCCCGAGAGTCTCCAAGAAGCAGAAAAGAAAAAGACGAAGCAGAAGGTGATAACCATCTAAATCATTATCACTTCTACCAGATCATGTACGTGGGCCCTACGAAGGGAGCCAAATCAGTTGGCAAGTAGGAAAAATTACCAAGGCAGCCCAGCTGTTTGTAAAAGTCAGCACTGCTGGTTCAGCAGGACGGAAGTTCAAGCTGTTAAGTCAAGGGAAAGACTATTGGATGAGTCACGCTAGCAATGTGAACCGGCTACACCACAGAGATGTTGTTCGGACCGAGTCAAGACCAGAGACTGAATCTGTGAACTGTTCCCGCAGAGACTGAATCTGTAAACTGTTTCCCGCATAGATTATACCTGTGAATTGTTTTACATGAAGTTGAATATATGTTATGTTTAATGGGGGACTAAGTATGTTGTAAGCTAAAAAGGGAGGATTGTAGTGTATGTATCCGTCTACCTTTAAGAAAACCATTGTATGTAACCGTTCACCTTTAAGAGAACTATTTTAGGTGTGGCAATACTTTGTTGGCTTCTGTATACTGTAATACCGACGGTGACCACACCGGTATATAAGTGCTGTGTCAGGATTTATTTGGCAGATTCGCCCTGACCTTCGAATAGTAAAGTCCTGTTTTAAGTTACTCTGGTAGTCTGTGTATTAATTAACTAAACAACCCACAGACTTTACAATCTTCATAATGCTAAGTTGCAACATTCTTACCTTACTCATTCAGATACTTTCTCTCTGCCAGGGCCTTCAAGCGTGCACTAGCAGTTGGTGGACCTCCCCGGCTGAAGATGAATTCTCAGAGGAGGTGATTCGTTCTGAGGGTACGCTCTCACAGGACTCATGCTTACCAGGCACCAGCGCAGATACCCGCACTTCAGTAGGTCCAGTTAGACAGTTAGTTGGGGTATCACCTGGCGACTCACAGTGAGCAAGAGCAGACCGTGGTGGCAGGGACAGCTGTGGAGAGGCCACATCAGCAGGAACAGCCCTCTCCAAGTTCTGCTCAGCTGGACACGGGTGCTGTATCCCGGGAGCCATCAATGAAAAAGATAATCATTGAGAAGCAACTGAGAATATGTGATGTACTGACAGGCCTTCCAAGCACACTGACCTCGGCTGCAGAGAGAATGGAGGAGTCCACCTCAAGCATGAGTGGGTTGATGTCGCAGGGCATTGCGAGGATGTCTTCTTCCATGGATAGATTGGCCAACTCCATGGAAAATCAAACATGGCAATGAAATGAGTCCATGCAGGCCTTGACTACGGCCATGCAGACTCTGGATGCCAATATGTCTGGTGCCTTAAATAGGACGACAGGCACCTTAGCCTTGGCCTCGCAGCGCGTCACTGATCTGTATCAAGCAGTTTTTGGTGGGGCCCTCACGGGTTCCAACACCCAGAAGTTGTTGGCCAAGAGCATCTCAACAGTCAGAGCAGGGATATTAGCAGTCTGCCTCTACCTCTGCTTGAAAGGGTTAAAAAGAGCTAAAATGAGGGGCTTAAGGAACAGAGCATATATCCAACCATATAAGGAATGGTTGTGAACAGAGGGGATGTCTGGTGTAACGTGGCCAAAGTGCACAAACCGTGAATCACTAACTGAGGAATGTATTGAGAGATAACGTATGGGGTCACAAGGCCAATGCACACAGGTCACAAGAATTTGCACCCGAAGCCAACTGTATGATGAAAGAAATGTATTTGTGTAATGCACCTAATTGCAAACAGCAGCCACGACTCAGAACAAAACCTGTATATAAGGCAGGAGATTTTCAGTGATCGGGGAGCATTCGTCCCAGAATGAGTGACTCCCCTGTCGACTTGTATAAAGTTGCTTTACTGAACGAACCTCCGGACTCCGAGTGATTGATTGGGAATAAGGCGGACGTCGACCCTTTATATCAGAGGGTCCGTCTCGGGGAGAAGAAGCTCTCCTGGTTTACCCTTACGCTGCTCAAGCCAGAGGAGTTGCACGATGTAGGAGCAGAAGGAATCATAGAATAGTACAGCACGGATGGAGGCCATTCGGCCCATCAAGTCTGCACTGGCTCTTTCGAAGAGCATTCGAGTTAGTCCCACTCCCCCACTCTTTGCCCATATCCCTACAATTTTTTCTCCTTCAAGTATTTATCCAATTCCTTTTTGAAGGGTTCTAAACCTGAGCGTCCGCTTATTCTGGCTAGCATCATCACAGGCAAAGTTGACATAATTGCTGGTCCTAGCAAACAATCAATCAGCAACCTGCCTTATGCATTTATGTGTAGCTGACGGGAAGATCCTTCATATGTCTCCGGTAGCACCCTGGAAGGTCCCGGAGGCAAAAAAGTTGACGGCGGTGGTCACTTTCGCAGCCACTGGTAACGTGTGGCCACCAGGCCCAGCAGGGAGCAGGTCTTCCTCTAGGAGGCTGCAGATGTCTGCCAGCACCTGATGCGACAACCTCAGCCTCCGGATGCACTGCTCTTCTGAGAGGTCAAGGAAGCTGAGCCTTTGCCTGTACACCCTGTTACACGGGTAGTGCCTCCTGCGAGCTCGACCCCTCTGCTACTCCCCTCACTGCTGCTTCTCCCCTCTCTGCAGACCACCTGCTGGTCTCTCCACAGCAGGCTGTTGCTGCTGCTGGTGGTCATCTTGCTCCTCGTCTGAGGTCCAATCTAAAGCAGTCAAGGCGCCACCCATCCTGATCTGAGACTCAATACCTATAAACTGCACAAATTGGCCTCTCAACAAAAGTACTCTCAACAATCCCTTTCCCAGAGGGAAGTAAGAAAGCAACTGTGAGCCCTGAGTATTGAAGTCCGTATTACGTGGCATTTAATGAGCCCCATGAATTGCCGTTCAGGCTTCGAGCCTTCGCTTCGATGCCGACTTTCAGGAAGTCCAGGATACCCGTGCATGTGAAGTGAAGTTTAAAAGCAGGTGAAAATCACATCAAAAGTGGCTCATTTAAATATTAAAAGCAGTAGCCCGCCTCTCCAGGGCGGTTACGCACATGCATCAAGATGCACCTAAGTTAAACTTAGGAGTTGACGCGTTGGAGCCGGCTTCCGGAACCACGGACATTTTTGCCTATTTTAACCACCCTCCCGAAACCAAACCCAAATAGTCTTTATGGAGCCCCTCTCCATTCGATCCACCAATCTCTCCATTGTGGAGCAGTGTCTGTATGGCAGACAGGGGTGCTGGGGATATGGGGCGCTGTGTGAGTGAGGACAGGGGTGCTGGGATATGGGGCTTAGTGAGGGTGAGGACAGGGGTGATTGGATATGGGGCGTAGTGTGAGTGAGGACAGGGGTGCTTGGATATGGGGCTTAGTGAGGGTGAGGACAGGGGTGCTGGGGATATGGGGCATAGTGTGAGTGAGGACAGGGGTGCTGGGGATATGGGGCATAGTGAGGGTGAGGACAGGGTGCTGGGGATATGGGGCTTAGTGAGGGTGAGGACAGGGGTGCTGGGGATATGAGGCGTAGTGAGGGTGAGGACAGGGTGCTGGGGATATGGGGCATAGTGAGGGTGAGGACAGGGTGCTGGGGATATGGGGCTTAGTGAGGGTGAGGACAGGGGTGCTGGGGATATGAGGCGTAGTGAGGGTGAGGACAGGGTGCTGGGGATATGGGGCTTAGTGAGGGTGAGGGCAGGGGTGCTGGGGATATGAGGCGTAGTGAGGGTGAGGACAGGGTGCTGGGGATATGGGGCTTAGTGAGGGTGAGGACAGGGGTGCTGGGATATGGGGCTTAATGAGGGTGAGGACAGGGGTGCTGGGGATATGAGGCGTAATGAGGGCAAGGACAGGGGTGATTGGATATGAGGCTTAATGAGGGTGAGGACAGGGTGCTGGGGATATGGGGCTTAGTGTGGGTGAGGACAGGGTGCTGGGATATACATAGATACATAGATACATAGAAGATAGGAGCAGGAGTAGGCCATTCGGCCCTTCGTGCCTGCTCCGCCATTCGATGAGATCATGGCTGATCCTTTAATTCAGTATCCCGTCCCCGCCTTCTCTCCGTAACCCTTAACCCCTTTTGCCCGTAGAAATATATCTAATTCCCTCTTAAATATATTTAATGAGCTGGCGTACACTGCCCTCTGTGGCAATGAGTTCCACAGGTTCACCACTCTCTGAGTGAAGAAATTCCCCCTCATCTCTGTCCTAAATGGTTTAGCCCTTATCCTTAAATTATGTCCTCTAGTTCTGTTCTCACCCGCCAAGGGAAACATTCCTTCTGCATCCAGTCTGTCTAGACCTGTCAGAATTTTATACACTTCTATGAGGTCCCCTCTCAATCTTCTAAACTCCAGTGTGTACATCCCTAAACTACATAGTCTCTCCTCATAGGTCATTCCCGCCATTCCTGGTATCAGCCTGGTGAATCGCCGCTGCACCCCCTCCATGGCAAGAACATCCTTCCTCAGATGAGGCGACCAAAACTGTACACAGTACTCGAGGTGTGGTCTCACCAGTGCCCTGTACAGCTGCAGCAAGGTATCCCTGTTCCTGTATTCTAACCCTTTTGCTATGAAGGCCAGCATACCGTTTGCCTTCTTGACCGCCTGTTGCACCTGCATGCTCGCCTTCAGTGACTGGTGTACAAGAACACCCAGGTCTCTCTGTACTTCCCCCTCTCCCAATCTATTGCCATTTAAATAATAATTTGCCCTCCCGTTCCTGCACCCAAGGTGGATAACTTCGCACTTGTCCACATTATAGTGCATCTGCCATTTATCCGCCCAATCGCCCAGTCTGTCCAAATCGCTCTGGAGCTTCCTGGTCTCTTCCTCTGAGCCCACCCCCCCTCCTAGTTTAGTGTCGTCTGCAAATTTGGAAATGCTGCATCCGACTCCCTGATCCAGGTCATTAATGTAAATTGTGAACAGCTGGGGGCCCAGGACAGATCCCTGTGGTACCCCACTTGTTACTGCCTGCCATTCAGAAAATGAGCCGTTTATTCCAACTCTGTTTTCTATCTGACAGCCAGTTCCCTATCCACGCCAAAACTTTCCCCTTTATCCCATGAGCCTCAATTTTCCATGCTAATCTTTTATGTGGGACCTTATCGAAGGCCTTTTGGAAGTCCAGGTACACCACATCTACTGGCTCTCCCCCATCTATTCTACCAGTTACTCCCTCAAAAAATTCCAATAGATTAGTCAAGCACGATTTACCCTTTGTAAATCCATGTTGACTCTGTCCTATCCTGTCCCCATTTGCTAAGTGCTCCGCTATTTCATCCTTAATGATGGACTCCAGCATTTTGCCCACAACTGATGTAAGGCTTACAGGTCTGTAATTACCTGCTTTTTCCCTACCCCCCTTTTTGAATAGTGGGGTAACGTTAGCTACCCTCCAATCCATCGGCACTGTTCCCGAGTCTAATGAATTCTGAAAAATCATCCTTAGTGCATCCGCTATCTCTAGGGCCACCTCCTTCAGTACCCTAGGATGCATGTTATCAGGCCCTGGGGATTTGTCCACCTTCAATCCCTTTAGCTTCCTTAACACCATATCCTTAGAGATATTGATTTGCGTCAGTTCCTCCTTTGCCAATGTCCCTATTTTTCCCGATATCCCAGGGAGGTTTTTTGTGTCTTCCTTCGTAAAGACTGACCCAAAGTATGCATTTAGTTGATCTGCCATTTCCTTATTTCCCATTATATATTCCCCCGTATCTGACTGCAATGGACCAACTTTGGTTTTCACCAGTCTTTTCCTTTTGATATATTTATAAAAGCTTTTGGAGTTAGTTTTTATATTTTCCGCCAGCTTGTTTTCGTAAGCTATTTTGCCCCTCTTGATCATGCCCTTTGCCCTCCTTTGCTCTATCTTAAACTGTTCCCAATCTTCCGCTCTGGCGCTTTTTTTGGCTATTTTATACGCCCTATCTTTGGATTTTATGCTGTCTCTAATTTCCCCTGTTATCCACGGTTGAGTCACCTTTTTAGATTTCCTTTTATGCCAGATTGGTATAAACAATTTTTGCAATTTTGTCATTCTATCTTTAAATGTTTGCCATTGTTTATCTACCTCCAGTCCTCCCAGGAACGTTGTCCAATCAGACCTACTCAGTTCCCGTCTCATGGCATCATAATTCCCCTTGTTTAAATTCAGGACCTTAGTCTCTGAGTCAATTTCTTCGCTCTCCATTTCGAGTGAGAAATCGATCATGTTATGATCGCTCTGACCCAAGGGTCCCCGTACAACAAGATTACTGATTAGTCCCTTCTCATTGCACAGTACCCAGTCCAATATAGCCTGTTCCCGAGTTGGTTCCTCGACATATTGATCCAGATAACCATCCCTTAAACACTCAAGGAATTCCTCCTCCTCATTATTTTTACTGATTAGGCTAGTCCAATCTATATGTAAGTTAAAGTCACCTATGAGCATAGTGTGGGTGAGGACAGGGGTGCTGGGGATACGGGGTGTAGTGAGGGTGAGGACAGGGGTGCTGGGGATATGGGACTTAGTGTGGGTGAGGACAGACACTGAAATTATCATTCTGGATAAAGAAATGTGCGTTTGATGGATGCATCTTTGAAGCACTTTGGCAAAAAATTCCTTCAAACATATCTACAGGCCCCAGACAGAGTCTATAGAATTAGAGCTGAGACTCGGGAATACCTGGGATATTAAAAATGTTTTACACCATAATGATTCTAAAGAGCAGAAGTGCAGTAAATATAAAGAAATTGGAATGCAGGCTTAACTTACATTGATGTAGTGCCTCTGTTGAAGCTAAAGTTGGGCATGGGAGGAGGTCACAATACATTTTGGTGTTTATATTGGAGAATATTTTCCAATTGCTGTTATTGTGGTGACCCGGTAGTAAAATAAATGGGGCTTAGTGTGTGTGAGGACAGGGTGCTGGGGATATGGGGCTTAATGTGGGTGAGGACAGGGTGCTGGGGATATGGGGCTTAGTGTGGGTGAGGACAGGGTGCTGGGGATATGGGGCTTAGTGAGGGTGAGGACAGGGGTGCTGGGGATATGGGGCTTAGTGAGGGTGAGGACAGGGTGCTGGGGATATGGGGCTTAGTGAGGGTGAGGACAGGGGTGCTGGGGATATGGGGCTTAGTGAGGGTGAGGACAGGGGTGCTGGGGATATGGGGCGTAGTGAGGGTGAGGACAGGGGTGCTGGGGATATGGGGCGTAGTGAGGGTGAGGACAGGGGTGCTGGGGATATGGGGCTTAGTGAGGGTGAGGACAGGGTGCTGGGGATATGGGGCGTAGTGAGTGTGAGGACAGGGGTGCTGGGGATATGGGGCTTAGTGTGGGTGAGGACAGGGTGCTGGGGATATGGGGCGTAGTGAGGGTGAGGACAGCGGTGCTGGGGATATCGGGCTTAGTGTGGGTGAGGACAGGGTGCTGGGGATATGGGGCGTAGTGTGGGTGAGGACAGGGGTGCTGGGGATATGGGGCTTAGTGTGGGTGAGGACAGGGGTGCTGGGGATATGGGGCTTAATGAGGGTGAGGACAGGGTGCTGGGGATATGGACCTTAGTGAGGGTGAGGACAGGGGTGCTGGGGATATGGGGCTTAGTGTGTGTGAGGACAGGGGTGCTGGGGATATGGGGCGTAGTGAGGGTGAGGACAGGGGTGCTGGGGATATGGGGCATAGTGAGGGTGAGGACAGGGGTGCTGGGGATATGGGGCTTAGTGAGGGTGAGGACAGGGGTGCTGGGGATATGGGGCTTAGTGAGGGTGAGGACAGGGGTGCTGGGGATATGGGGCTTAGTGAGGGTGAGGACAGGGGTGCTGGGGATATGGGGCTTAGTGAGGGTGAGGACAGGGTGCTGGGGATATGGGGCTTAGTGAGGGTGAGGACAGGGGTGCTGGGGATATGGGGCTTAGTGTGGGTGAGGACAGGGTGCTGGGGATATGGGGTGTAGTGAGGGTGAGGACAGGGGTGCTGGGGATATGGGGCTTAGTGAGGGTGAGGACAGGGTGCTGGGGATATGGGGTTTAGTGTGGGTGAGAACAGGGTGCTGGGGATATGGGGTGTAGTGTTGGTGAGGACAGGGTGCTGGGGATATGGGGCGTAGTGAGGGTGAGGACAGGGTGCTGGGGATATGGGGCTTAGTGAGGGTGAGGACAGGGGTGCTGGGGATATGAGGCGTAGTGAGGGTGAGGACAGGGTGCTGGGGATATGGGGCATAGTGAGGGTGAGGACAGGGTGCTGGGGATATGGGGTGTAGTGAGGGTGAGGACAGGGGTGCTGGGGATATGGGGCTTAGTGAGGGTGAGGACAGGGTGCTGGGGATATGGGGTTTAGTGTGGGTGAGAACAGGGGTGCTGGGATATGGGGTGTAGTGAGGGTGAGGACAGGGTGCTGGGGATATGGGGTGTAGTGTTGGTGAGGACAGGGTGCTGGGGATATGGGGCGTAGTGAGGGTGAGGACAGGGTGCTGGGGATATGGGACTTAGTGTGGGTGAGGACAGACACTGAAATTATCATTCTGGATAAAGAAATGTGCGTTTGATGGATGCATCTTTGAAGCACTTTGGCAAAAAATTCCTTCAAACATACCTACAGGCCCCAGACAGAGTGTATAGAATTAGAGCTGAGACTCGGGAATACCTGGGATATTAAAAATGTTTTACACCATAATGATTCTAAAGAGCAGAAGTGCAGTAAATATAAAGAAATTGGAATGCAGGCTTAACTTACATTGATGTAGTGCCTCTGTTGAAGCTAAAGTTGGGCATGGGAGGAGGTCACAATACATTTTGGTGTTTATATTGGAGAATATTTTCCAATTGCTGTTATTGTAGTGACCCGATAGTAAAATAAATGGACGACACCGATCAGAAACGATATGTAGCTCTGTCAGAAACTTTCCTTAGGGATATATAATGTAAATACTCAAGTTGGTTGGAAAGAAATCTCTTTACACAGAGGATGGTTGGAATGTGGAACTCTGCCACAAACCACTGCTGAAACAGAGTCCATAAATCCTTTTAAAAGGGAATTATATAGATGATTGAAATATTAAAGTATGTAGGAAGAGGGCAGGAGAGTGGGGATTAAATTAAATGTGTAGAAATACACTGGGCAGACTTGATAGCCTAGAATGTGTCCTTGCCAGGGTCTTGGCATTGAGCTGGCATTGCTCCTGCCATTTCCGGTTTTAATAGAGACGGGATGAGGGGCGAGCAACCAATCCGCTCGCAGGAGGTGGGCTGATCATTGAAACCTTTTTAAGGAGGCTGTGTGCCTCCATTTTAACACTGTTTCCATTTTTAACCACAGTTGGCTGGATTTCCCGGGCCTCGGGAAACCTGGCAGGTAAAAGGAGGTGAGAGGGGCTGAATCCATGAGGCGAGTGCCTTTACAGCACTGCTTGTGGGCCAGGAGGAGACAAGCTAACCCTGTCAACACCCCTCACCCCGCGATCAAACCCCCCGACCACCATCTCTGCCCCCTACCATGATCTCTCCTCCTGACCACCATCTGTTCACCATCCCCCCCACCCCCAACCCACCCCCACCCACTAGAACCCTGACAGCAATCTCTCCCTACCTGCTGCTCCGACAATCAGGTTGGCTGTCGGGTGGGTAATCTGGAGATTTTTTTTTTAAAAGGCTTCCCGTCCATAAATATTGCCCCCCACCCCCGCACTGAACATGCCTCCGAGATAATACCAGGTCCAGTGTGTCTTAGTGTAGCATATTTTATCATTGCAAACTACTCCAAAATGCGTCTGCTTCTTTTTTTCCTCTTCTCTATTCACTAACATAAGACTAGTCATCGAATTGAAAAGAAGCTACTCTTTGGATGCCATTAAGTTGTACTTACGTTAGGTCTGTGCTGTTATTTTATTTAATTGGACAATCAGTAGGTTTCACAATTGTGTGGGAAAACAGGTGTAATGGTTATTGCTACAGAAAGATTTAGCACAATTCAGTCAGATAATACAAATAGACTTTAGTTCATGCTAGGGCACAAACAAATTATATACATGAAAAATTCATTGCAATTCAACTGCATTGCATTGTATTTATGTCAGTTGAAATCAAAACTCAATCCCATTGGGGGAGAAATTCGGCATGTTAGCGCCCCCAGTTAGCACCTGGCGGGGATGCTAACAGGGCGCTCAGGCAGTAGCGCTACAGCGGGGTGAATCCTGCGCTGCACGGCAAATTCTCCGGCCCCGTAGCGCCGGCAATAACAGTTAATGCCTCAGCACCTATCGCCATGCAGGTCATGACGCCAGTGAGTATTCAACGCTCGCTGGGCGCCCAATCTGCAAACTTCAGTAGCGCCCCCCGCCTTGCCGCCTCACGCCAACAGCACCAGGGAGCAGAGGCGTGAAGCAGCCAGCTGGCGGCTGGCGGGCCGTTACTTAAAGGGATGCGCCCCAGCTGTCAAGGAACTTCCGTTCCAAAGGTCAGTTATGAGTGGCAGAGAGCGCAGGATGTATCGGCAACCAAATAAAGGCTGCTTAGTCCCCGGAGTGTTGCGGGCCGTCAAAGGAATTTGCATTTCATCTCACAGTATATCGCCGTCCTGCAATCCCCGAATCACTGGGGGCTGGTATGCAGACTCCAGTCACCCTCCCCTTTAATAGCTGGAAGGCGCCTGTGCCAATGCTCACTCCCGATTACACAGCACCTCATATTCCTTATCGCTTGGAGCCTAACGCCACTCACTTACGCCATTAGTGCCTGATTTAGCGCTCCCTGCATTCTTTGAGCGCTGAGACTGAATTTAGCGGGCACCGAGATTGATCAGCGCCTGGCGGTAAACTTCCAACTTCTCAAAAGTTAGCGCCCTTTCCTGGGTGCTACTGAATTTCTAGCCCATTGTTTCTGATTCTTTCTCAGGACTTCAAAACTGTGGAACTTATCACCTTCCCCAGTCTTTAGTCCTGCAATCTGCAGGCATTTGAAACCCAAGATTGGCACCATCTTCTGGTTGACTTATCTCATCTTCACTGTTGCTCTTTGCAACCTTGGTGGTGTCCTGCACCAAGAACCTTTGTCCTATTTTTATACCTTGGTTTCTGAACAGTAAATAAGTAAATTAAAAACTACGCCCCAACCCCAACCGCCCACAATTAATTTGCTTGGATGCCAAGGGGCATTTGTGCAGCCTTGCTGATTTGGGAGGGTGCAGCAGCCAATAACGTTGACTTCTCCATGGCCATTATGAACACCTTTCTGTAAATGGCTAGCAAGAAGCTTGTTCCCCAGGAGATGACCAGCCTCCATTTATTTATCCCATACACACATATGGAATATGATCAAAAAGACCTTTGGAGACAGGAGAAGGTCAATAGAACCAACAAGCCTGTCCACTTTTTGATAGATCAATCCCATCTACTCATCTTCTTGCCATGTCTCTCAGTCCCTTTTCCTAAAAATGCTTCTAATTGCCCCTTAAACTTATTTATATTTTCCACTCCAAAGGCCTTCTCTTGTAACCTAGCCCACAACTCGATTATCCATTGAGTTATAAAAATGTTCTGCCTGACTCTCCTCTCCCTCCTAGCTTCCCAAGTCTTCCTCGTGCCCTCTGATACTTGAACCTTCTGCCTCGGTGAATAATTTAACTTCATAGTTAATTTTGTTGATTCTCTTCAAAATTGTGAAAACTTCAACAGAGTCACCTTAAAGTCTCCCCCAATGCACTAACTGGAAGCAGAATAGGGCAATTGAGATTTTTGACTAATTTATTTTCCGGCCACTTTTGCAATTCCAATGTTTCCCTCAGTGCCCAGACAGTAGACCAAACGTCCCTTTAGACCCTGCACGAGTCTCATCATTGGCATCTTTAGACCCTGCACGAGTCTCACCATTGGCACTTTTAGACCTTGCACGAGTCTCACCATTGGCACCTTTAGACCTTGCACGAGTCTCACCATTGGCACCTTTAGACCTTGCACGAGTCTCATCATTGGCACCTTCAGACCTTGCACGAGTCTCACCATTGGCACCTTTAGACCCTGCATGAGTCTCACCATTGGCACCTTCAGACCCTGCACGAGTCTCACCATTGGCACCTTTAGACCCTGCACGAGCCCCACCATTGGTGAGACAAATGTTCTACTTCCAGCATCAGTAACGAAGGCACTGTACATAGCAACCCAGCTGAAAATTGAACATAACTCTGCACTGGCCACTTCAAGATGCTTCATTGGTGTTTCTTATCTTATTTTACAAGCTACAGAAGCAAAGCAGCATGGAATTAATAGTAGAGTGTTAATGTGTAAATAATCAATTTTTGTTTACATACAATAAATAATCCCTTCACTCTAGTCTGAAAGATATTACCATCTTAATGGGGGCAGATAAATCTCTTAATAAACTATATTATATAGTTACTGAAGTGATTTTTACATAAATCAGGAAGCCACAAGCCTGTGCATTTGCATCTAGGAAAGGACGAATCCTGACCTTCACAAGTGGACCAGATTCACAAGAAGGAGACTGTTAATTTTCTTAGTATTTATTTACATCATGTACATCAGCTGGTGATCATTTTGTCCCTGGTTTGATACTACAGTATGTGATTCCACATCCTTGCATGTTACAGAAGGAGGTTGATCAGAGTAGGGTTTGTTGTATTTTCAGTCCCAGGGGTAATTTGATCAGATCGATTCTCTGGCAAATATAATCAGCCTCTCAGTAACAAAGAAAGGCAAAATACTATGAGGTAAAGGGCAGGAAATAGGAAGATGTTCCTTGGTGGGCTACAACAGCAGAAGTAATCCGAAAGCACGTTAGAAACGGAAAATAAAATTCAGAGTTAGTGTCGTTTGTAATATTAAAGGGACGCTAGTCCAGACTTTCTGATCAGCTTCACCTGAAAAATAGGCACCAATTGGGTGAAACCAAGTGGAAATCAGGGTGAAGGCCCATCAGGCTCCGTGCCACCTGCACATTTCCACCAGCCTTTGTTTCTGGCCCTGGTGCCACCTGCCAGTTTAAGAATTCTGATATTTAAATGAGCCCCAAACAGCGTATGGACATTGTTCATGTGATTTCCCAGTGTTCCTGTCGGGTTACTGCTGGTTCATCTATCTACCCCCTCCCCGCTTCACCCCCCCATCCCCCTTTCTCCCCACCCCGCCTGCCGCCCCTGATATTAAATGCTCATCCAGGGTTGCTAAAGCCTAAGCTGCCGACAGACGTGATTTAAAAACGCCCAGCCTGAAGGGCAACTGACACAAGGAATGTTTTTCTGTGTTCCTTGTTACTCCGCTGTGGAGATGCTTTTGTTGTCATTGTTGGGCCGCTGTCATTTTTGGTGCCACTGCATTTAACAGGAATGCAATGGGTTTTATTCCCCAGGAAAATAACCCAGAACTTGTGTATTTTGGAGAAGAGAAGGATTGAACTGCAAACACTCTGCAGTCACTGACTGGCCCCCTTGCAGCTGGATTTGCAGATACTTCGAGAAGCAGTACTCGCACGGCCTGTGATTCACGAAGGAGGGTTGTACGCCGGAAGAAGAACTACAGCCCATTCATCCACAGCACAGCACGGCTCCTGTCTGTGAAGGTCACAAGAGCTCATAATTTCTATGTCTTTGGATCATTCCAAGACGCCACTGGTGACATCAGCCACATCAGTCAATCTGCAGTACATGAATATATAAAGCAAGTTACAGCTGCCTTGTCCGCTCGAACCAGCAATTTTAGCTCCTTTCTCATGAACAACCACCAGCAGCTTGAGAAGGCCATGCAATTCTACCAAGTAGCAGGATTCACAAACGTGCAGGTCACAATGTGTAGGGTTTGGCCGGTGCCAACAGCAGTGGGTGCATGGGCCTGAAGGATTTTTGGACTTTTAAAATGGATATGTACCCTTTTAAAATGGAGACGCACATGGGCTGCGTTCCAAAATGGAGTTTGGAATTCTCCACTTTAAAAAAAGGACTGACTTTTGGTTTCTGTGAAGATAGCAGGAACTGTCTGTCTTTTGGGTTGCCATGGGACCAGTCTCAACACGGACGTCATGAAAGGCAGGGGTCTTTTTCATATTCGAATTTGTGTGATTTGTGGAAAAACACCTTTTGTCTATGGAGCCGGGATGTCTGGATGGACAATGAGGTTTGCATGCCAAAAGTAACAGCTCTGGACTCTTTCAATGAAGGAGCAGTCAAGGACTTAACAAAGAGTTAGCACTTCGAGAACTGCTCATCTACAGTAATGGCCTACCATTGTTTTCATCAAGATGACCAATTCAGGACAGAGAAGTTACCAGGAAGACCAACTAGCGTCTCTGCGACCATGGTAACCAGGAATTGCCCAGCCAGTTTTGTGTATTATACGGGGTATTAACATGCTGAACTTTGGGGGATTCGGGCTTACTTCTTTTTCTCTACCATCTGGAATGGGGTTCTCCGCGTAGCTACGCATCCGTCAACTCTCCAGGAATGCCCGAAGTGAGTGCCTCGCCGTACTGCCTGAACGTAACTCTCTAGGCCTCATTGCATGCCTCTGTTAGGCA